>NC_133790.1:13448036-13579271 GCF_003597395.2 Chelonoidis abingdonii | reverse complement strand
TTTAAACAATCCAGTTCTCTGATTGGTCCTCTGGTCAGGTGTTTGGTTACCCTTTCCAGGTAAAAGAAACTTAACCCTTACCTTACCTATCTACTTATGACAGGAGGCAGAGGTGGAGTTGGGGTGGGGCCGGGGTGGAGTTGGGGCGGGGGGGCACAAGCCCCATCACCTGTGCGCCAGAGGGCAAAATATTGAGACAATTCACATATAAATATCGAGACAATCCCGATAAAATTGGGACAATTTGGTCACCCTAGATTCAGCCAATGCCAATACAAGTGGAAGTATTGTCTGGGTCCTTCTCTCTGGCCCGGTCTGGTCAGGACATTTCAGAATTAGGATGAATATCCACAGCCTCAGGAGATGGCGGGTGGCAGCCAAGATCTTGATGCTTGCTCCCACAGCCAATATTTCTCCCTGAAATCCTTCTTTAAAAAGACTCCAAAAAAGCAGTGGTGTGTGGAATAGCCCATCTCTTCATTATTTTGTCCACCAATTAGGCCTAATATCTGAAATGACAATTTTGGTTTATTAATCTTGAACTCTTTTGGTTTATCAGGCATGGTTTTAAACACAGGCCTTGAGTTATATTGTAGGCCTTTTTCTTTGGACTAATTCAGTCTCCTTTTTCCCATCAAATTTTGTTATAGGTTATTGTGACATCTTGTGAACTTATTACTGTTGAGCTCCCAATTATGGCAAATGTGTAGCTCCAATTATTACAACAATTCCAAGGATATAAAACAGGGAGTGGCCCCTACCACCCCTCAGTTCCTGCCACTAACTGAGGAATTCCTGAGACTCTGAAGTGGGGAAGGTGGACAGGGAATGTAAACATGGAGAGGTTCATCTCAAAGAACTCTGTTTACAGATACACCACTACCTCGATATAATGCTGTCCTTAGGAGCCAAAAAAATCTTACCGCGTTATAGGTAAAACCATGTTATACTGAACTTGCTTTGATCCACCAGAGTGCACAGCCCTCCCCCACCCCCCAGCACTGCTTTACCGTGTTATATCAGGTGGTGTTATATCGAGGTAGCGGTGTATATTTCAATTTTTTTCCTTTGAGTGGCCATTGCATATTCCTATTTGTGGGAGTTTGAGTAGTACAGCTCCCAAAAAGAGAGAGAGACTGAGGAGTTCTACATAAATAAGGACAGAACTCTGAAAAGAAGCATTGGCCCTGGATACCAGGTCATGACTGAATAAAGACCACTAAAAATCTCATTCTCCCCAAATCAAATTTTAACAAGGAAGAATTTTTGCTAAAACCATATACACCTCTACCTCGATATAACACGAATTTGGACATGATGCAGTAAAGCAGTGCGGCGGAGGGGGGAGGGAGGAGGGCTGTGCACTCCAGTGGATCAAAGCAAGTTCAATATAACGCGGTAAGATTTTTTGGCTCCCAAGGACAGCGTTATATCGAGGTAGAGGTGTAGCTAGCGTAACAACAATGCAATGAATATAGCACAAGGAGATGCCTCAGAATCTGAACCAGGACGGACATTTCCAGACAGCTGACCCTCTTGGGTCATAGTTGTAAAACATATAGTGCATTTTACATAGATAACCTTTCACTCACTCTCCTGGCTGATGCAATGAAAGTCCTGTCTTCATGTATCAAGGGAAAGAAAGATCAAGCGTATATCAGACCCCACCTGGGAATCCTCCATGATGGGAGGTGGAGAGAGAGGCAAGTGGCCCCTCTGGCCCAGGTTCCAGAAGGCTCCAGATGCTCACAAGGCAGGACACTAATCCCTTAAGCGTGAAAATGCAGAGGCTCATCCTGAAGAACGAAGGGGGCTGTCACTGAAAACAACCGATATTTCCAATGTGCTCTGCACACTGGAGTTTAATGAAGGATAAAAAAATTCTGAAGGCCGTGTGAAAACCAACTCTGGTGTAACATGCCTAGCAATGTATGTGCTTAGATCATTTGATGAACGAAAGAAACTGAAAGGTGTGTTTCAGTTCAACTTAGCAACAGCATTGCCTGAGGAACTGCTTTAAAAGAAAGTAAAGAAAAAACACTCACAATTAATCAACCTCCAACAAGTGCGTAGCTAATAAAAGGTGTTTCTCTCCTCTTTTATTGTGTAATACTTTATCACAGAAACATGATATTTACATATATACAGACAGACAGCTGATCATAAAATCTTACTGAAGAATTAGTCAAAAAATCAATTTACAAAGACCAAAAGCTGTCAAGAGAGATTCTGGGTGCAAAAAGTCATTGAGTTCCAAGGGGACAGTTCCGTACTGATAAGGTTTTCAGTTCTTCAGGTTTTGATAACTTTAGACAAATGAGAACTGATCCAAAATGAGCTAAATTTGCCGGCTGTACGTTTGAGATGAGGCAGTTTTTTGAAGTGTTCCTCTTCACACCGTTTTCTTGATGGTCAATTCAACAAGTCTCAGGAGGCACTAGTTTGTATGTTTTTGGAAGCTGCAAGCATTGCTCTCACTTTGGCCATAAGATCCTGTAGGGAGAATAGAGGAAAAATAGTCAGAAGTTTCCTTAGTTTTTAATCAAGAGTTTGAAATGTATAACTCAGGGACCAGCAACCTTTCAGAAGTGGTGTGCCGAGTCTTCATTTAGTCACTCTAATTTAAGGTTTTGCGTGCTGGTAATACATTTTAACATTTTAAGAAGGTCTCTTTCTAGAAGTCTGTAATATATAACTAAACTATTGTATGTAAAGTAAATAAGGTTTTTAAAATGTTTAAGAAACTTCATTTAAAATTAAATTAAAATGCAGAGCTCTGTGCCACTGAAAATCAGCTCGCGTGCCAACGGCATGCGTGCCATAGGTTGCCTACCCCTGGTATAACTCTCTGCACTGAAGTCAGCAGTCCTACTGGTAAGTTTCCCAGAGCACTGGCCTCTTGATTTCACAAAACCACGTACTATAATTATAAACTAATATATCTGCTGGCTAGCAACTTTTAAATAGCTAAGAATTAAATCTCACTGTAAATAATCTCAACAATACGAAAGAAATGAAACAACAAATGATAGGGTAGAAAGTGTGTGAGGTGAGTAGATGAAAAGAATGGAAACAAGGAAGTGGCTATAGACAATACACACGAGAGGAAGATTTGTTTACCTGCCGTGTCCGCAGATTTGGCCAACTGAGGCTCCCGCTGGCCATGGTTCACTGTCCCAGGCCAACGGGGGCTGCAGAAAGCGGCGTGGGCCGAGGGATGTGCTGGCTGTCACTTCCTGCCGCCTCCATTGGCCTGGGGGCTTACCCTAGCGAGCTGCGTGCCAAAGGTTGCCGATCCCTGTTCTACATCATACAATTACACAAAATACCTAAAGGAGCATGCTACAATGATGGTAATACACTTCAGTAAACAATAAAGAATGTCTTAATTTATACCTGAGTTATTTTACTTTGCACTGAAGACACGATTGCTGAAGAAATCTGGCCATCTTTTTCCTGAGAAACGCCCCTAAAAATTAAAACTTAAGAATTAGAAATGTATATATTTTCTATCTGTATCTCATGCAATAATTCTGTCTTGTATGTGCATGAGCCTCCCTCATATTGCTCAATAGTTTTCATGTTTCAATGGACTATAGTCAATACAGGTCACTGGCACAGAGGTTCACTCTCACATACCTGTGGCCAATGCTATAGAACAGGGGTTCTCAAACTAGGGGTTGGGACCCCAGGGGGGGGTCACAAGGTTATTACATGGGGGGGATCACAAACTGTCAGCTTGCAACCCTGCTTTGCTTCCAGCATTTATAATGGTGTTAAATAAAATAAAAAAAAGTGTTTTTAATTTATAAGGGGGGAGGTCGTGCTCAGTGGCTTACTATGTGAAAGGGATCACCAGTACAAAAGTTTGAGAACTACTGCTACAGAGAGCTCTGAGTATCAGTGCAGGAACTGTGAACAGAATCTGCTCAATGGGGTAATTCAGTTATGAATCCTCAACAACAATTACAATCAAAAGGAGAAACTTAAAGAAATCATCCCAACAAAGTGTTATGATTTTTGGTAACATTAACCACATTTTAACTTTACGATTTAGATTACTGAGATCACTTTGGTTCAAGTTGCACTGAGATGTGTATACGGAAAAGTTGCACTATTCCTGTTGTGCCTCCCTTAAATGACTATTTCATCTCTCATGTTTTACACACGCTCTTCCCTGGGCAACTGAGTTCTCCATCATTTCCTCCCGGTTGTAATGTTTATTAGAAAATTCACCCTTTTTGAAATTTTGCCCTGACAGTCTCATAGGATTCCTCACAATCTCAGGTCTCTAGCACAGTTCTAGTACCCTCCCCCCTTCCCCCCCCGAAAACCACAGTGGCACACATCCCTAACTTCCTGGAGCTTTGCATAACTTGCATTACAACTCTCCCCGCACAAATCCAATCAAAAGGTACATTCATGGTCAAAAGCTGTCTGTATCCCCATACACCATTGTGAAAGAGTGTTACCTGGAGCGTTCTTGGCTGGATTCCCTACTCTCCACAGGAGACACACTAGTTGAATGTACAGAGTTCTTATGTGTGGACTGTTTGCCAGGTGACATGGATGGTGAATGAGACCTAGCTTTGGACTTGGTACATGATCTAGACCGTCGTTTCTTCTTCTTTTCATGGGGGCTTCTGAAAAAAGGAAGGATTTTATTAGAGGAGATTTAAAATTATATGTTGTTAACCAATTTAAACAGAAATCGTATTAGACATTTCTAGCAGATTTTCTAGCCCTCCTGGATGCCGTGCTCCTTGTGCACTGAGTATACACTGTAACCATCATACACCATGGGTGGTTATATTCCTGTGACAGTAGGAAGGAAAAATTCCCAGGAATCCTCATACTTCACCTATACATTATGATCCCCAGACTCCAACCCAGTCCTGAGCATTAAGAGTACTTGCTCCTCAGCCCTCACTTGACCTTCACAGAAACACAAGCATTAACATACTGATCAGGAATTGGATGTTTCAGAGCAAGGTGCAAGAAAATCTTGTAATGGACAATTATAGAAACCTGGTTATAGGGAAAGTTTGATCCTAACTCCCTAATGACCTGGAATATGAGTGTTCACAGTCTTTATTTTTCAATCCATTCTGATAGAACTATAAACAGTTTCGTCAAAAAGGCAAACTGATACCGTACATTTTCCTCTAAGCCAAAAAATCGGTTTCTATGACCAAACCTACTGCATGACAAACTTCAGTCTGAAACAAAATTACATTTGAGTTACTATATCTCTCAAATAGTCCTACCCAAAGCAATATGCTTCGGATTGCTTTGAGTAGACAATATGACTGTTAGCTATAACTGACAATCACTACTAAAAAAACAGAAAAAGATTTATGGGTACATAAAATTATTTTTATTGTTGACAAAAGAAGGGAACAACACAAATATTCTAAAACTATATCCAGCACTGAACTCTAGTGTTGAATTCTACAGGTAACCCTGGAGACTGAGTAATCTAGACCTTTATAGTGGCTATGAATTTACAGACTAACATCCCAGTTGTGTAATTAAGATTACTGAATCAACCTCCATGCAACAATTCATTGGGTTTCTGTCCCCCTACTCTACTACTTTACTTTCTCTCTATTTTTAAAAGCTTAACAGAAAACAAAACTATTAATGTCCACTAAGGAATCCAAAAAGTTCTGCTATAACTTTTACAGTCTACTCATTGGAAGTAGATTACAAGTTGCTTGATGCCTTCTACTGTGCCTTAACATTTCAAGCCACATTCTAAATGTCCATTATTAGTTCACTCCAATTTCCACGGAATTTTTTGCCCCTGAATAGCCCAATTAATGTACTTTTACTAGCCTAAAAGAGTATCTTTAATCAGAAAATTATAATAATGTATGGAATGAAGTTCTTGAAAATTTATGATTGCATAAAAAAACCTAACACAGCTCTGGAAGATGAGAAAAGAAAAAACAGCAAAGAATCCTAGGGCACCTTATAGACTAACAGACGTTTTGGAGCATGAGCTTTTGTGGGTGAATACCCACATCTGACGAAGTGGGTATTCACCCATGAAAGCTCATGCTCCAAAACGTCTGTTAGTCTATAAGGTGCCACAGGATTCTTTGCTGCTTTTACAGATCCAGACTAACACGGCTACCCCTCTGATAAAAGAAAAAATTGTCTCACATTTCTGTGCTTGGTAGTTTTCAGGATGAATGGAGGTAAAGTTGCAAAAGTAGAGTCTTTAAAGCACTATATATACACCTCATATTGTTCTCTACATCTTATTCTTTTGGGTAACATTTCCAGTGAGCTAACATTAGCAACCAAAGGTAATGTTCAGGGCAGTCAGTGGGATAATTATTACGTTTTAGATAAATACTACGCACAGTCCAAAGGTAATTAATGCATTCTATAAAATGAATAACTGATAACATTAAACAATAACTTGCTTAGGGAATAAAACATCAATTTTGTTGAAACAATATAACATGAACGATGGCAAACAAGTACTGTACATCTTTGATACTTAAGACTTAATCCAGGAAGAGACTTCACTTTTGAAATATCAGTTAATATTTGGAACTTAAACACAATCTTATAATTACAAAACTGTTACACTTTTACTTGCATTTAAAATAGAAAACACTATTTGTGACAAAAAACAAATACATTAACAACTTATACTTATCAAGTGATACTGAACATCAGACAGGTTCACTGACCTATTTAAGCTCCTCATTACCATAAGGAGCAAAGCCATGGGACTCAGCCATCTCTTGACTGGTAAGCTCTGTATTTTAATTGCTGAGTTTCTTAAGCAGCAAGCCATAATTTTGTGCTGTGAACATATTTCACAGAGCACAAGTTTTTAATAGTGCTTTTTTAAAAGTAAAAATATGTTTCTCTGCAAGCTTTTTTATTTTTTAAGTTTTTATTCTAACAACATGTAATGACACTCTAATAGTAAAATATCAAACAATATCATATTAATCACATCTCAGTTTTCCATGGCTTATTTCTCAACAGCCCATACCATAAACAGGAGGTACTTATAAAAAGTGTCCCAAATATATATATATCTGGAGTGGAAGTACCATACACATTCTTAAACTAAGGCCATTTCTTGTCACTTTTTGATTTGAACATATACATTTTTCAGCAGTCTCATTGTAGGTTGATTATTACAGACAATTTAGAAATAAAGGAAGAGGACCTACACTGGAAAAAGCAATCACGTGATCTCTAGAAATATGTCTCACTATACTTAATGAACAGGAGGTCGCTAATTCATTGAGGTTGACAGAAGGAAAGGTGGCTTCCAGGTCCTTGCAAGTAGTATGTTTTCCATTCATAAAAATCCAACAGCCCAGCATCACTCATGATTTTTTTTGCCTAGAAATCTTTCACTGAACTCTAGTAATATGACTGGCAAGCTCTCAGAACTGGCTGCATGCATATTTGTCTAATACTGTTTCCCCATTTTTTTTAAAATTTTTGGCATTTACTGCCAGTTTTTATTATGCATTGTTCAGTGAACCATATCCACAAGATCTTAGTTTCAGCTTTGTGCTGGAGATGTGCTAGATATGGTTTCTATCCATATTAAGAGTATAATGCTATTTAAAATTATTTTAAAGGGTAAAAACAGATTTCCTTCTTGAATCATGAAGCTCTTCAAAGCAAGCAGTCACAATTTATCACCCCAGTAGAATCCTCTATTCATTTAAACTACTGAATGGTCAGCAAATCATGCCACTAAATACTGAACTTAAGTGGATGCACACTTAGTGCATGACTTGGGGGAAAGGAATCATTTTCCCTGACATTCTGGTTTTTCACGGAAGGGAGAATCTTAGACTTATGAATGTTGAGTCTTCTGATCTACTTGACCCAATCAACCAGGAGTACGCAACAGGGTCTTCTGTTACTATGAGGCAATAAATATGAAAAACTAATTAACCAGATGAAGTAAACTGGCGAGGTTTCCTTTAAACCAGTGGTTCTCAACCATTTTCTTTTTGAGCCCCTTTCCAACATGTTATAGTAACTCCAAGGCCCAGAGGAGAGGGGGTGTTGAGGGCACCTCGGGACTTTAGCTCTGTGGGGTGCCGGAGCTTTGGCCAGGCCCCATAGGCATAGTTTGACTTTTATTTTGCTGGGGCAAGGCCCGGTGGGGCTTGGGCCAGCTCTGCATGGCAGAGCCAGGGGAGAGTGTGCCACCTCCACCCTGACTCACCTTAGCAGGCCACCCAGGCTGTCTGAGTTACGTTGTGGTGCAACCAAAAATAACTTAAAGGGGAGGGTGTGCTGAGCTCAAAAAGTTTGAAAACTGCTCAGGGGGCAGGCTAGGTGCAGCTAGGAACTGTATGCAGGCGGGGGGTAGCTCAGGGTACATGGAGAGGGTAGGTAGGGGCTGTGTGCAGGCAGGGGCATTCTGTGGTTCCTGCTCCCACGGGCTCTGCTGATCCCAGAGCCAGGTCCCCCACTGGCTACATGAGCAGTCAAAGGGGGCTAGGAATTGAGGAGCAGCTGGGGCTTTGGACACCTGCAGTAGGAGACGGGGGTGTGCTGCAGCTGTCTGCCCAGTGGTACCAGCAAGAGCAGCAGCTGCCCTGCATTGCCCGGCTTCAGCTTCCTGCTTCCAAGCTGGCCAGGAGGCAGGGAAGAGGAGGAAGTGGGGTGTGCGTCTGTGCCCCTGGGACTGCCCTACTTTGGTTAAGGCACTGCAGTTTGGGGGGCAATGTACCTGGTGTCCTGTCCAACTTAACCCATGGGCTCAGGGCTTCTCCTCATGGATCCATAGGGGCCTGTGGACCCCTGGTTGAGAATCGCTCCTCTAAACTGTGCGATCACCCCCTGTATTAATAAACTGCAGGAGTATGCAACTTGGATCCTACTATGTTTTTAACTTTTGCTGTCAGGAAGCGAGTAAAAGGACATATAAAATTCCTCAACTTGGATGCACCGCTGCTATGCAATAGGATACATAATAGGGATTATTCTCATTTTTTTAAAAAGACAAGTGGAGACCAAGTACTTTTTTAATCAAACATGTTTTCATTGTTGTCCAATTTGCTCCTTTCCTACCCCCAAACAGATAAGCAATCTGAATTTGGGACTGAGTAGGATTCAGAGACGGACATAAGAAACTGTGACATTCACACTTTAGGTGCAGTTACCCCAAAGAGTGCATCTAATTTAGCTTTGTGAGTGCATGTGCACGTGTGCTCCCAAACTGAGGAGTGCACACATTGCAGAAATATTTGCACATCTAAATTGACGGTGCAAGAGTGCATGCCCATCAACCCTTAAAAACTTTGCAAACCTGTACTGTTCTACGGAGCTCACTGACCTGAAATGATATTTTACCTATGTAATCTCCTCATCACAGACTAAAACAAGATAAAGCTTTTCATTTCACAAAGTCCGCATCTGTGTTGAGCATGTAAAGGCAATGGAAAAAGTGATTCATGGTTTATGAAAGAACACAGCAGTAATATTAAATTTTTACTGTGTTTTGGGCTGCTAAAATAAGTGATCATTTTTTCAGTATGCTTAGACTTTATATTGATTGAATAACCATAGTAATGTAATCAAAATATATTTACCCTTAGTAAAATATGCATTTTAGCACAAAAATGAAGATTCAGAAGAAATCAAATTTTACAACAGGTGTTTTAAATGTAATGTTTATCTCACAATGCTTTCAGAATATACCTGTTTAAAAATTTAAGACGATGATAGGTATGTAATTACTTTAATTTATAGAAAGATATTGAAAAATACTTTTATTAATAAATATTCACCATAAAAGCAGCACATGACTAGAGAAGTGAAGTGTACAAAAAGTGAAACAGTAAAAAAAAAGCCCCAGGTAAACAATGTTTTTTTTGGTTTTGGAAATTTTTTGGGTCTAATGTCCCTAAAGTAACACAAACTGCAGTTTCTCCTCTTCAGAGCACAGGCTGCATAAAGCATCTCTGACAAAAGTAGGTAACTGAGCATTTATTTTTCTCATCTTGAAAACAGAAATTCCACATTTCCAGTACATAGGCAGCTGCAGTATACATGGTAGAAAGAAACCAGAACTCCTACAGGAAAAAACACTGACCGTTTTACATGTAGGATGAGTTCCACTTGTATATTCAAAATATATTTTATTCTAAAACGTAAAGTGTGCTAAAGTGTGTTGTTCCCCCTCCCCATCAGCTAGCTTTAGATCCAATCATGACTATGCAATTTTCACTCAACTAAAATGCCAATATGACATGGCATTTTGGCACGCTCCGTTTGTGCAACTAAAGCCAAAGAATCTTACCCAAGGGGTAAGGAGTGTAGCCAGCCCCTGGGAATTCCAAGTACAAATCTGAACGGTTTCCAGTATTAGCAGGAAGGAAAGCACAGCAAAGATGTTTCAGACTGCGAAAGGGTTAGAATACTCCAACTACAGTGCACCAAGCAACAAACATGAACTGTAAAATAACCTGTCACTGTACTAGATACATCCAAAACATGTACACGCTCATCACTTTATGCTGTAGACCTGTACACACATTCTATACATGAGGGACCAGCGTTTCTACTTGCAAACTGTTTTTTCGCAGGTTGGCTTGTTAATCATTATATAACTCATGGCTGAAACAAAGCCTCAGCTCACAAAAGAAACAAGCTTTACATAAACAGTACACACAAAGCAACCCACAATATTTAAAACCCCAAATGGGGCATTCATCATGACTGGTGCACATACCTCGAACGTGTGCATTTCCTACTCATTCCAGGACTGTTACTAATGCGATAAGCTGTTGGGACAGCCCTTTCCTCTCTTCGCCTTTCAGGTGAGTGGACCCTTCTCCGAGGAGATCTCGATCGTGATCTGAACAGGAAGGAAAAAAGTTTTATTTGTTGTTGTTGTTAATGCCATAATTTGTTGTATTATTTTTATTTCACTGGATTATGTTGTCATCGAACCCAACTATGGTGCCTTTCAAATGCTTATGTGATTTCATATCAACATGGGATATTCCTAGTCTCTCAGGCTTGCCAGCGTCATGAGGGTTTCTCACCATCAAAATATTTTATTTATTTATTTATATTAATATGTATGAGAATGAATGACTTGCTCTTCACTCTCAACAGGGGAAGAGGTGCCACATGAACCACTCTCAACTCATATTAGCATTGGGCTGTCAGAGTGCAGTTAATCAGCTACCTCTCGTGGGAGACAGAGTTTGCTAACTGTTATACTTAAGTCCATTTTGGTTTAAAGCCTAGAATCTTAAGTTAGACTTGACTTTGTCTTTCCAAATTAGCAGCATGCTCTAGTGTTACTGCATTATGCAAGTAAATTGAAAACAGTGAAGAGACTGAGTTAAAAAGATCATTTTGTTTTGAAATTTGTAAAATCTGAATATTGACAAGTCAAAGAAACTCTGTTCCTTATTCTGCAGGAAAATCCTGATTACTCAATACTTTCTACCTATGCAACTGACTAACAACTCCTGACCAATACTGTTTAGCATTAGCACTTCAGCTTGAAATGTCTGGCCTACAGAGAGAAACAGAGTGTGCCCAGTCATGATCAGAGATCAACGTAAGAGCGCATGCTTATCTCAAAGATTTAACACTAAGTGTTTGTAAAAGTAACACCTGAGCATTTTCCAATAGAGAATACATACAACAGGAAAAAAGCAAAAATCTTTCCTTTACTTGAAAAATATCTTAGTAGTAGTTAGCTCTGTTCCCAATAAGATATGTAGATCTAATCATTTTGCTTAGGGATTTTGAACTTTTACTCCACTCTCCTTTATACAAGATACTTTACCCCATGTGCCTCAAGCATTCATTTTCTTCAGAAAACCTAATTTTGCAATGACTAAGAGACAAGCCATTTGTAAATCATAGATCCTATTACAGTCAAACAGACCTACTGAAAGGAAAAATCACAACAGCAGTTAAGTACCATATTGCTATTTAACTGCTTTTCAATTTAGAAATCTGACCTTTACCAGGCCTTTCAGAAGGATTAAAGGAAAAAACAGATTATAAAGTTTGAGGTCAGTCAGACACCTTGACGTTTTACCAGGATTTCCCTCTAAAGAGCTCCAGCAGTCAAATCTTTTCGTTGTCGAAGCTGCCTGATAATTTTCTCGCTCTGTTGCTGCTGCCATTGATGAGTTGCTCAGACTCGGCTCCATGCTCAGTGTCCCTGTGGATGCTGTGAGTCTGTGATATGGAGGCACACACTTCACATTGAGAATAAATGTTCTAGTTTTGGTATTAACTAGAATCCTGAAAAGACTTAATCCCTTAACCAAAGCTGAACTTTAGTGATAGCATGCTTATATGGACCAGCCTACAAAAGTCCAAACAATCAGAGAAAAATGCATTAGCTTAAAATATTTATGAATTGGGTATGATTGTTTTGGTTCTATAACATTTTTCCAATCATTTCAACCTGAAGAGATTTAGCCACTAGCCTTTAATGATTAAAAAATGGCTTAACTTTTTCACTGGAATACATGGAATTATTATTTTAACTAGACTTCATGAGAAATTCATAAGGCATTGTACTCCTTTAAATAAAGTAAGTTAATACCAGTAATATTGTTTAATAGGCTCTCACAGAAATTCATTATTCTATAAAGTTGTCAGGTCACATTACATCTGAAGAAAGTGGAAGTATTTGAATAGATATTGCCTCCAAGATGAATGGATGGATTTTGGAGCAACAGGAACCACCCATTTTACAAATTAGGTGAGGAATTGCTATTCTGAGGTAAATTTTAGTTGAATTTTTGAAACTGGGCCAATGAAAAACATAGCACAACATTTACCTATTCCATCCAGCTTGGTTTACAAACCCTTTAATGATGCACCCTGCTCCTAATTACTACCCATGGTTCATTAACTGGATAAACAAAGTAGGTGGTTTAGCAGTAAGCTATTACTAAAATATACCAGGAAAGTTATTAACATCAAAATGGAAGTTTAGAGCTTCCAGCTCTACTCACAAGTTCAAAATGCAGACTTACAGTTTATCTGCGAAATCATTAAATCATTCACTGTGTAATGAGTTGCTTTGCAGCCCCTTTTCCCTCCCTGCTTCCCACTCATGCCCCATGCATTATCCTAGATTTTGTGCTATGACGATCTATTTCATACAAAATAAGAAGATTTATACTTATTAATATGGTCATTATTTACATTTACTGGTCACCAACTGTGAAATTTGAAACTTCTCAGCTAGAACATCATGTGTAAAACTTCAGTGATTGACATTCTATGCTACTAAATCAGAGCACCACTATTAGATACAATTTACATCAAATTTGTTATGGTGCTTTGAAGTTTATTAGGAAAAAGGGGCACTGATGGAGTGATGACCATAGCTAAAGAAGAGGGTCTCAAAACTGGCTTGTTTTCCAAAACAGTTCTAACAAATTCACCCACATCTTTTTGTATTAGACTTTAGTTACTAATTTGTGAACTTGAGGCAATATCTTTATGGAGCTAAAATATCCACAGGAAGCAGTGCTGCAACACACTATGGGGCTATTGTGCATGTTTTACTGCTTTCTAAAACTCTAGATGCATCTTCTTGGTCTGCAGTCAAATCCTTGGTCTATCGAGAGCCTTAGGAACTAGTTTCGGGATACACATTTAGGAACAGTAATGGAAGGAATACATATGTATGTAGAGGAGTAATTGTTAACATGAAAAGGACTGCAATAAAATTGATACAGCTGGGTTCCTCGCATATCTAGTTTTTACCTTGTCTAGGAGAATTGCTTTGATCAAAGTTTAAGCAATATATAGTTAAATATCTTACATCACCCTGAATCAGTGATGTTATTTGAACAGGAAGTGAATTCTGCAACTTCAACTGTAAGGTACAAGATTAAATTAAGTAAACTCTTTAAAAATTAAGCTATATTAACATCAATGATGCATCACATATATTTACTAAGCTGTGACTCTAGTATGTTAACAGCATAAGAACAAATAAAAATATATTGCATGCTTAGTCTCCTTTATACCAAATAGCAGTTTGCCACTGCAATTTGCTACACTTCTAAAAATAAAATATTACACATAAGGATTTTTTAAATGTTATGTAAAAGCCTCTAAAATCACTTGCTTGAGACACACATTTGGCTTATCGCTCATACAAAAAAAAAAAAGGCAAAACAAAAATTAAATATGCTCTAAAAAGTTAAACAAACTTATATTTTAGCTTCACTTCCCTCAGCTCATCTCCTATTAACTTGCCCCAACAAATTAACTACAATTCTTATGCTTTACCAAATTATCCCTGGAGAACGTTATGCCCAATGTATTTTTACAACTACATAAGCAATAGCAACATGGAGCCTGTAATTCACATATCATGGTAAATGGAAAGTCAAATTAACACCTATACACAAATTCTTTAACATTTGAAAAGCTCTAAACCAAAACAAAGTTTTCCAAATGAAGCAGAACGTGTGCCAATAGGTCATTATTTGTTTTTACATTTCACAATGTAGAGTTCATTAATGTTCAATTAAAACATACCCTAATCAGAAATTTTGGAAAAAGTACAGCTCCTCTTTTGGCTGTCACAATTAATTTAAATTACTAATAATTTAAACAGCTTCAGGACCAAGACACAAATCACTACTTTGTAGATACATCAAGTTTAATGTGCTAGTCTGTCAGAAAGCCATGAAATTTGGTAATCCTGAAAAGATATCCGTATTCTGGAGTGCTTTGTTGAACAGGACCATTAGTTAAACTTAAAAAGAAAAAGTTCAATAGGAAGTCTGTCTCTCCATAGTTACTATCATTCTAATCTGCTCCAAGTGAAAAGTAATCACTAACAACTGCTCTGTTAAGGTCCAAAGGTTAGGATCTGCTGCACAGCACAAAAGAAGGTTACAAAAGCATAACACATCTGTTTAAAATAGTTTTAAAGGTTGACACAGACAAATAAAGTAACTGAGGGTACGTCTACACTATGGACCTTACAGTGGCATAACTGTACTGCTGCAGCTGTGCCACTGTAAGGTCTCCTGTGTAGCGGATCTATGCTGGTGGGAGAGAGCTCTCCCAACAGCACAATTAAACCACCCCCAAAGAGAAGCGGTAGGTAAGTTGGTGGGAGAGCATCCCCCACTGATATAGTGCTGTCCACACCAGTGTTTTTGTGGGTGAAACTTATGGTGGTCGGGATGTGTGTTCTTCACACCTCTGACCAACAAAAGTTTTGCTGACAAAAGTGCTAGTGCAGACAAAGTCTAAGGCTGTTAGAATTTATGTAATTTAATAACAGTGTCCAGGCATTATAGGATAGCCCTTTATCCCAGGTCACTGAGTGGGGCTGCTCATCACAGATCAATCTTTACAAATAGTTTAGAGTAATGTAATACAAGTGGGAAACAATATACTTCTAATTAGTCTCTACATCTAAACAAAAAGTGTGGTATGGTAGGAAGTCCTAACACTGGGTCTTGTGGGAATCTAAAGACTGAGCAACATACTTATTGCAATGTCTGACTTTAGGCATACAAAACAAGACAGACGTATGAAGAGCCACATTTTGTATGCAACGACAATGCAATGCTTTAACAGCACTATTGAAAAGATTTGACTTACCTACCCATTCAATTGCAAAGGTGTTAAACTTGCTTTAGTATTAAGTGATAGACTGAGTTTTTTCAATTTAGAATTTTTTCATTTTACATTGGTATTAAAGCTCATCTTTGACATTTTGACACTGGAACGTCTCCATAAACTTATGCTGAAACCATTTTGTAATATTGTCCATTTTAATATTGTAACTTTCAGCTAAATTGTTTTATCAGTGTGGTCATGTCATCATCATCTTCACAGCCTTGCATTGATAATAATTTGACATTGTTCTGATATGGTAAAATTGTAGCTACAGGCATTCCAACACAACACAAAACCCTGGGTTTTAACCCAGATTTCTGGGGACTGATGAATATCAGGGCAATTTGATAGGTCTGGATTGGACTGCCATTTCTAACTGGTTATTTGAGGTTTGCTGTTCTGTGGAGCTGTTATTTTTGTCAGTGTACTTTTACAGTTACGTCCAAGGTACAAAGACCCCAAGTAGGCACTTCCCTCTTTTTGATGTATATCTAAATCACTCTCTTCCCAATGTATTGGGATCACAGAACTTATTAACACACACAATGATGGTTATACTTTTGTTTCAACACTGCAGTGTCATGCATGCAAAGCCTATCAAGATATTGTTACGGGAGCTATTTTTAAAAAAAAAGATTTTATGAAGGTGACAAGTACCAAGCATATTCAACAAGATTTATAAAATTTTAGTGCCAGTTGGTTCTAAACTTAAAAAACTAAAACAAAGCAGCATTGCCTACTTAAAGGATTCTTGTCTTTCAATTAATCGTTTTCTGTCTAGAACTTGGCAAAGAAAGAAAAAGACACTGTATCCAGAAGTTTCTTGTGTGTGTTTTTTTTTAAAAGAATATCCTACTAAATACTCTGCAAAGGTAAATGAATTCCTCTCTGTAAGTGAGCAAGCCTGGAAAACACCCTGATGCTTACATTGGCCTGAAAGTGACAAGGAAAGCAAGCCAAGGCCTGTTCAGAGTTGCATGAGGAAAGCTGAAGTTATATACATTCATATGTGCATCTACATAGGTACATAACAAACATGTAAAACCCTACTACCAACATTACAAAATACATATGAGACAGCAAAACACTGTTTTGAGACCCCTTCACTCGAGATCAGATTCTTCTATGTTCGCTGGGGCTGCATCTGCACCCTCAGTCCCAAAGGTATAAAGGATGAAGTGGGGCCATGGTTCCTTTGCCAATACTAATCCTACAGGAGTACCCCTCCACATTAGCAGGGAAGGAGAGAGAGCCAGGGGACCAGTATGGTCAACACATCTCGAAGAATCAGTTACTGTAGGATAAGTAAGTGTTCTTTTTTCTTCAAGTGATTGTCTACACAAATTCCACCGTTGATGACTAACAAGCAGTTGTCTATTTGCTTGGCAGTGGGTATGTGGAGTCCAGCCTAAAGGCCAGTGCACGACAGATCTACTGAAACTGGCAACCAGTTAGGAGTCCTGTACTAGGGAATGAGTAGTAACTGTGTGGATCAAGTTCCATTCTTCTGCTCTATACACCTCAGGTATGGGTATGTTATGCAAAAAGGCACCTAAGGCTGAACCCTTGTGGAATGAGCTCTAATATGGCTGGGGGCTCTTTCCTGTTAACTTGTAGTAAGTTCTTATACAGTTTGAGACCCACTAGGATAACCACTGAGGACATAGGTTGCCCTTAGCCTGTCAGTAAATGCAACTCAAAGTTTAAGGGTGTTCCTAAATTTCTTAATGCTGTCACTATATCAAGCTTCACACAGGGTAGGGAGAGAATTAGGAAAGAACAACAGAACAAGAAAGAACTCATTTACATGAAATTCCAAGACCACCTTGGGTAGAAACTTAGGGTAAGGTCTAAGAATAACCCTCTCTTTGTGAAATATATATGGAGAACCTGGCATAGGAGCCTGATTCTCCCTAACCGTCCTAGCTTTGCTTCCTTACCCTGGCTCCAATTGAGAGGGTAGGGAGGGCGTGCACAACCCATCAGCCTTGGGTTCCAAGGATGAGGGGCTCTTGAACTGAGGGAAAGATGCATAAGCCACATCAGGAATTTTGTCACTAATGTGGGAAGATACAGTGTGGCCATGAATAGGGCGATGATACTGCCAGATGGATTCTTATTAACAGATGGAGTCCAGATTGCTTCAGGGCAATAGTCCAAAACTGACAGTGGCGTTGTGAAGGCAGAAAGCTGGTGCTGAGATGTCCAAATAGAAAACCTTCTCCATTTAGCTCTGCAAATAAGTTTAGCTGAAGGTTTCCTGCTCTGGAGCACAACGTTCTGAACTGCAGCAAAACAGTTTTGATTTATAAGTCAGGTCCTACCAAATTCACTGTCAATTTTTGCTAATTTCACAGTCACAGCATTTTTAAAATTTTGAATTACACAGTTCAGACATTTAAATCTTAAATTTTACAGTGTTGTAACAAAACGTGTGTATTTTAAAACGGTAAAATATAAACCCGAAAATGGGGTTCTAAGGCTAGCCTTACACTGTCTTCAGAGCTGGGCGGACAGAGAGCAGCTGCTGGCCGGGTGCCCAGCTCTAAATGCACCGCTGCTGCCAGCAGCAGCACAGAAGTATGGGTGGCAATACCATGACTCTCCTCTACAATAGTCTTCTGTCCCTCTTTTCGGATCGGGACTCCCAGTTTGAGAAACACTGTGTACCTTTGTTTACTTTTTTGCCATTGTATAGAATAAAAGTACACAAAAGACCAGATTTCATGGTCCATGACATTTTTCACAGCTGTGACTATGGTAGGGTCCTATTTATGGGATTGATTCAACCAGCATCCAGGCTGTCTCATGCCTGTATGCTGGGTGCGGGTGCAGGAGCTAACCGTTGTTCTGGGAGACCTGAATAGAACAGATAAGATGGTTGTGCTGACAGTCACCAAATCTGAATATGAAGAATTGCCTGGTCCATGCGGAGGCTACTATGATTACGCATCTTGCATTCTGCCTCCATTTCTTCACAGAACTTGGTATCATGGGGTTTGGTGAAAGGCATATTAATCTCAGGGATCAAGAAATGAAGAAGCCATCTGACAGGGAATTTGGGACTTGGGCCTCCTCTGAAGCAGAAATTCTGACACTTGTTCTCATTTGTTGCAAATAGATCTACTACTTGCAAAAGACACTGTGCAGAACTGAGTCTTTGATAGACTATTTGTAGTTCTTGGAAAAGTCCCCTGCTAGAGGGGACTGGTCTGCTAGAAACTGGTCTGCTAGAGCATTCTGAAGACCCAGAAGGTACAGAGCTACTGGCAAGATCTGGTGCAGAATGCACCACTCCAAAAGGCATACAGCATCTTGGCATGGTAGGGATGATCATGTTGCAGCTTGCGTGTTGATACAGTGCATTGCTGCAGAGCTGTCTACCAGCACTTTGAAGGCAGGATCTCACTGATCTGGAGTCTAACAATGCTTCTGTTAGTGCTATGGTGTCAGAGAGAATTTCTCCCTGTTTATACAGGGAGACCTAACAAGGTGAAAATTTTCAGGTCTGTCTGTATTGATCAATTACCTATAGAGATCTTTCCTGAATTAGACAGTCATCTAGGTAAGAGTATTGCTGGATTCCCTGTCTCTTTGGATTACTTGCCACTACCAAATGGCACGTGATAAAAACTTGGCAAGGTAAAGGGGATGAAGGGCCGAACTCTATTGGCTGTAGGATGTTCCTAGAAGGAATCTGTTACTTCCTGTGAGCTGGATAATAGTGATATGGAAACTAGGTGCCTTGGTGACTGAGAGCTGCGGGAATCAGTCTGTAGATCTAATGAAAGAATTTATAAAAGTCAGAAGTAAGTCACCATTCTAAATTTGAAAATTGCAGATGAAGGTGTGGACATGTCGAAGATTGAGGATGAGCCTTCACAAGAGAAGGCTTTGAGAGTAAGAGGTAGTGGGAATAAAAGCCATTGCCCCTGGTAAGCAGATGAATCAGACTCCCAGAGGCCTTTATAGATGAACCAAAGTCCCATAATGCTTTGCATCTAAATCTTAAGTGTGTTTCATCTCATTGCTCTTACCTGTTGACACTCAGAAAATGTGTCCAGATGTCCAGAAAATCAAGAAAGGGAATACTTGTTACAGATCCCTTCTGTGATCAATGTCTTTAGCTTATCTATTATGTAAATTAAGAGGCCATGAAGGGAACTCCATGGCTCAATAGGGCATGAGAATGAAATTCTGTCTCTTTCATAGACATGCATGGTATATACCAGGGTAAACTTCTGAACAGTAGCTGGAATAGACCAGGCAGCAGCACTGCTTCCCCAGATCAGTAATGTATTTGCTTTTCTTTATCATGCTGATTAATCTTTGACTAATAATCTTTGATTAATACGCTGATTGGGCCTGGATTATCGGACATCTCATCAGTAATCTAAATTGAACCCTAACACATTGAACTCCAAGGGCATCCTTCTACACTGCTCACAGTTGTAAGAGGCAGTTTACATCTTGCTTCTTGTGGGGGTGGTGGGAAAGGTAAGGGGAGTTTCTTGTGAGAGAGGGTCCCTGGGAGTGTGTGTATTGGAAGGGACTGAAACTGGATGGGATGCCCTTTATTTACAATGTTAAGGACCCTCCAGTCTGAGGTAATCACAGCACAGATTCTTGAAAATAAGATAGGCAGCTACTGGGGCGGGAGGAGGAGAGCTGGGAGAGTGGGGTTAAAAAAATAAAACAGATCCCGTGGTGGTCCAAGCAGGCTCCTGACAATAGCATTGATTCTTCTGCTTATTTGAAGCCCCAGATTGTGGAACAGTTGAGGAGCGAGCAGAGGGCTGCCCTCCACTTTCATTTCTGCCTCTTTCTTGGAGGCTGTGAGGATCCTAGTGATAATCATGTCAAAGAACAATGCCTGAAGTATGGTTTGTCTTGGCTGCTTTCTTTTTGGAGCTGAGACAGAATCCCAAGGAGCACAAAGCTGCCCTGAAATCTTTCAGAATATGGAGTGATGCATTAGTGCCACTGTTAAGAGATTGTTGCCCTCAAATGAAGAGGTCCTTGACTGTTGTCTAGACCCCCTGGCAGGTCCCAGATAACTTGAGCCCTGACAATCTTTTCACAGCAGCTGCAGTGGCCTTTGTTCAGATGAGTGACAGATACAACCAGCACAGTCTGCAGAGATGTTCTGGCAGTTAGGTGGCCCTCAGTCATAACAGATTTTAGTTGGTGCTCACTGGGTAATTTATGCACTACACTGGATAGTTTGTACCAATTCAAAAATAGACATTTTGAGGGTATCACATGGCAGTCTGCTATCCTCCTTTGTAGGTTCACAGACAAATATACCCTTTGACCAAAAAATCCTAGCTTTTGGGGGTCTGCCTCACAAGCTGTAGACTCGTTCTTTTATCCTCTCCTCTAAGCTTCTACCTCCAGAGAGCCAGATATAGGATATTTGGTAAAAGTATTCAAACCCCTTAGCAGGAATCCAGCATATTCTTTCTGCTTTTTTGGAGGTATCAGCTTCCATCTCTGCTGTGGGCCAAACTGATCTGGTGAGTTCCAACAGACTCGGAATGGCACAGCCAATCTCTCTGGAGTTGCACATCAGAGAACAAAGCATTTATGCTCCTTCTCTTGTATAATCTCCAAAGAGATATTGAAGATGTCAGCCGTACTTTTTATGAAGTCCTAGATACCTCTGAATTCATTTGTCAAGAGCAATGAAAATGGGTTCCCTGCTTCATCTGCAAAGGAAGACACTGGAACCAGAATTTGATGATTCTGCTTGGGAGATTGCTGTTCTTTGCCACTCTCCTCCTGACTCTGCAGCAGCCATGGATGGAGTTGCCTATGGAGCTTACATTTGCTTCTTCAGTGAAATGACCTGTCTTTAAATACAGTGGAAGACACTAGCTTTCTATAGTAACCCTTCTATAGTAGGGTTCAACGCCCCAGAAAGCAGGGGGATAGTGGCACAGTGAGGGATGCTAAGTGGAGTGCTCTTCCTAGCTCCCCATACTGACTGTTTTCTGGATTCTCTCCCTGATTATTGTTGAGCTACTTGGGAGAAGACAGACAGGTAAGGGATACTTCCTTGCTATGTTCACGGAAGGGGAAGGAGCATATCTCCTCTAAGGAAGGGGCAGCCCTGTCAGGAGTGCCCTGCCTATGAACCAGAGGGTTAGAATACAGAACACTTCCCGGGCCAGGTGCAGAAGCTCTACGGTAGGCAGGTTTATAATAACCTCCCCAAATCTCTCTGAAACTCCAGAACTGAGCCGACCAACACATCACTTGGCAACTTATATTGCTTCAGTGCCAAAGAAGTTGATACTAATGTCTCAGGTCCCAAAAAGAGAGTCTGTACTGATGTAATGGGTACAGTCATCAGCAAGAATGTGGTAGTCAACGAGGACATGCTGGGTACTGAAGCCTGTGCTGAGGGGCCAGTACTGCAGGCAGTGCAGTCCTTAGATTTAAACAGTATCACATGAGCTGCCACAGATTTCAGTACTGACCTATTGGCAAAGGTATTCTCTTACTTATGACTCCTGACTGAGCCTGGGGCCAAGTCATGACGACTCATGTGCCTCCTGCTAGGTGCTGAGAAAGGTAACCTGTACCTTGCCTCATCACTTGCCTCTACCAGATGTCATTGCTGATGTAGTGGGGGGATGAATAAGGGCTAAGACAGGAAGTGGCCTGGGAGTTCAGAATGGAGTCATGGCTCACCAGGACACTGACCAATCCACAGATTGAGGCCTCTCCCAAGATTTCTCAGTTTGAGAACATCTGCACTGACTTCTCCACAAGGAGAAGTTTCATTCTCATGTCCCTCACTCTCTGGATACACCTCGAGAAGAAATGATATATGGAACAATGTTGCAGAAAGTGTCCTTCCCCAAGGCACATTAGGCACCAAGAATGTCCATCGTTGACTGGCCCAGCAGAGTTAGTTGGGGGACATATCTAACAGACATGTCTAATGCCCTAGTGATTTAGCCTCTGCCATGGTCATAGCACCTCCATATGGGGCACAGGAGGCTGTCCTCAACAAAATGAAACGTGAGTGACTGAAAGAGGATCAAATTCAGGGTTTTATATACATGTAAACAAGCAAAGGAAACTTAACACTAACACTCTCCTAAATCTAAGGTGAACTGCAGAGGGAGCAATGACGCCAGGAGTTCCACCTCACAGCCACAGGCAGTAAAGAAAAGCCTGAGAGGTTGTTGGGCCGACTTTTCCCTTTATGCCCTCAGATGAGTGAGTTGAGAGGGCATGACATCAGGGGACCTTGGGTGCAAGCATGCCCCAAGGGACACAGCTAGCCAAAAGAATCTGATGAACTGCATAAGCTGCATGAGCACGAAGAGAGGAATCTGCGTGGAAAATTACCCAAAGAACTCTAAGTTACTAAAAGGGTTTGGGGACTTTTTCACAGTGTGGACCACATCTCAAGTGTCTCACGGACACCGCCTCTCCCATTTGCAATCACGCAACTTTCCTGTGTTGACTGAAGTATTTGCTTATGTGGTAATGTAACAGGAATGCAGTTCTGTATTTTTAACTGACTGTAATGGGTTTTTCTAACAAAGTTAGTTATGCGGTTTTCTTGTCTCCCTTTCCAGTCTATTCTGTTTCTCTCTCTTGGACGCCCTACTGGCCCTTCATATCATCTCGGCACACACTGACCAACTGCTTAGTTTCATTCTCTCTCTCCTGAGTGTGCTGCTCTACCACCTGCTCTTCTATTTTCCACTGCTTACCTAGACATGACACCTTGTTTCCTTATTCCCTTCTGCTCTACTTCTCTATCTCAGTACCAACTCCTGACACTCTTACTTGCATTTTGTCCTGCTGGTGGCCCTAATCAGAGGACAGCTCATACGTTGTCTTCTGCTGAGGCAGCTGCAGATCCTCCTCCCAACTGGCTCCCCACCTTTGTTCCCAGCTATTTTATAGGCGTCCAGGCTCCTCTTTGAAATGAAGACTAAAACCACCTGTAGAAGTAGCTGGAAACAGAGGGAGTCGGCGCCCTATGACTTAACACAACCACAGACCATCAACAAGCATTTTGTGGACCAGTGAGAGAATCATTTAGTAGATTCACTCTAAAATTGTGATTAGAAACTATCTTGCAAATACTTAAATGAAATCTTTCAGAACATTATCAAATGTAAAGATTATGTATTTACTGAAAGTTTTCCAGTTCTCTTATCTATATTATACACGTTGGTTTTCTTTCTGATGTGTATAGAAAAAGGTGCAGAGGCAAATTAAAATACTAGCCCAAATAGAATAGTAAAGCATACTTTCCACTTCCAAACCCACCTTGAGTGCCTGACAGTTCTATAGGCAGTGGGAAGTGAATGCTTTGCTTTTGAATGTGATCTAGACCTGGACTTAGATGATGAATGATATTTGGAAGGGGACCGAGATCTTGTCCGAGATCTTTTCTTGTGTTTCTTTTTTTTCTTTTCCTTTTCTTCATCTCTGGGAGGATCTTTGCTTTGGCTTGAAGGTCTTTCTGATGATTTAACTTCCACGGTGGGCAAAGTTCTGACTCCAGACAACAAAGGATATGGCATGTTACTGACACCCTGAAATAAGGAATAAATCAACTATTAACATGGCTTGCAGTTTTCAGCTAAGATTATGCAGATTTTCAATGCGAGGAAATTTATCAGATCTCACACATATGCACGTTAGAAACAGACTAGCCTAGTACACTGAGCAAAGAGCTAGGAGCCAGATATTCAGGTCTAATTCTGGGACTGCCACTTACTTGCAGTGTAGCCTTGATAAAGTCACTTAGCATCTCTTTGTAATGGTTTTGCTATATGTACTTAACTGACCTTTGAGGGAAGGAATAATGGAGGAGTCTTTCAGCAGTCATATTAAAAATTAACACTCATTTATTTTACTAAGTATTTCTTTTGAGTTATGAAAGTATAAACTGAGGCATCAAAAGCCCTAGGTACCCCAACACAAATTAGAACAAAATAATTAGCTGCTAACTCCACAAGAGCTACCAAAGCATAACCCCCTGTCAATACTTTACATTTTCAAATGCTGCAGAAACGTTATATAAAACACAGTCTGGAGATGTAAGGCTGAAATCTTTTAAAATGTATGTATGCTTCTGCCAGAGCTTAACATAGGTCGACATTGCTTCCCATACTCACATGCAAACAGGTTTGTGCGTACCTAATCTGTGCACAATTTTGAGATTACAGCCTTGGTTTTAAAAGATTACTGATGGTTCTGAAGAATCTGGTAGTATCAGATAGACAGGTTTTCCTCAGTTTATGCCCTCAATTTGAAAGGATAAACTGGACATATTTACTCTAAAAAAGTAATATCTGTATACAGTCAATATTCAGTTTTAATCTAACAAGGCAACCTTTCACCCAACATGACTAGTTTGACTGCAATGTTCACAAAAGTTGTAAAATGAAGAAAAAATACCATTACAAATCACTTCTCTAGTTGCAAAGTAAACATTTTGTATAAAAAGGGTTGTGAACCCATAAAACTACCTTTACCCTATAGTTCAAAAGGGTCGTTGCTAAATTCATGCTAAATGAATAATTTAGACGGCAGTCAATTAAACACTGTACACCCCAAGATAATTTCAATTTATTATTTTTTGCCTCAGAGAACCCTGCTGAAATGGCTTGCTGAGAACAAATCAAGTTAGCCACTGCAGGTTTGCTCCTTATTTCAAATTCTGTCACTCCTCAAACTACTGTTTTTCAAGGCACCTGGAGAAATCAGATTCATCCCGCCATAATTTTCACTCTGCTTTGTCTGACACTTCCACCACTTGATACTGGGATACCTGCTGTGACTTGAACAGCAACTAATATATTAAAACTTAGAATAAGCAAATCAGAAATTGGTGATCCTTCTTGCTCTCCCCCTTTCTCTACTGTGATTAAGTCAAGTCAACACTTCAAAACATTTGGATAATTGGAAGCTCTGTTTCATGTCAAATATTATGCCAAAGTCATGTTTCTTCGATGAGCTTTAATTGATGATAGCTATTTTACAATATTTACAAAAAACATGGCAATAAAGCTTACTGTGGTAGTATGTTTCAAAGACCATAAAGACAACAGCATCAACACTTGAATTAAATGAGACTGTCCCTCTTATTTCAGGACGATTAGTTTACTAGAAACCCATCTCAAATAACGCTAACCTTACAGCTTTATCATCTCTGATCTTTAACGTTCCCAAACAGACTACTATGGGCCTATTTTTGTTCTCTGGAAATGTTTCATACATCAACAAGTGAAGTTCCCCATTTTCTTTTTCAACATAAACAATTATGTAAGAGATTCTCCTGGCTTCTCTCCCTCCTACCATGTCACCTTTCTTCATTTCAGCTTCCCAAGGCTGATGTCTAAGCTCTCCAAAACACCAAATCAATAAGCAATTGTGCTCCATGCCTTTCCAAAAGGAGGGATGAGAAAAACTTTAGGAAACTAACAGAAGCTGAAAAAAGTAAAGAAAATCTGAGAAAAAGAGGAACCACTGAAAATAGCTTAATAGCCCCTTAATAATGGGTACAATACAACTGTACAACTCCCAGTTACCAAAAAAGGCTCATGTAAACTAAAAATATATACACAGCTCAGTTAAACATTTAAACACTTAGCTATCTGCTTCATCTTGATGCTATCAGGCACATAACATCGTTATGCAATCTTTTACTAGCTTCATGCAAGAGTCATTTCTGTGTTTATGCGAAAGCTCCCCAGTGTGAGAATAATGGGCTGCTCCTCGCTCTCCTTGATATTTTTAGAATACATTATAATTTCCAATATTGTAATATATTTCACAAAGGCATCTTCAGAATGTTGTATCATAATGTTAAATAGGATCTGAGTGAGAAAGCAGATGCCAAAAGGATGACGCAACCAAGACTGTAACGGCAATTAAACAGGATGTGAATGAAGGCATTAGTATTAAGTACTATGTCATTATTCCAAATGGCCCTATCACTAGTATGGCTTAAATTAATTTACCTTGCTACAGTACTCATGGCAAAGCCTTCTGACTCTTTTCCCTGGTTGATGACACTTCCCCTCTTGGCATTTCTGAAATAAAGAATTCCAAGTTTTTGGCTGACAATCCAGGAGGGCAATTGTTCCCCTCATGTGACTAGGAACACCACTTACTTATGATGACTATGGCTGCCTCAGGTCTGGGTGCCATGTTCTGATGGTTTGCATGAGGTAGATATCCACAGACTAAGCAATCAAATTAACACCAACAATTCATTTCACAGAATGAAAATAGAGTAGCTGTCCCATCGCTTATCAAATTACTGACATGAAGGCAAAAAAGCTGTGAACCAAACACTACCCAGAGCAAGAGAATTCTGAGACGTAATTTAAATCTAGCTATTGAAAAAGATCGTGTCACCTGGGAACAAAATGTACATACAAACCTAAACATTATAAACCAGACAAGCCAAATCACGTGAAGTGGCTCTTCATGTAAATTAAAAAAAAGCAAATGACATGCGTCAGGTAAACACTTAAAAGTACTTTTCAGATGAATGAATTAGTTTTCAAACATTAACGTAGCACTCCCTTTGCTGAAATTCTATAGATTTAAGTTTAACAGTCCCTGTGAGTTTTATACATTTACGATAGTGGGGAAATCCTGTTGGAAGTTAAAAGCATTCAAAACTCAAAACAGTCTGAAGTATAGTTGGGAGAAACAGCTGTTAATGAAATTTGCCACCAGAACTTAAACTTGGCTTTTACTGTATCAAGAGGAGCATGACTATGCTATTTAATGCAGTTCCTTTGTAGACAAGAACTGCTGAACTTTTAAGGCTAATTTCTTCTTCAGAAGGCAGAACAGAGAGAACACCAGCCTTTAATGTCTTTCATATATATGTGCTTATGCACACTATAGACCTGAATCTCCAGAACAGTTATTGCTGTTTATACATCAATTACACTAGCATAATACTAGTGTAGAAGAAAGGAAATTCAGACCCTATATTATATAATTAAAGCTAGGATATTATTTCATTTAATACGTGCACACTCAGTAGAAAGCTTGCTGGTGTATGATGGCTGGTCAGAAACATTTATGACAAATTATGTTTTCAAATGTATTATTTAAGCAATCCTGAAAAATTAGAGAATTTTAAAGAATCACCTTTCCAACCACCACAGCTAAAGTTATACACAGAAATCCCAAATCTAACATATATGAACCTAAAAAGCAGAAGTAAGCTCTGCATAATACCATAACACTACACTATTCAACAATGTAATGAACAGCCTGTTATTTTTAAACAGAGATAACTTTGAAATTAAAATTTACATTTGCAGAAAATATTTAACATAAAACTGTGATACCCAAACACAACACCTAGTGCGGCCCTGATAATCTGTTAGAGATTGAGGGGTGTATCTAATTTACCTATTGATTCTCATTCACCACAAATTAATGCACACAACCATGATATATACTCGATTTGTCTTTCACGCAATAGATTAACTCAAGCAAAAAATTTTTGTTCATCAACAGTAAACCCACAGTTTATCAACTTTGTTCGTATTTTGTTGTTGTAGAGACAAGGTTAACACTTGCTACATTTCAAGGCAACACAGGTCATAATTTGGATATTTTTTTTAAAAAAAATGTCCAGAGAAAATAGGACCACTTAGCTGGCCTCTCACTACCCTGTAGGTGATATTCTACACAATAGATGAGTAGGATTATACAACTAGGCAACTTGACATGCCTTTGCCTTAAATTATACACAAATTTTGAAACAAACAAATACCACAGCTGGAACAGAAAAATCAAACAATACACTTATTAACTAAAGTATCGAAACATCCAACTCATGAAGAAATGCTGTATTAAGCATCAAATGTTTTCCATTAGTGCAACTCTTACACCTCTGGATCACCTAATTTTTTCATGCAGCTACCACAATTCAGAGGTGTAAACACAACACTGCTCTAAAACTCTGTGTAACAATCAAGATTTTAGCTGTTAGAAGTAGGTAGGAAAATGAACGTACTACTTATTGCACACCTTAGGTCTGCACAATATGTCATATGCAGGATTAATAGTCTGAAGTCTTAACCTTTCATTGGAAGTGTAAATGAAATGGCTATAATTCAAAATAATCCAGCAAATACATCAAACTGCTATATACAGATTCAAATGTGGTTGTGGATTGAGGTTATTAAAATGGAGACAGTCACTTTTCATAACATTATATTGGCACATTCCATGGTTACAATATTCTGGTCCAGTCCATTAATAATAAAAAGTTTGAAATTATAAATTGTATGTCTTGTACATGAAGTGCATCAACTGAGTTTAACCATCCTGTTTACTTAATTAAAGCCCTATAGTGATAGTTGTAGTAAATTTGCCCTCCAGTAAATATTTTGAGAGACCACTTTGAAGTATTCCTAAATTCAATGATTATATATGACCATCACTATGCAGTTGACAACTTTTACTGGTTTTATTAGCGCCTTACAACAGGTTTCACTGCACAGTACACTATGCACTGTCTACATTTAGATCTTCATAGGGTGGAGATGAGTATCTTCAGATTCAACAGAGCTATCTTGTAGCAAGTGTATTTTATAGTTTTGTTTTGTTTTTAAAACGAGAACCTTCTATTGTCAACAAATTCCATAATATGGCATTATCTGGTTTCATCTCCATCCAATAAACAAAAGTAAAACAGCTGAAGAAAACTATCATGATGGGTTTTTTGGGGGGAAACTTTATCAAGGCAAAGTTCTGTGTATTTTGTACATGTAATTGTATGTGTTTGTATTTTAACATCCTCTAGCAAAATTAGTGAGATTTCACTGAAATGCTGTTTTAACAATATGAAAGACAAAAAATATTACTGATGAATGAGTGTTTTACTGATTTAGTTGGGGACTGGTCCGGCTTTGAGCAGGGGGTTGGACTGGATGACCTCCTGAGGTCCCTTCCAACCCTGATATTCTATCATCCTGTGATTCTATGCTTCTGTTTTTTAAAGTATCATTTACCTAATTTCATGTTTCCTTGCCACTGAATTGCTGTATAAATACAAGCCAATAGTCAATTAATAGCCACACATGGGGGAAAAAAATCTGAAATCCATGAAAACAAAATCCGAAAGACATTCTAGCACAAAAAAACCAAAACAAATTAAAAAAAACAGAAAACAGCAGCTTGAGAAAGAGCATACACTTGACTTCAGTACTGACAGTTCAGCAAAAAACTGTCAAGCAATTTGCTATAGGGCCTCAAATTACAGCCATTTCTTACCGTGAGAATAAACATGTGGGATCTTCTCACAAGGACAGATTATGAGACAAATGAACTTTGAAATGAAGGGACAGAATACTGGTCATAAGTATATGACTACAATTGGAATGACATATTGGAAACCACAAAGGGCAGAATGGATCAAAAACAGGAACCAGAAACAAAGCAGTCAAGTTCAGGATTTATGAACAGAACAGAATGATTGATCCTTATTTTGAACAGTAGCTTCTGATGTTTTACAGCTAAATTCCAAGAAGGGCTAGGATCAAATCAATAAGTCCCCATGGGAGCCTCATCTAGCAGACTAGATGAGAGCCCTTAGTAAAAACAGTCAAAGGTTTTCCCAAAGTGCAGATAAACAAGGCTATAAGAAAGTTGTGGTTTTGATACGGTCACATCAAAACTACAGCTCTGCCCCACATCTAGCCCTACTCCCCACCATTAGGGTCCCCAGAAAGGAGTTGCTATCACAGCCCAAAATGGGCAGTGGCACATGGACCGGGCATCAGGTTCTCCCTCCCCTGCGCCTCTGCTCCCTAATGGCAGCTCATTTCAGCACAGTCATCCCTTTGACGCTATTGCCAGTGGGAGGGACCAGAGTCTCCACAGCTGGCTGTGTGTGCCTCTGCTCCCCCCCTGCAATAAGGAGAACCACCTGACTTGAAATAGCATCTCACCTCCTGTGCCATGTCAGAATGCCACTCACTCAAATTTGGCCCGGCCTCCCCTCCGTCATGTGGTTACCACAACAAAACTGCAGGGTGTGAGATTTTCTGACAGCCTTGTAGATGATGGAATCACAGAGGAGACATGTCATTGCAGAAGGAACAGAGAAAGGATTTGGAACTGAGGAGGCGGCTACCAAAAAACTTAACGTGTGTACATTGTGAAGTTTTTGAACTATTACTAGGGCCAAAAGACCACATGACTCAAAATGTTAATTAGTAGATTTTATTTAGTTTTTTTTTTCCCTCAAAGAAACCTGTCATTTACTAAGTAAATATATTTTATGCTATTTATTTATTTATGTTAAAAGAATGGCCGAGGATTAAGGCCCTGATACTGCTCGTATGGCAAAACTTTAATTCATTTCCACGGTGCATAATCAGGGCTTAAATGAGAATATTTTGAAAAATGCATTAATTACATGGTGAAATGGAAGACCCTGAAAAGACTCACATTTTACCTAAGGCCATTGATCTCATAACATCCATTAAGAAATTAAAGTCCATTCCACAATCAAAGCAGGTGACAACATACTAATTTATGTTTTTTAAATTATCCATTTAATAAAAAACAAATAAATAGAAACACACAAAAATCCATGCAACCCCCAACTGTGTATTACTTAATTGTCACACTCCCAACTGCATTAGTACATATGAAAAATGTGCGCATGTCATTGATATAGATGTACTGCTTAGGCTTGGCAAATTTTGAATAGCTTCCAACGTTTAGACTCTGCATTATGAATTTTCATTTCAATTGTTAACATGTTACCCTTCATAAAGTTAAGAATACTCATACACAGCACAAAAATAAGGACAAACATCTAAAAGAACAGAACAAAGAACAGATCTTCAAACCTAAAACAATGAAAGGCCAAAAGAGAGATTGCTTCATGCTACAGAACTGTCATATTCAAAGAGGCAGAAACAGACAACATTTGAGACAATCCATTGAAACAGATTACTTTCAAGTTAGATGTTTGACTGCGTTTCACAACATTACGATTGTGTTTCCCTCCCTGTTTCTTTTAGGTATTTACAAAGTGCTACTGTTTACAATTTGGGTAATTCTAATAGCCCCTCTTCTGTGGTTCATGCTACTTTATCACCCAAATTTTTGATATTTTATAATACCAGGAAGACTGGTAAGGAAATCCTTACCAGCTATATGAATATCTGGTAAATCATGACTTGTTCACAGAAACCTAAACTGGACCACTAATGCAAAACTGGCTGTCGCCAGCAGGCTGCAGCCATTCTGAAGTAAACTGCAGCCTGCCCTGACACTGGCTTTCTCCATGGCCTGATCTAGCTCAAGGAGCCTCCTCCATGCTGCCAATGCATCATCAAAATCCCTCCTTTCCTCTTCCCCAAATATGCCTATGGCAACTTTACTGATTGCTCCTTGCCATCCTAAAGAGATTTCACTTAGTGTACCAGTAGTGAAACTTGATCTGGACTGCAATAAGGAAAGATGAATGTGTCTAGTTAAGTCTCAACACCATTCTTGGTCAGCAGAGGCTATCAATACTTATACACATATTTAGAGTTAAACCAATACAAAGAGTCAGAATTAGGTATTTAATCTATTTCCTGATGCAAATAAACAAAAAAGAATGAAGCTGCAGTTCTCAAAATAGGTATCATGAGAACACAAAACCATGAACTCAGCTCACGGTAGGTACATACATTTTCCAAAAATGTTTCCATTCTATTCGTAAGTATTAAGTCTCATCTTCATCAATTTAAAAGCATACGAAATGCTTTCAAAATTTTTTTAGAGTATGTTAGAAGTGCAGGCTGAGAAACTCTTTGTAAGGAAGTGACTGGTAAATCTTTTATAATCAGAATTTTCCATGTACCTTGTATACACTGGCTCCTCATAAAACAGCAAACTAAACACACTGACTTTTCAGTGCTATCTTACGGGTGTTATTTTTTGAAAACGGAAAGGGCATCACTATCTTAACCAGGGTTGCTCAAAGTGATACTCCGAAGTCCTCCTCAGGGCTTCCCATCTTAGGTCAATTTGCTAACTTCTTTGCTAACTTTCAGGACAAGTTGCACTTTTTCTTTCCTCAAATATCTCCTAAGGAGATGAGTTGATGGGTAGGGTTTTCTTGTTATAGTATAGGTGCATTTTTTAAAAATAAATACACATGCAGAAAACAAAACATTGAAGAAATAGTCCCCTTTCAAGTCTGACCTTGAAAAGGTGAAGAGAACCCTCTATTCCCACTGGCTACCAGTGTCACTCAGAGTTCTCAGTAACTTTTGGTGCTGGGTCTCTACTCATCAAGTCCTAAATTGTTTCTGGTGCTAACTGCCTCAAGAGATGTGCATGTATATTGTAGTAATAAGTCAAGATAAAATGCTACAAGAGAACCACACAAACAGTAGTAAAAATGCAACTTCAGCAGAAACCAATTTGACTATTTTCAAGGTACAATTTAATGCAAAAAGGCTTTAAAACGTCAGTTGGTCTCAATAGCATCAACTATCCTACACATGTGGTACCAGAGGAATCAGTTTTGAAGGTATAAAATAAAACTCAGCACTAGCATTACTTCAAAACCTGTTTGATAGAGGTAAAACAGCTTTGCTCAGTCTTTGCAGCTATCTACACAGTTGTGATAAGCATAACTTCGGCACAAAACCACTGCCACACCTAGTTGTCAAATTTCAGGCAGTAGCAGGCTGATGGCAACATGGTGTGCAAAAGTACATTCATCCATAGAAAATGCTAACTATTTTTCACCTCTCAATACAAAGATAACATCTCAGGATGACTACTATAATTTTTTAGAAGGATTTTATACTAGTTAGTGAATTATCCCATCAAGTTTCCATTATGCACACTAGATATTCATCTCCTTCACTTAATGTCTTCTAGTTCTTGCTGGTTTCCAACGCTCCTTAACAGAGAGCTATCCTGTTTTTTTTTTAAATATAGCTCTCATTCTTTATCTTTGGATTTACTCTGCACATATGGTTAAGATTACAAAGCACATACTGATCATCTGAGTTATGTTAAAGTGCTGCTTCCTCTCCACCCACTTGAAGCAATGGAAAATTGAAGTAGAGTTCTCTCAGACTTCAACTGATGTAGAAAGGGACTAGAGCACTTCACAGACATTTTTAATTTAACTGTTTGGCAGGAAGGTGTTTTTAGTTCTAATTTATTTAACTCAACCAAGAACATGAAGTTTGAGACAGTCTGACCAGACCTATTTTCTTTCCTCTCCACTGATCAGCTTCTCTCTCTCCAAATTTTTTGGAAGTTGGTCCAAAAAAAGATATTATCTCACCCACCTTGTCGCTCTAATATCCTGGGACCGACCTGGCTACAACAACACTGCATAATCCCACTGGTCATTCTCCAGTCCTCTAAGAAGTCTTGCAGTTAAAATGAAAAGTCAAGAGTTCCTAGAGGCCTCAGCCAGGTTGGGTTCCGATCATTCTACATGTTATAAAACCACATACTAAATATGAGACAATATAAACAAGCAATTACTGGATTCCCTGATTACTTTTTATTAATGTTCCCAGGACTTCCAATACTTCAACAAAAAGGCCCTTCAGCAACCAAGTCCAAGTTGAATTTTAATATTATTTCAGGATTGCTCCTGAGTCCATGAATGCATTTATTTAATCAATCCTCCTCCTGAGAATGCTATTATTCTCCCTTTATGAAGAATGCAGGCTCTGCTTTAGTTCCTGACATAGGCAATAATCCTCTAGTGTCTAGATATACACCTACTTTGTTGAAGATCTGTAATCGAAAAGTGCAAGCTAAAGCCTTAGGTGCAAAGCTGGAAAAGTACATGAGAATGGCTATACTGGGTCAGACCTATGGTTCATTTAGCCCAGTATCCTGTTTTCCAACAGTGGCTAGTGCCAGATGCTTCAGAGAGAACAGACAATTTATCCAAGTGATCCATCCCTGTTGTCCTCTCCCAGCTCTGTCAGTCAGAGATTTAGGTACTCCCAGAGTATGGAGTTATGTCCTTGACCATGCTTGCTAACAGTCATTGGTGGACCTATCATCCATGAACCTAATTCTTTTTTGAAGAATCTTTTTTTACTCTGTTTAGCCACTGTGGCATTTTTTCGATTCTCTTACTTTTTTTTTTAATTTGAACTAGTCATAGTTTGAGTCTCTATTATTGTGTAGAAATGAAAATCAAATAAAAATTAAATTAAAGAGTCTCCTAGAGTAAAAAAGAAAGCTACAGTTAGCCTGGTAAAATTTTAGCTCTCATTTATGTTATAAGATGGGACATGCATTGCGATCACTATTTCACGATATAATTACGAACCAAAGATTGATGCCGACTATTGTCTATGATAATTATTTCATGCGGTGACAGAGCAAATACATTTTCACTCAAAAGATAGTTATATGGCTGCAATAAAAATGCAAGATTATCTCATTTTACAGAGCTTCCAGTTATTCAATTAGTCCATTACCTTAAAAATCAACAGGATAGCCTCCTGATAATTAAAAACAAATATACTTTTAGAATGTGTGTTAGCATTTAACTTTTTTTGATCCATGATGCTTCTTTAAAAGCTTGGCTAGTTAAAATGCAAATCTTATAAAAAGGATCTATGTAATTCTTAAAACTACAGGGCTTTAAGAAGCCAGCAACATACTGTTATGCTCAGCTGTTACCAGTAGACTAACTTGTAATAGTCTTATCCTAGTGATAAATTATTTGGCCGTTCTATTGTCTGCTGAAAAAAACTGGTTAATGATTCAGTAATCATCTTTAATCCAGATATGGTAAATTTAGTAACCGGCTCACACTGACAAAACAATTGCTCCTAATTTCTTTGGTGACAATGATCAAGAGAGGCATTTAGGGCAGTGAGGTGACACTACTGCTAGTTCTATTATTCCCCAGAATCAGATCTTAAGACATCATCAACATTCAAGCAGCTTTCAGCCTTTGCCTATATGAGAGCGCAACACTGTACTGACTCCCTCAAAAAAGATTTTGAAAACTCCCAGCTGATTCTTGCCTTGTATTAGATCTAGTGAGGTTGACAACCATATCGGCAGACAAATATTTTAGTGGTAGGAGAGAGAGAGGTAGGAAAGCAGCCTCTCACAGGCCACATGTCAAAGGCTATATCTACACTCAAAACACTGCTACAGAATGTCTACAGCTACCCTGTTGTAGCACTTCAGTGTAGAATCATCGAATGTCAGGGTTGGAAGGGACCTCAGGAAGTCATCTAGTCCAACACCCCTGCCCAAAGCAGGACTAATCCCCAGACAGATTTTTGCCCCAGATCCCTAAATGGCCCCCCTGAAGGATTGAACTCACAACCCTGGGTTTAGCAGGCCAATTCTCAAACCACTGAGCTATCCCTCCCCCATTGCTGTAGGTAATCCCCTTCTCCCATTGCTGTAGGTAATCCACTTCCCTAAGAGGCAGTAGTAAGCTTGAACAAAGAATTCTTCTGTTGACCAAGTGTCTACCCCAGGGGTTAGTCTGGCTTAACTATGTCTCTTTTTCACATCCAAGCATTGTAGCTGTGCTGATTTAACTTTTCAGTGTAGACCAATCATAATTTTCTTGCTGGGATTCTTGACAGACAGTAAGAGGTAATCATCCCCACTGATCAAAGATTGAGCTTTATAAGAAATGTGCAATGTGATACTTCAAACCAACTTGCAAGTTCCTCCAGTACCAAAAACACAGGTTCCTTACACTATATAAAGGCTCAGTGGAAAACAACAGCAGCAAAAATAAAACATAAGGGACCAGGTGATCCCATTAGTTGTGCATATGCAACTTCCACTGAAGTCAACTGATATGCAACTGACAGGATGATTAGGCCCCTGGGTTCTCTCACTGCCAGTCTTTCAATATAACTCAGTGTCCAATTGCCTGGGGCTTATTGTGCACACACCTTGTTTGGGTCCTGTATTAGCATTTCCAGCAGCATAGTTTAACACTAAGTTTAACTCAATTTTCAGTTCTCTAGATAAACCACATGTATGCAAACCACAGCTGAACTGTACTGAAACCTCAAAATGCCTCTTCTAAAACCCAATTATAAGTTAACAAGCAACAGAGGAACTGAAAATGAAAAATGCTATCAGATGTACTTTAATCTTGAGTTAGTCGGATACTGATCCATTGATTTTCAATGTAGCGTTAAGATTTAAATCTGACCATGGTTTTTTTCATTTGACTATATAGAACATACAAACTGACACAGTAATAATATTTCTCAAATTTATCTACCAATTGTGATAGATACATTTCTGTTGATCTAAAAAAATATACAAGGCATCTGAAAAGACAGATTTCTAAACTGAGGTTTCTGTTATCCAGGAAGAAATTGTAACTTCTAAATCAGCTTAATTAAAAAACAACAGTCAAAGAATTTCTATGCATAGGTTCTCTCTATTAACCACTATGGTACATGGAATTTACTCTTAATTTACCTCTATATTGAAGGAATTCTCCTCCATTTTCTCAACTTCTGCTTCTGCCAAGGGATTCTTCAGGGTCTGCAAGAAGAGTGCAGCTTTCCGTTTGCGTTCCGCTTGAAGCTGCTTTTCTTTTGATTCCTTGGAGGCCTGTGCTAGCTTCTCTCTTGCGGCAGCTGCCAGTCTGTCCTCTAGTTTTTGCTTTGCTGTTGGGAAGAACATACAAACGTGCACTGAATTTACCAAAAAAACTGTCTCTAACTCAAGTATCTTCACATTTCTTTCGGAAAGGATGACAATATGAAGCCACATTAGTCTGCAGTCACAATATGAAACTACTAGTCTATAAAAAGAATGGCTGTTTTTCTTCAAATGTTATATATTACAAAAAGGTATCAAGTAACAGAGGGGTAGCTGTGTTAGTCTGTATCTACAAAAACAACAAGGAGTCCAGAGGCACCTTAAAGAATAACTGATAGTCTTTAAAGTGCCACTGGACTCCTCGTTGTTTTTACAAAAAGGTAATAAGCTAGCATGTCAAGGTTTTCAACTTCTTTCTGAGCTGTAGTTACTGCGTTCATAACAACTCACTATACTCACGTGTAGATACTGTCTACATTGAGGCTTAGGCAAATATTGAACAGATACCATTAAATGGACTAATTTTCAAAGAATAAAATTTCTGATTAAATGGGCAGTAACCCTTTCAATAGTATGTCCCAATTGTTATTTTTAAATTTCTTTGGTTGGAGAGGGGGGGCAGAGAGTGATACGAATTTTTCTGCTCCTCTTTTGTGGATTATTAGGGTCTTCTCAACAAAAAGAGAGGTGGACCCAAACCCACCAAACCTGCGTAGGGACACTAATCTCTTTCCTGCCATTCCTCACTCCATTTACATACATATTTCAGTGGCAGCACAAGGCTTTGTGTTGCTGCTACCATTTTAAATGTAGACTGCTTTTAATACTAAATGGTTAAACTCAGATAAAAACCTTTACAAATCTTGAATATAGAAGTGGAGGAGAGTCCTAGGGAGTGAAAGCCTATCCATTCCCTTCTTCCCCAAAACGTCTCAAGCTGGAGACAGAAGGGGCGCTGATGCTCACAGCCCAGCACAGCCACCTTGGGGAAGGGAGAGCGAGAAGGAGGGAATTTTTCTTCATAAGCATGAAGTTTTGCTTAGATTTTTTTTTTTAAATAAGTGTTTCTTATCTACTCAGAAGATATTCCCAAGAGTTCAACTTCATTCTCGTTTACATCACTTCCTGTCCTGCAAGATCTACAACAGCCCTTCTCAGAAGTACAACCATTGTAACTGCAGTTTAGGACATGACTTTAGGGAATTATTCTTCTGTAGCATTATGAAAGTGGGTCCCTTTGGCCTCTCAGAGTTGGTAAGACAACTCCCACCTTTTCATGCTCTCTGTATGTGTATATACATATCCTCAATATATGTTCCATTCTATGCATCCGAAGAAGTGGGCCATAGACCACGAAAGCTTATGCTCAAATAAATTTGTTAACCTCGAAGGTGCTACAAGTACTCCTGTTCTTTTAACTACATTGTTAATTATGAGATTACAAAATAAAAGTGATTTTTAGTGTAGAAATGTAGTTGCTTAATAACTAGTAATAGATACTTTGAAACTTTTTATAAGGGGCAAAACTCATTTCTTGAGAGACTTTGCAGTGCTTTGCTTCTGAGACATTTTCCTTAGATGAAAACCTAATTAGACTTGGTATAAAAAAAAACAAGCTAGATGAAGAGAATTCATTCCTATATGTGAAAATAGTTCTCATATCCACAAATAGTAAATACACTTTTTCTCATGCACATTAAGGTGATCACTTTTTTCAATTAAAATAAAATACACTCAAAGATAAGGATTAACTACAGATTCAACAACAGAAGATGCATTGAAATAGGCTGGTAAAATAGAGACAAACTTTATATGTATAATAGCAAATTAGGATTTAAAATATATATTTTAAATCTCATGACCTGTAATATATGGCATATTTACATGCTGTGGGTTTGTACTAGAAGCCACAGCAGTTAGACCTCCTGCCATAAGAAACTTTTCTCTTCCAGATTGCACCATATCTTGTGGAGTTTGTGCTGGAGAAAAATACATTGTTCCAAAATACTATTTTAATGATATTTTTGCACTTAAAAATACAGAATAAAAGATCACCTATCATATTCTCTAAGTACCTTTGCCAGCCATGAAAAATGCTAATATAAATCCAGTTTTCTGTTCTTAGCTAAAAGTAATAATCCAAGCAAAAAACAACAAACCACTCTGCAGTACAGTACTGATCCTCACCCCTCTTTATAACCAATGCTCCTCAAAGTTGATATAAATTCTGCAGCTTGCCCCCCCCCTTTTTAAACATACAACTAGTACAGGCAACATTCACTAATGATTAGAGAAAAGAAGTTTTAATGTATTGTGTGAATCTCACAGTAGTTTGTATAGTCATTTTCAGTTTCCACTATAATTTCCTGCATTCCACACACATGCTGGATGGATATTTTTGCTGTGTCAAGTTTTTGGTATGTATTTTCTTTTAATGGCTAACATTTTCTACGTGGTACACAATTCTTGTTGTTAAACATGGAACTGTATTCCATGTTTATATTTATTAGTTACTAAATCAAAAACCTTGTATCTGTGACAGATATGCATCATTGCAGTAGAGTATAATGCAAAAAGGATATGCTATTAAGCGATTCCATGATACATTTTCTGAAATAGCAATATTCATTTGCAGGATAAAAAGATACAGGTGACTATGAATACTGACATGTATATAAAAGCAAGGTTTTAAAAACAACCTACATCAATGTTTTGTTCATACACATTGCCAGCATCTTCACATTTATAAAATTAACATAATGTGAAATGGCTTGAGGGTGTCTGATCCCCTTAAATGATCACTTAATTCAAATCTTCTCTGCCCCCAAACACACAAAATAAACAGAGCAACAGGCAAAAGCTTACAGCAATGCATTACACCAGTAACAAGAGAGCAACATGTCTTTAGAGAGTACGAGTAAGATACATGACTGCAAGAAAGCTGGAAGCATTAAGGGTTCTACAGAGAAAGCCAATAAAGAAAGGCGTGTCCATACATGTTAATACAGCCTTAAAACTAAAAGTTTAACATTCACTCAGGAGCTATAATCAAAACAAAGAAATATCATATGGACTAATAAAGTCACTCTGCTCCAGTTTATTAATTTGTTGCTGGTAGGGATGCCAGCTTGATTCCTTACCATCTAAATTGACAACAGCAATGTATGGGAAATCTATTTATTTGAGGAGATTAGCAGGGGAAGTAGAGAGAACAGTGATTCAAAACGTTTTCGAAAACAGAAAATATAGTTTAAGATCCAAAATAACTAAAACCAAGTCTTATTTACAATGCTTTTGAGGTCTGAAAAATTCAGACTAGTTTAGGCAATTTATCATTTTCAGTATTATTCAGCATACCTTGTTTGGCTTCCAACTCCTCTTGGGTAAGCTGAGGTTTTTTCTCTTCGGCAGCAGTACAGGGAGCGGTGAGTGTTGGATTAATATTTGAAGAGCTGCTAGCATTCTCTTGGCCTTCCTTGCCCTCTTCCTCCTCCTCATCACTGTCATCATCTAGCTTAACACGGTTTTTCTCCAAGGGAAGGAGGTCATTTTCTTTGGCCTTGATTGCAAAGCTTATTGGAGCAAATGATGCTGTTGGATAAAAGAGTAATACTTTCACGTATCACTAGCACTACTTTGGAAAGCAGGTTAAATTCTTCTGCTTAATTAATCATCACCTCTGCAGATTAAATTCTGAAAGATGAAACATGACTGCCCCATTTTTACAATCCTCTCGCCCAAAACACAGTGTGCTGTTAGCAGTACATACTACTCTGGGGAAAGGGAAAATGGCTGATCATTCCCCCCTAGACAATGTTTTCTAGCTGCTTCTATAAATTGCTCAGCCTTCTCATTAGAGATACATTTACATGCTGTTTTCTGTATTCATCACAAAAAAAGTTAAATAGAACTAAATTTAATTTTTATATCTGGTCAAAATAAAAAAAAAAATCTTTGTATAATCTCTTCCTTGCAAAAACTAGTATGCAGCTTTTGAGTGCTTAAGACCAGCACATGCTGATGTTTTCTACACTCTTAAATAATTATTTTGTTTAAGGTTGGGCATAATTTATACATTGTGTGCTACAGCTGAAATAAGGAGAACTTTAAAAATACATTCATGAAGTTTGTAGCTTGGAAATGCTTGAGACATCTAGATTTGTAGTATCGGGCCAGGAATAGGCAACCTATGGCACGTGTGCTGCCTTCGGCATGCGAGCTGATTTTCAGTGACACTCATACTGCCCAGGTCCTGGTCACTGGTCCGGGGGGCTCTGCATTTTAATTTAAATTTTAAATGAAGCTTCTTAAATAAACATTTTAAAACCTTATTTACATACAATAGTTTAGTTATATATTACAGACTTACAGAAAGAGACCTTCTAAAAAACGTTAAAATGTATTACGCGAGACCTTAAATTAGAGTGAATAAATGAAGACTTGGCACACTACTTCTGAAAGGTTGCCGACCCCTATATTAGGCTGTGTTTTTTTACTTTATATCTTACAACTCTTGCTGCGTGGGGGTAAAAATACATTCCTCCTCTGCATTTCACACAACTTTACACCTTAAAACTGAAGCAGACAAGCAGTTACTAAATTATCTCAGTACAAAAATGGCCTGTAAAAGGCAATAACTACACTACACTGTTGTTAAATCATTATGAGGACAGATTAAAAAGACGGAGACTTTTCAGCTTGAAAAAGCGACAACTAAGAGGTCTGTACAAGCACAAATGATGTAGAGAAAATGAGTACTGGTAAGTGTTATTTACTCCTTCACACAAGAATCAGGGGTTAACCAGTGAAATAAATAGGAAGCATGTTTAAAACAAACATAAGGAGGTAATCCTTCACACAGTGCACAGTCAAGTTGTAGAACTCATTGGCAGGGGAACATGTGAAGGCCAAAACTGTAATGGGGTTCAAAAAACAATTAGATAAGTTCTTGGAGAATAGGTCCATCAGTGGCTATTAGCAAAGATAGTCATGGATGCAGCCCCAAACTTTAGGAGTCCCTAGTCTCTAACTGCCAGAAGCTCAGAGTTCACGACAGAGGATCACTCAATGATTGCCTGTTCTGTTCAATCCTTCTGAAGCACCTGGCATTGACTACTGTCAGAAGACAGGATACTGGACTAGATGAATCACTGGTCTGACCCAGCATGGCCTCTCTTATGTTCATTTAGCTCAAACTCCAATGAAAAGACATAAGTTTAGTATTTATCTGCTAGTTGTTGAGCTGCCTTTTCTGACCTGCCGCCAGGTTTGACAGCAGGAACACATTCAGAGCTAGTCTACACTGGCAACTCTAAAAAACTGGCAACTCCCAGAACTCTAAAAAAAACCCCACCTCAACGAGGGGCGTCGCTCCCAGCGCTGGGAACACGGCTCCCAGTGCTTGGGCACTGTTTACACTGGCACTTTACAGCGCTGCAACTTGCTGCGCTGATGGGAGTGTTTTTTCGCACCCGAGCGAGAAAGCTGCAGCACTGTTATTTGCAGTGTAGACAAGCCCTTGGTCATCCAATGGATCAGTTGTATAAAAAAGTTACAAGTCATAGGTTGAAAAAATATTCTAAAAAACACATGGACAAGAGGCCAATGGAGCACACAAGCTTTTATTAACCCTTTGGTATCAGCAGTTGGAATTTCCCAACGAAAATGACTGAGATATAAACAAGCAAGTTAGACAGAAAATTCTTTTTGCTAAAAGGCAAAAATGTTCAGATGCTTAGATCTGTTATAAAAAGAATCTAACTAATATGCTAAAAAAGTAAAGATGAAATTCCAAGGCAAATGAAAAAGTTCACAGGAAATAGTTTTTTCCATAACAGTGTAGCACTCTACAAACAGAATAATACTGAATATACCTTTAGTATACTCAAAATACTGAGAAGTGGAAATAGCATGCAATTTCTACTTGTCATTTGGACAAAACAGGACATTCTATAAAACAGAATGCTGAAGTTTAAAATGGTATGAATAATGAGAAAGAAATATCTGCCATATAGAGTCAGTCTCAACATCAGGTCTGGAAGACCCAGATTCTTCAGAAATATGAGCTGACCGTACCACGATCTGAAAGAAATATAAGTAGAGTTCTGTGCAGATCATTCTGTGGGTCTTTTGGATCAGACATTATTTAGTCCCTATCTTCTCTATGTGTTTTTATTTTAAACAAAAAGGGTTTGTCCCAGACAGGGAAAGAGCTGCAGCTGATCACACAATCCTGATTTAAATAATTGTACAACCTTAATAGTAAACCTTTTTGTAGATGTCCTTGGGGCGGGGGGGGGGAGTATTTATTGACATTTGTGTGTGTGTATATTCAAATAAGTAAAATAAAAGGACAGGGAAAAATACAAAAAGAGGCTACGTTCTGGAAGAAATGGCTAGATACCACTAGAACACACCTTGTGAAGCCCCCAGGGGAAAAAAACCTTCCCACTGCTGTCTGAATGTCCATGAGAGCAGGATTCCCTCTTACAAAGCAAACAGCAGTCTGCACTACTCACTTTTAACCTGTGCATTTTTCACCATATGGCTAAATAGGCAATTTACACATTTATAGTATAGCCTTCATCAGTTGATACCTTACAAACTTAGCAAAAAGCTATGTGCAAAACTTATCTATACGTAAGGCTGCATGTTGTCACTGAGATCACAGATTCTGTGACTTCTGCAGCAGCCTCGTGTGGCTGCCCCAGGAGCTGCTTGGGCAACCCCTGGCCAGTCACACTGGCTGCTGCTGTGGCAGTCTCGGGCCCCGCCTCTCCCCAGCAGCAGGAGTTTGGGTGTGAGGGGGCTCAGGGCTGAGGATTGGGGTGATGGGCGATGCTTCCTGAAGCTACTTTGGATCTTAAGTGGATTTGCTTAAGGATGCAGTCAGTGGCAGAAGTGCTCTCTGGGTAGTTGGACAGGAACTCATCCATACTTGGTCCGGGGTAAAAGACGCAGACCTGGATAAATTAGTTCTGGGACAGGCCTGGAGTGGAAGTGACTGTGGCTCCCCGAAAAGACCAAGGGATCTAGGTTCCCAGTGAGAGCTCAGAAAGCTCTGGGAGGGAAACAGAGCTAGAAGACGGAAGGGAAAAATCAATAGGAATAATTACCTGGAGCCTCTGGAAGAAAGGGGGTTGTCTGCATGGGTCTGAGACTTGCTACTTGTTAAAGGACCTTTGTATGGAGATGGAAGGTGTTCTCTGCCATACATTGTTTCTCTTCTTCCTAGCCCCCAGAAGGTTTTAAGGTTGGGTCTGAAATCTGCCCTTTGACATCTACTGGAAGAGAAATTTTCAAAACCCCAGTTCTTACTAAGATGATTGTGTAATGTCTTTAATTACCCCAAGGACTTCAGATTTCTGAAGACCTCTGTGGTTCATGAGCTGCTCTACTCTAGGATTAAGATTTTTCCTTTAAAAAGACACTAGAAGTCACTGACAGAAGTTTAGCTGTTCTATTTGCCCATTTGTTTAGCATAAATCATGTGGAGGCTCAGGAATCTTGTCTAAACAAGATTACTAAATTGTACATTAGAAATAATTCATGTTAAACAATTTAAGAGTCCTGTCAACAAAACAAGAGAGAATTATGATCTAATGTGCTTTTATCTTTGCAGCAAGCTGTAAAAAGAGGGGGGAAATAATTTTTTGCTTCCTTTCCCAATAAATCAAGTAAATGGATGCCAACAGCCCAGGAAACAGGCCCTTCAATGGAAATACATCTACCACACAGCCCTGGTGCATTTCAACTCCATTAGCTGACTTTGCAAGGTTGGTCTGAAACATATCTTCTCCACTGTCCTCTAACTGCTAAAATCTCACATGCAGAAAATTCATCTAGCATTAAATAGACTTCTCCTTCAGCGAGGCTTTTTTTTTTCCAGCAAATGAAGAGATAAGTAATTGTGGAAAGTGACCTTAATATACTTCCAATATTTGTAGCAGTTTCAACTAGACTACAGCATTTTCCAGATGAAATAATCAGGCAGTAGTCTTAAAGATTCCATTTTATCCACAACCCTATTTTGCTCAGTGCTTTCAATGATTAAACAAAACACACTTATGTCCTTATGTTTTTAAATTGCCTGGCAATTCAAAGTTCAAACATTCACCATATAAAAATACAGTCTAGTGCTGTAGAACTAAATTTATTAAAAATTGTATGCTATTTATTGTCAAACAGTAGACATCTGAAATAAACTAATCCTGAGAGATACAAACTGTTACAAATCATTAGAAATTTTGAGGCTAGTTGCATTTTCATATTGTGTATAAAATAACTCAGTACAGTTTCTTGTACAGAAAAAGTTGGCAATATATAATAGATACCAATGGGGGGCGCGGAAAGGAAGATGGGAGAGAACATTTCATGAGGGTAGCCTTCCTTTTACCAATGCACAAACCATCCACAAATTTGAGCTATTATTGCAGGCACAAATCAGGTAGTTAAGAGGCACAAACTCAGATTTAGACCTGGTCTACACTACAAACTTAGGTTGACATAAGCTATGTTAAGTTGATCTAATAATGTACACGTCTACGCTACTGAGTCCCTTCCGCTGACCTAAGTGGCCTAAAAAGTTGACTTTGGTATTCCACCTCTGTGAGAGGTGTGGCACTTGATTCGACATCCACAGGTTGACAACTGCGTTGTGTAATTCGAATCAATTGGCCTCCAGGAGGTGTCCCACAGTGCTCCACTGTGACTGCCCTGGAGAGCACTTTCAACTTCACTGCACGTCAGCCAGATACACAGGAGGCCTGGGAACTTTTGAATTTTTATTTCCTGTTTGACCAGTGTGGAAAGCTCACCAGCACAGCTGATCACGGAGACTTAAGGCTGCAAACGCATTCCAACATGGAGTACATAGGAGGTGGAGGATCTTATTGCTGTGTGGGGAGAAGAATCTGTGCATGTAGAACTCCGATCCAGCAGAAGAAATGCTGACATCTATGCCAAGACCACATGGGGCATGAAGAGAAGGGCTACATGAGGGATACGCAGCAGTGCCGTGTGAAAATAAAGGAGCTTCGGCAAGCGTAGCAGAAAACAAGGGAGGCAAACAGTCTTTCTGATTCTGTCCCACAGACATGCCCCTTTTATGAGGAGCTGCATATGAATCTTGGCAGCAACCCCATCACTACCCCTTAAACACTCCACAGATACCTCCCAGGAGCCCGGGCAACCTCAAGCAACGAGGAGGACACTGTTGAGGATGATAAGAAGAATGTGAGGCAGGCAAGCAGAGGATCCATTCTCTCAACAGCCAAGAACTGTTTTTAACCCTGGAGCATATCCCTTCACAGGACCAGTTGGTGTCAGAGTGTCATGCTGGGGAAGGCACCTCTGGTGAGTACACATTTCCAAACAAACTGTAGTGGTTACATGCTATTATTTGTGTTTAATCTGAATAAAAAAGTAGGTGTAGTGGGTATCGGTGGCCACTCCAGCGACACAGAAGGTGCTCTCTGAAAAACACTGCTTATGTGCATGGAGATGGCCTGGGAATCCTCTATGGAGATCTTAAAGCTCTCATGGTGGTACTCTGCAATCCTTTGCAGAAGGTTTCTGGGAAGAGCTGCTTTATTTTGTCCACCATGGTAGGACACTTTCCTGCGCCACTCCAGTATTAACTCTGCTGGCATCATTGCAGCATGAGGACCAGGTCTGTACCCAGACGCTTGCAGCATCTGCTCCCTTGCTGCTTCTGTTACCCTCAGGAGAGTGATTTTGCATAAGGTAACCCATGTGATATGGAGAAAGTTTTCAACGATAGCCCTTAAACCACAAACAATTCAAGCAAGTAATCTGCCCTATTTGATTAAATCTGGGTCACACAACCACATGTACCCTGGTTGTGGCTGGAAAGACTGACCATGTATTGCAAGCAGCATTGAAGAAAAAAAAAAAAAAGGATGGAGGTGGCGTCTTCCTGTTTGTCTCCCTTCCCCCTCAACACAGTGCCGCTTTTATTAAGAACAAACTATTTGGGGGGCATTACACTGGTGCCTGTCCTCAAGCACCATCCTGGTTGCTAGGGGAAGTGGGCTTTATGCAAGTTCCAACCTGTGATCCCAACGATGTCTTCACAAAAGCAGCAGCGCAAGTCCTCTCGCCCATGCTTCCATGGCCTTACTCTTGCAATAGCCAGTGGTTGTGATTATACTGTAGCTTGCAGTGAAGTATATTGAGGGGTGTATTTTTAATAAAAAAAATTAACCTTGTACCAGAAACAATGTATGAACTGTCAATGCTACCCTTGTGCTTTGCATTCTTTGCAGCTGAAACCTTATCCGTCAGCGCATCCTCCATACAGGGACAGAGACTTTCCCAGGTTAGAAGGCAGAAAAAGACGACTCTGGAGGACATGTTTAATGAGTCAATGCGTGCCTCTGAGAGTGACAAGACGTAGCTCAGAGCATGGAGGACTACACTTTCTGAGAACCTGGGTATGGACAGGGAGGACAGGGGAGCATGCAGAGAACAAGAGCATGCCTCGCAGGAAGAGATGCTGTGGATTATGAAGAAGCAATCAGACATGTTGATTCATCAGATTGAGGTTCAAAAAAGGCAGCTGGATGCTAGACTCCCTCTGCGTGCATGTGTGTGTGTGTGTGTGTGTAATAAAACTTAAAGGATTGAAGAGAAAAGGCTCTTTATTCATTCAACACATGGTGGTTGGTACAGGTGGAGTTTGTAGGGGAGAAAATGCACTGGAGGGAATAGTTTGGTAAGGAACAACACAGATAAGCATCACATTACTCTGGTTCATTGCTGAAATTGGTTTTCAAAGCCTCAAGGAGACAAAGCCCCTCTATGTGCTCTTCTTAATGCCCTGGTTTTTGGCTGCTCAACATCTGCCAGGCAATCTGCCTCAACCCCCACCACCTCAGCTGAAAATTTAACTCCCTTTGTTTCACAGATATTATGGAGCACATAGGAGGCAGCAACAACAATGGGAATATTGCTTTCACTGAGGTCTAACCTAGTAAGCAAACAACTCCAGCGACCTTTCACATGTTCAAAGGCACATTCAACCACCATTCTGCACTTGCTCAGCCTATGGTGGAATGGGTCCTTACTGCAGTCCAGGTTGTCAGCATGCAGCTTCATAACTATGGAAGCAAGGAGTAGATTGGGTCTCTCAGGATCATGATTGGCATTTCAACACCATCAATGGTTATTTTGCAGTCTGGAAAGAAAGTCCCTGCTTGCAGCTTTCTGAATAGACCTGTGTTCCTAAAGATGCACACGTCCTGTCCTGCACCTTTCCCACCATCCAGCATTGATGTAAGTGAAACAGCCCGTGATTCACCAGCACTTGTAACACCATTGAGAAGTACCCATTTCGGTTTATGTACTCTTTGGCAAGGTGGTCTGATCCCAAGATAGGGATATGCGTTCTATCTAGCATTCCAGTACAGTTAGGGAACCACATCACGGCAAAACCATTCACTATGTCCTGCACATTGTCCAGAGTCACGACCCTTCTTAGCAGAAGTCTGTTGATGGCCCCGCAAAATTGGATCACAACAGATCCCACGGTAGATTTACCCACTCCAAACAGATGCCCCTCACTGACCAGTAGCAGTCTGACGTTGCAAGCTTCCACAGAGCTATTGCCACTCACTTCTCCACTGTCAGGGCAGCACTCATTCTAGTACTGCTGCACTTCAGAGCTGGGGAAAGCTCTCCACATAGTTTCTGGAAAGTGGCCTTACGCATTCAAAAGTTCTGTAGCCACTGCTCGACATCCCATAGCTGCATAACAATGCTGTCCCATCAGTCAGTGGTTGTTTCACTGTTTCAAGATGACGTGTGACTGTTGCCAGCAACTGCAAATTGCTCCACTCTATGTCTTCCAGCAGGGCTGCTTGTGTGGCATCACATGGTTGTGTGCAGCGGCTCCTGTGTCAGCTGGGTAAATAGTGCAGGATAAGGCACAAGGTATTTGTAATGCTCATAAAAAGCGTACAGCTGAGCGGGGCCCATGCTTATTGTGCTATGGTGTCCGCACGTGTAACCTAGGCTTACGAAAAAAGGCGCAAAAAACGCTTGTGTTGTTTGCTGTTGATGTCAGAGAGGGAGGAAGGTAAGTGCATCATGGGAGGCTAATACCATGTTCCTATAACCATCTACGCCAATGTTTTGGTCCCATAAAGCATTGCAAGCCCAACCCAAAATTCCACTCGGCTATGTGCACTGTGGGATAGCTACCCACAGTGCATTGCTTCGTGCATCAATGCAAGCCCTATTAGTGAGGATGCACTCTGCTGACACAATGAGCGTAGCATGGACACGCAAGACTGACTTGTTTAAATTGGAGGCTCGACGTCAACTCACATGAAGTCGACTTAACTTTGTAGTGCAGACATGGCCTTACACCTAGCATCGGTTTTGAAAACAAAGAAGGCCCACAAATACGGAGGCTAGGACTTTGGCCATCTGAAAATTTATATCATGGTTTCTAAACTTAACAGTGAGCCAAGACATAACATTTGTTAACATTTAGAAATTATGCAAGTGTAGTATGGCTATGTATGCAATTTGTGCAAGTGTAGTATAGATATGTAAAATTATTACTATCCACAAAATTTTACGTAACTGGTCTATAAATATCAGTTCCTTTTACATACTAGTTTTCAACCGTATATAATACTGCTTTCTTCAAATTTTCTGACATTCAAGTTACTATCCTCTTGGGTTTCAAACTCAAAGTTTGACACACTGAAGTATGAAAGTAATCTAATTATTCAGTTCAGTGCTTTCTGATGCCTTTACACTGAAGTCCTTTCCTTGCTAATTATAGATTTCTTTTAAATGTACGCCTACAAAAACTTCATTTTCCAACTGTCTCAACTTACCTTTCACCAATTTACCATCGCTGATAGTTTTACTGACAGGTGAATCCTTTTTAATTCCTGGAGCACCCATCTCAGATGCATCTTCAGAACTGTGATCATCCAGAAACTGAGTTTCACCCTGTGCGTCAGAAGCAGTATCTGCTGGAACATCTTCTGGTAAAGATATACCCTTTTCAAAGAGAAATTCAAAATGTTAATGACCACAGCTAATTGCTGAAAATAACAACGTCTGACATGCAATCCATTCACAATATACAGTGTAAAGCTGACTACCCAAATGGCTCCATCCTCTTATACAACATTTTAAAGACAAGTTCTAGAAAATGACAAGAAAGAGTGGCAAGAGGAACAGAATATACTCCTTTGTTTGTCCTTATGTACAGCAATTCATGACTCCAGCATCTTTCCTCTGGGTAAGGACACATGCAACTACTTTTACTATCGTTGCTTTATTTATTTCTTTGAAAGATCTGTTAAAATTAACTATTTTATCTTAATCTTCTTCCTCAATCCACTCCCACCCTATTAACTAACCCACACAGGAAAAGCCTAAGAAATCAGGTACTCCAAAGACCAACAAGCCTGAGCACTGTTTAAAGAGGGAGAGGAGTGCAAGTTCCAGCACATCCATCACTGAAAATGCTCTACCACAAGTCATCTCCACCATCAAACTGGGGAGATACTTAGATCAAGCACCACAGCTAATCACAAATGTCAGTCTCACCTAAGGAAAGAAACAGTATTAAGGACTCTTTGAATGTAGGAGTTTAAGTCAGAACAAACACCTTAAACGTTCATTTGGTTTCTGGATGAGTCAATTAACACCACTGCAATGTCACAGTTCACTTCATTAAAGAGTATATGCAAGTTGTTTCTTCTGTGTCAGCTCCGTGATATATACTGGCCTCCACTGACTGAAACTAAGCTAACTTCAATCGTTTCCAAACCTGTGTCTTTCACACTGCAGTGCAATACATGGATTCTTCTTTTCCAGTCTCTGAACAAATCAACTCTCTCATACATGATACCACTCCACTGTTCTTTAAGTTAGTTATACTAGTCCGAATTAAATGTTAGAGCTCTGCAGATAATGAAAATTCCATTTTGCAGCAAATTTCAAGGTTTTAAAATCTGTTGTTGTTCTGCATTATAACAAAAACAATACCTTTTGAAGCTTTGGTGACATAGAATTCTGTCAAAACAATTTTAATCAAAAAGAGAGGTTACTCATCTTGTGCAGACACTGATGTTCAAGTGTGTCTCCCTGAGGGTACTCCACTTAAGGTGTGCATGAGCCTCCCGTGCCTTCAATTGGAGGCTTTCAATAGAAGTGCTCATTCAGCCCGCACCTGAAGTCATACAGCCTTGTGCCCCATATTGAGAATGTATAGGGCTGCGTGGGCGAACCACCCTTCTGTACCTGCTCTACCACAAAGACCCAGAGAGGAAATGAGATAGGAGTGAGTGGGTAGTGGAGCACCCAGAGGTGTACACATCTCGAATTCCAGTCACTGAACATGGTGAGTAACCTCTCTTTGAGTAGGGTCCCTAAAGGTACTCCACTTCTGGAGACTGCCAAGGAGTATCCCAACAGGAAGGAGGGCGCTTCAGAGCGGAGTCTAATACTGAGGACAGAACTTCATTGCCCACTGCAGCATCTGACCTAGAGGCATGAACCAAAGCATAGTGTTTGGAGAAAGTATGTACTGAAATCCAAGTTGTCATACAGATAAATCGAGGCTTCATAGAATGGGCTAGCACTTCAGATGGAGACTGAATGCTGACAGGCTCATAACATGGCAATATGCCCTGAAATCCAATCTGAAAGTCTGTGGGTGGAACCTGTGGGAAGTTTTCTGAATGCTTTGGTTCTGTCCAAATAGAAGGCTAGTGCTCTTCTGACATTCAAGCGTCCTGCCTAATCTGATGTGGGTTCAGGAAAAAAAATCAGGAGATGAAAGGTCAAACTCAGAAAGACAAGGTGGGTGAGGTAATTATCTTTTACTGAACCAACTTCTGTTGGTGAAAGAGACAAGCTTTCAGGCATACTCAGAATTTCTTTTCAGGTCTGGGAAAGGTACTCAGGGTATGTCCACACATAAAATGTTACAGTAGCATAGCTGTGCCACTGCAGCACATCAGTACAGACAGTACCTACACCAATGGGAGGGATTCTCCCATTAATGTAGATAATTTACCTCTTCAAGAGGTGGTAGCTAGGCTGATGGAAGAATCACCAGGGGTTAAGCTGGTATCTCACAGGAATTTTTCACCCTCCAAGAGACAACCCATACCTAAGTAAATTCATAGTGTAGAACAGGTCATGGAGGGCCAAAGTGAAATACAAGGTGGAATTGTTTTCCATAAGTTGTAAGACACAAGTTAACACATACTGCAAGGTGAAGTGGCCAGTTAACACCTCTGCAGTCATAGAAAAAAGGAAGGTCAGTGGGTTACAGATTGTGGTAATAAACCATAAATCCAGTGCCTTTCTTAAGTCCACAGTTTTTAGTGTCTTGTAAAGTTATCAATTTAAGCTCTAAGGCTAGTCTTTTGAAAGTTTCCTTGGAAAATGAGGACCAAGGTCAGATATAGAGCCATGGTTATGAGAAAAGTGTTCACCCATGGGTGATATGGTTTTCATATAGACTCTAGGACTGGAATGGACCTCAAGAGGTCATCGAGTTCAGTCCCCTGCCCTCATGGCAGGACCAAATACTGTCTAGACCATCCCTGACAGACATTTATCTAACCTACTCTTAAATATCTCCAGAGATGGAGATTCCACAACCTCCCTAGGCAATTTATTCCAGTGGCAGACCAACCCCTGACAGTTAGGAACTTTTTCCAATGTCCAACCTAAATCTCCCTTGCTGCAGTTTAGCCCATTGCTTCTTGTTCTTCATTTAGAGGCTAAGAGTTAAACAGTTTTCTCCCTCCTCCTGACGACACCCTTTTAGATACCTGAAAACTGCTATCATGTCCCCTCTCAGTCTTCTCCTTTCCAAACTAAATAAACCAATTCTTTCAGCCTCCTTCATAGTTAGGTCATGTTTCTCAAGACCTTTAATCATTCTTGTTTGCTCTTCTCGGATCCTCTCAATTCTCCACATCTTTTTGAAATGCCGGTGCCCAGAACTGGACACAAATACTCCAGTTGAGGACTAACCAGAGCAGAGTTAGAGCGGAAAGATGACTTCTCCGTGTCTTGTTTCAACACACCTTTAATGCAATCCCAGAATCACGTTTGCTTTTTTGAAAGTATACAGCTGTTTGACTCATATTTTAAAGCTTGTGATCACTATGACCCCTAGATTCTTTCTGCCACTCTTCCTAGACAGGTTTTCCCGTCTGTATGTGTACTTAGGCTTCACTCATAAGTGAGAGCATACTTTATTCTTTGTCTTTTGTTGAACTTGCATCCTTTGACTCAGAAGCATTTCTCCCAATTTGTCCAGTCATTTTGACTTTTGAACCTGTCCCAAACGCGTTGCATCCTCCCAGTTTGGTAATCGTCCGCAAACTTTACATAAGCACAACTTTCTATTGCTCAACTCCTCACCACAGTCTGATGCAATAAGATATTGAACAGAGCCGGTCCCAAAACAGACCCCTGCGGAACCCCACTTGTTATACCTTTCCAGCAGGATTGGGAGCCATTAATAACTACTCTCTGGGTACGGTTATCCAGCCAATTATGCACCCACCTTATAGTAGCCCCATCTAAATTGTATTTGCCTAGTTTAGTTTATCAATAAGGATATCATGCGAGACCGTATCAAATGGCTTACTAAAGTCTAGGTATACCACATCCACCGCTTCTCCCTTATCCACAAGACTCGTTATCCTATCAAAGGAAGCGATCAGATTGGTTTGACACGATTTGTTCTTTACAAATCCATGCTGGCTATTCCCTATCACGTTACCACCTTCCAAGTGTTTGCAGATGATTTCTTTAATTACTTGCTCTATTATCTTCCCTGGCACAGAAGTTAAACTAACTGGTCTGTAGTTTCCTGGTTGTTTTTATTTCTCTTTTTATGGTGTTTTTGTCTTATTTTTCTGTGTGAGTTCATTCGAGAGTGTAGTGATTGTATCATTTCACCCGCATATACAACTTGAAGTGTACTTTATGCACTACACTAAATGCCCCAATAATAACTATGCCAATGTTCCATTTTGGGGTGCACTGCAGACCACTGAGAGGTTGTATCACCTACTGCGTGGAACCCTGGGTGCTTAAATGCTCTGCTGTTGGTGGCTCACAGCTCAGATGTCATCAGCCAGCAGAAAACATGCAGCTCCTTGAGTGTGTGTGTGTTGAGCAGGTCAGATTTAGCAACTCTGACTCCAGCAACCTGCTTGTTACACTATAGTCACACTCTGGGCTCACTTGGCTGCTAGTAGCCAAAGCTGGTGGAGACCAACACACCCACCACCTGAATTTTCCCCAAACCGTCTTCCCTGAAATGTCCAGTCCTTACCTGGACCATTCAGAGAAGTAATGAGGTACATTGCTCCTTTAAGAAACAAAAGCACAGCGGCTTTCTGCTTTAACTAGAGTTAATAATCACTTCAATTCAAACACAGCACTGGAATAGGCTGCCTAATCTGTGGAAAAAGATTTCAGTCCTCTAAGGAATCTTGACACTGTGCGGTCAGCAGAGATTGATGGAACTCACAGTGAGATCTGATGTTTTTAATTCTATCAGGTAATCCAGGATAGTGGCAAGGGAAAAGTGAACAGCTGAGACTTGATGACGGGTACATCAATGGTGAAATCTCTTCCATTACTGAAGGTATTTCTTGTATCGATCTTTCTGCTATTAAATACTTGCTGCATCTCTGTTGAATAGGCAATCCTTGTTACCGAGAACCATCTAAAAGCCACATTTAGAATCGCAGAGCATCAAAACTGGGATGAAGTGCCTGAGTGTTCTCCTAAGACAACAAGTGGCAACTGCGTGGAAGTCTCAGTGGTGGACGAGAAGTGAATCAAACTGGGTAAGGATACCAAGCCTAGTCAGTGCAATCAAAATGACCTTGTCCTGCTTGATCTCGTTGAGAACTCTCAAGAGCAAGAGTGTTGGTGGATAAGCATAAAGGCGGCCCTTCAGTCATGAAATGAGGATGGCATCTCCTAGTGATTGAGGACAAAGTCTACCTCTCAAGCAGAACTTCATGCACTCTGCACTGGCTGTGATGGTAAAAAGATCCACTTTTGGAAACCCCCACATTAGAAATATTTTGAGGAATTGTGAATCCACCTCCCATTCACAACTCTAGGAGAAGCATCTGCTGAGGTCATCAGTCACGGTGTTCTATATATGTAGAACATAGGAAGCTGAAATGACTGTCTAGTTAGCTATGTATCAATTCCAGGGAGAGACAGACTGAGCACATCCACTCTGACAACTGAACATACAAAACATACAGGCCACAGTGTCACGATCTTGACAGATTTGGCTCTGATTAGTGGAAGGGAGCATAGAAGGGAGGTGACTTCCTGTCTCTGCAACTAATCGTGAGATGTGTCCCTGAAAAGAGACAGGGAAGAGGGAATATGAGAAAGGAATGGAGGTGAAAGACAGAAAATAACTAGATGTTATGACCTCCAATATCCATACATCAGATGTTGTTCTTCCCCATGAAGACTGAAAACAGGGAAGTGTCCAAAGGGGAGCGGAGGGGGAGGCTGAAGAACAGTATAAAGCAGACGTTCAGACTCTCGACCAAACCATCAAATGCCGAACCTTTAGACAACATAGGTGGCTGAGATGAATTGGTGGCAGCAACAGCTGACTTTTTTGAATACCTTGTCTCTTAGCTGCTGGTTCAGGTGGTCTACGGAAATTAGAAAAGTGAACTGGGTGAGATCTCTGTGCTGTTTGAGACCTGCTACGTTTTCTTACCTACAGGCGTAAAAAATCTGAGGGGACCTATGCATGGCCTTCAAATCCTTCAAGATGTCAAATGACCACCTGTACATAGTGACCATCAAAGGGAAGGTCCTCTGCAGTACTCTGTACCTCCCTAGTGAAGATGGATAACTGGAGCCAAGATATTCGTTGCATCATGATCACGGTGGAAACGGTCCAGGCTGCAGTACAGGCTACATCTAAGGAGGCCTGCAACATGTTTTTGCTAAGAGTTGCACTTCATGGTCTTCAACTCCTCGTGTGGATTCTCTGGTAAAAGTTCAATAAAACTGTTAAACTCATAGTAATTCAGATAGTCATATTTTGACATAAGTGCTTGATGATTCACTGATCTGAACTGTAACGTTTCAGAGGAATAACTTTTACGACCAAAGTCGTCAAGTCAGTTTTTGTGATAAGAGGTAGACTTAGTATTGTGTTGTCTATCATGTTCATTAAACTGCAACCACTACCTGGGAATACGACGTTGGATGTGAAAATAAAACTCTGACACTGGAGCTGACACACAAATTTTTTTTGTCAGCAAGTTTATAAGTAGTAGGTGGAGTCTGCTAGATGGTATTGGCAGGCTTTAGCATAGTTTTATTGACAAGGCAGGCCATATGTATAGAAGTATGTAAAACACTCAGTTTATAAAAAGAATTCTGGACCTCTACTAAAGGTGTTTCATCTGCTCCTGTAACTGCCTGAAGTCAACTACCAAGGAAGGTGGTGGGGGCATTGCAGTCTCCGATGATGACGAGATATTAGTATGAGGTGTCACCTCCTTATGGGTAGGGCCCTACCAAAATCAGGGTCAATTTCAGGCCAGAGGGTATTAAAATTAGTCAATTTCACATTTTCAGATGTTTACATCTGAAATTTCAGTATTGTAATCATGGGGGTCTCCTACCCAAAAAAAAGGGTCATGAAGCTGTTGTGGGGTCTTGCTTGACTGCCGCCATCACTTCTGTGCTGCCTTTAGAGCTGGACTCTGAAGGCAGCAGCTGCAGCACTTCTGCAGCCAGAGGTGGAAGTGGGTCTGATCTCCCACATGCTGCAGGGAACGCCCCAGCCAGGAGCTCCTAGCTGCTAGTCCTGGTTGGGCTAGGAAGGGACAGGACTTCCTCTTCCCATGCATGATCATGCTCAAAGGGAAATCAGACCCACCTCCAGCTACCTCCCCCAGCGCTGGTGTACAAGATAGTTCTTGGATCCAGGGTCAGAAGCTGGTCTTAGGGCTTGATTTGTCATCAAGAGCTCAAATTTTATTTCCTTGTTCTCACAAGATCTACTTTTGAATGAGGAGCAGATCTTATATTTTTCTTCATCATTTCCAGAGGAGCTACCCAGGAACACTAGAGAAATGGAAGAAAAAAATCCAAATACATATAACCCCAAATGTTATATAACCCATATAACCCTCTCTCTACTTTGTCAGCACATGTATTCAGTTTCTCAGTAAGGACAGGCAAGGGTTTTATAACCTGTTTCCTCTGAATACAGATGTTAAAGAATAGCAAACTAATGCGACCTTCGTTAACTGCTGCCTATGCAAGGCAGGCAAAAACATTTCATACTAAGTCTGTTATTGAAGCAGACTTATTTTGTTCATGTACATTGCCTCTTTCTTAACCCTTTCACTTATTCAGTGTGCTTTACTATATAATAGAAGGATCCAGGACAAATGATATATTCTGAAAAGGAAACAGACATTTTTGAGAGAGCTGAACTTTTCAATACAAAGTCAATTATACTTAGAGAAAAATGTTTTTTCCACTTTTTCTTTGAAAGGATGCATGTTGCATAAGATTTTCCCTCAGAGAAATTGCAGTCAAATATTTTATCTATTTTTTGTAACATTTCATCAAGTACAATTACTACAAAATATACGCTCTTCACGAATTTAACAGAACAGAAACTAGATTTGCGTGTCTTAATTGTAAGATATTACCTAAAACCCATTCCCTCACTCCTCTCCAATAAATATGTAAATTAGAACCACTACAAAAGTCAGTTTACCAACAATTTTGCTTAGATGATACCCAACATATAACTTATTATATATATAATTCTCACTTCATGCTGTTCAATAGACTGAATTTTATAATATTAACTCTGGTCAAAACGGCTATAATATGCAGCTCCATCATATTATAGCCATTTTGACCAGAGTTAATATTATAAAATTCAGTCTATTTCTTCCAGCCATTTCAAAAGAATAGTCATATTAGCTGCAATATATATCAGTAACCCTGCTGGTAAAAAAACAGACGTAATGTTTCTTTTGGGTTTTTTTGAACTTGAAGTAAATCTAAACAACTTAATAACCACAAACAATGCAGTAAAATGTATTAAAGGTTTAAGCAGTGAAAAATATGAGCGAATAAAGAGGCGTTCTGCTGTTCCTGGTTAATTCTGAATATATCAGATATTAAATTACACATAAGAACCAAAAATTACACACACAAATTGCCTGCAATGCCTAAGTAACATGGGATGATTTGAAAAGAATGGTTTTCCATGAATTTATTTGTTTTGCCAGTAGCGTTACTTCAGCTATTTTTTTTGAGGAGCAGCAGTTTCAAAATTAATGCCCAAAGCTTCCCTCCCTCGAATTTGTATTATTCTTGGTCTCAAGCTCCTTAGGGGGCCTTCAGCAGAATCAATGAAGATTATTTACAATGATCAGAATGAAAAGGTCATGTCACTTCTAACATACAATATCCTGTTTAATAATTCTTAATTTGTATTTATACGGCTCCATGTCTAGTTGGCAGTCGGTTTCAAGCGGAGTGCCCCTATGGTCGGTCCTGGGGCTGGTTATGTTCAATATCTTCATTAACGATCTGGAGGATGACGTGGACTGCACTCTCAGCAAGTTTGCAGATGACACTAAACTGGGAGGAGTGGTAGATACGCTGGAGGGTAAGGATAGAATATAGAGGGACCTAGACAAATTAGAGGATTGTGCCAAAAGAAACCTGGTGAGGTTCAAAAAGGACAAGTGCGGAGTCCTGCACTTCGGTCGGAAGAATCCCATTCACTGTTACAGACTAGGGCCGAATGGCTAGGAAGCAATTCTGCAGAAAGGACCTAGGGGTTACAGTGGACGAGAAGCTGGATATGAGTCGACACTGTGCCCTTGTTGCCAAGAAGGCTAACAGCATTTTGGGCTGTGTAAGCAGGGGCATTGCCAGCAGATTGCGGGACGTGATCATTCTCCTCTATTCGACACTGGTGAGGCCTCATCTGGAGTACTGTGTCCAGTTTTGGGCCCTACACTACAAGAAGGATGTGGAAAAATTGGAAAGAGTCCAGTGGAGGGCAAAAAAAGGGTTAACGGGCTGGAGCACATGACTTCTGAGGAGAGGCTGAGGGAACTGGGATTGTTTAGTCTGCAGAAGAGAAGAATGAGAGAGAATTTGATAGCTGCTTTCAATTACCTGAAAGGGGGTTCCAAAGAGGATGGATCTAGACTGTTCTCAGTGGTACCTATGACAAAACAAGGAGTAACGGTCTCAAGTTGCAGTGGGGGAGGTCTAGGTTGGATATCAGGAAAAACTTTTTACTAGGAGGGTGGTGAAGCACTGGAATGGGTTACTTAGGGAGGTGGTGGAATCTCCTTCCTTAGAGGTTTTTAACGTCAGGCTTGAGAAAGCCCTGGCTGGGATGACTGAGTTGGGAATTGGTCCCACTTTGAGCAGGGGGTTGGCCTAGATGACCTCCTGACGTCAACCCTGATATTCTATGATTCTTTGACAAAGATCATGGGGAGCTCGTCAGTGACTTTAAAACTATTCCAAGTTGCTGCTGCTGCTATAGAGAAAATTTATTTCCTTAGCAGCAGCAGCACTACATCATTACCACTTCTTGCTCTGAAGCCCCCTGAAGGGAGAAGGAAAGAGGTAAGGTTGTGAAGCGGGTTAAGAAGTGAGCTCCTTGCTTTAAGCAATAATTCAGCGCAGATTGGAAGTATTCACAAAACCATCTCTCAAGAAGAGGGCTGGTTTTCATGCACACCTGGATCCTCTTCCATAATAGCAATGGCAGCAGCAGAAGCACCTCTTCCTCCCACAACTGGCTTGAAACCTCCTTTGTTCACTAGTTTTTGCCATAACTCCCACAAAAGTTACTGGGATGCAAAAAAGAGGGAAGGCGGGTAAGAGGGGAGATACGGGGAACCACTTGAGTCGCTCCTTGCTTGATTCTGGGAGAAGACATCTGTGTAGGGTCACAGGACAGAAGCTGGGACTTTGCTTGTTGTCAGGCCTCCCGTCTGACAGTCTCCTGTCTGAGTCTCAAAGATCACCTAACCCTTCCCCTCAATCAGAAAGTGAAGACAGGGTCATTAAGAAACCATTTCAGTGTAAAAAGTAACTTATAAATGGAAATTAAAAACACAGATTGGGGCTTAATTATTTAAGAGCTTCCCACATTAGAGCACAATTGTTTTGGCTGTGTGCAACACTTTAAGCTAACGATCCATGTGAAATAATTAGCAACAGTCTTCAATAAGGAGAGAGAAACAGGAAGCCTCTTTCTTACTATGGATACTTTGAGCTGCCATTGGTATTTGTGAACTAAATTGTTAGAACACAACTCCCTAGATGCTTTGAAATCCTCAACAGGGGTGATACTATTAGAAGTACAAGTGGCTTTATTGTCATACGATTCAATTATTCTGGTATGGGAAAATGCCAAGGTAAAAATATATATATTAAATGAAGGCTATTTGGCATGTTCTCCATAAAAAAAAAGAGTTGAAAGACTGAAGGATCTCAGAAGTATATGAACAAAAGCAAAAACTTTTTTATTCCAATGACCCTTCCGTAACAGATTGTTTGGCTGCTTCTCAATATACTTATTGTTTAAAGATTTTAAATGTTAAGGAAGGACTCATTCCATATTTTATATTTCAGCCATCAGAGGTTTTCATCCATCCCTCCCTCTGCAGCCATTCATTGGCCAAGCATGAACTAATCTATAAACAGTTTATAGTGATAATATATAACAAAAAAGCATTAAGGACTTGATCCAGTACTCGCTGAAGTTAATGGTAAAAGTTGATTTAAAGTGATGCAGAAGCAGGCATCAAAGGCTTTATATTTAGTTATATGAATAAAGTATGCAAAAAAAAAAAATACCATTAGCCATAATATTAAAAGCACAAATAGCTTTCATCTTTTTGAAAAGTAAGGGAATTATCTGCACAACGACACAGGGGAAAGTTCGTATAGTTACACAAAATCCCAAGGAACTTATTTAATCATGCTCCATTGGCTTCTTAGCTATACTGATCACTAGGTCTGAAAGTTACAATACTTCAATTTTAAATGGAAATCCTTAATATCACTTTTCTTTGATGCATCATTTCCTCACAATTTTTTTAAAATAAATTCTTATTAATCTAGGCAACTAATATAGAATGTAAACCCATTGCTTTTGCTAGTATATGTCATGAAGAATAGCTGGATATTAAAGAAAAGAAACTTCTGCATAAAAATGACCAATTTAAGAGGAGCCTACACTATGTAATGAAAAATTTGTTAGTAAGAGTAATTCCTTAGCTGCAATATTGCCACTCTATAACCCAAGTTCACATACCCTTGAATTTGCACTGTAAACTCTCTAAAATAGAAATGCATATATTTAATCCTTACACGTGCTTCACTGAGTTATATACAAAGTTACTGACGCTTTAAAAGAAGCTTCTGGTTAGAAGATATCTGAAGATAAAGTTCTGAAAGATTCTATAGCAGTCGTAGACGGCTAATGAGAGAGTTAAAAATAGGCATCTGCTGAGAGTCATGAGACCAAACTGCTTGGCCAGATGCTCTAAAGAAAGGGTTTGGGTTTAATTACTGCACAGTAATTCATTTGTATGGATGTCATCACTGCTTCTAGAAAGGGTCCTCCTGCTGCTGCCATTGCTCTACAGACAGCTTACTAGGAGCCTGACAGGAAAAGTTGTTCTTGACTGGGTAGTTTGGTAAGAGCAATTTAAACTTCCTTTTTAGAATCACTTTCAACATGCTGCTTTGTCCTATTATAGCTACAGCCTGTGAGAATACTGAACCTGCTCATGTGGCAATTTACTACTTAGCCAAAAAGCTTCATAAATCCACAAAAACTGTAATTTTCTTGCCTTCTTCCACTTTGCTTCTCTATCTTCAATCATGTGTGTTCTGTTTTCCCCAAAAGCAGAAATTCAGTGGGATGCAGAAAGAAGCAGGTCTTCTCAATTAAGAACAATCAGGACAGCTGCCAGATTACACTGACCGTCTCAGTTAAAGTTTCTCTGAGAGGTAGTGGATCAGAAAAAACTTAAGAGTTGCCTTAGGGACAGCAGACTCAGGCATGCAGGAAGAGGTAACTGCTACTGCTATGCTCCTAAGCTTCATGGGAGCAGAGTACCACACTGGTTTTGGATCTCCACATAACAGCCGTGTAATTTGCTCAAAAGGTTCTCAGGATGTTTCACTTTTCACACTGTCATGAACATTGTTTGCTTATGCTATACTAGACTAAAGCTACAAATCTGACAGATGTATATTACACGAAATAAAAGGCATCCAAGTCCCTCCCCCAACACAAACACAGTCTACAGGAATCAGTTTTACATATTACTCTCTGAATGTAGAATACAAGAGAACAAAATGATCTACCTTCCCCACTACCTGTCCCATCATAAACATACCTGAGAGCTGTCACTGCTCTCTTTTTGAAGGAAGAATTGTTTCTTAAATTCATAGTAGGGATTATATTGGTGCCATGGTTGCAGGAACTCAAACCTATTAAGAGAGAAGGACAAGTAATTTGAGAAATAGACACATGAACAAAGCAAATGCGAACAATCATTTACCATCTCACCACCTCAGGCACAGGAACACTATTTGGTGTTCTGAAATATAACAGCTTATCCCTAAATTCCCAGGAGATACACGCATTCAGAAGCACAACTTCTGGATTCTGAGTTTTAGCATTAACTTTAAGTGGTCCCTTGAATTTTAACACAAAAAATTACCAAATACCTTCCTTAAAACACTTTTCTTCAGAAATGGATGCATTGCCAATAAAAACAAACAGTCCAGCTGATTTTTTTTTTTTTTAAAAAGAATATAAAGTGAAAGTTAAGAGAAGACTTTCTCACCTCAGATCATTCTTGGCACGAACACTGGTTTCAAACTTAATTCCATTCCTAGCAACATATTCAGCCAGCTTGTCAATAACAGGTTGGATATCTGGAGGTGGTGGGATAATGGCAACCACTGGAGCAATTGTGCTGCAAACATCAGAAGTCCTTTATTTATAAATAGGATATATGAACACATTTCAATTTGATTATTGCTTTACCAAAAATTTTATACAGAAGTTCACTCTTTGGGCTGCTATGTACTTCTAGAGATTAAATATTTGCTTTCAAGCAAAAAATTCATTATGATAAACCATACATGCAATCAATCATCTGGTTCACCTAGTCTCATAAAAATGAGAGATTCTGCATCAATGTTATCTGACGAATCTCTGGAAACAAATCATAAATACAGCGATTAATACAATTGTTTCAAAATATTTTACACTGGTTTATACAGTAGTGGTGCAAATAATCCAAGCTGCTTTAAAACAAAAACAGTTGTTACAGGCGTCTAAGTGATCACAAGCAATCTAACTTGGTATGTTTTTAATGTCACACAGCTAAATTAAACATGCCTCAGATATGGATCAATTTCATGCAGGAAAAAAACATATTTAATATTTTAAATGGATTGTGTGTGTGGTAATAATTATGTTTCTAGGAATTTACAATGCATTTGTAGTGTGTTCCTGACCACATCTGATCCAAACTAACCATCGCCCCTAGATACTGTCAATAAGAGACATTCCATTACATTGGTGAAACTAAAATTAAACTTTCATTGCTTAAAAACAATATTTTTTCAAGCTGACTATAGGAAACATACATATAACATGAAAGTATGGTACCTCGGAGCAGGTGTAGTAGAAGTTAACCCACTATTGGAATCAGTTGTATCTGGGGGAGGTGGAGGTGTAGTACCAGGAGGTGGAGGTACTGATGTTACTCCCGTAGTGCTTGATACAGTCATCCCTGCAGGCAGTGCACTGTAATAGGTAGCAACATCTATTCCTGGGGGTGGAGGTGCCAGGCAATAGGTTCCATCGGGTAGCATATAGTAACTGTAATACATGGCTGCCACTGTTGCTATAAAGAAATCCAAAAAACCCCATTTGTTTTAAGATCAACAGTTCAGGAAGTTTGAAGAAAAAGCACATGGTAAAAAAAAAACAAACAGATTTTCTGCACTGCTACGGTAACTAGAATGTCACTGATTCATATTTCAAATCAAGTAACGTTTTATTTATTCTTTTGGTATAGGAAAAGAAATATGGTTCACATCAACACATTTAGATTAAATGAGACAGACATATTGAACATGGCATCAGAGCACATCCAAGGCCAACTGGAAACCAAAGAGGCATGAGCAATGAAGTGAACCACTAAAGGCACATAAATTGCATGTTAGCCTGCTTTTCTTCTTCATGAAAGTTAATACTTTATAAGTTTTAGCTAAATTAAAACCATATGTGCACTGTAAATATTAGGAAAAATAATCCGTATTTTATACTCAAAATCAGCTTCTTTAATTTGAGGAAAGAAAATTAGAACATTAATCAGAGAGGTACTAGTAGAGTAAAATTAATTTTAATACAGAAAAGTTCTAGTAAAGTTTACTTAATTCTAAATACTTTTAGAAAAAAAGATTAATGAATCTTTCCAGACTACCCAGGACAAGTAAAATGTTAGTTTACATAAACTGCCAAAAATCCAGGTTGCTTGGTTAATCAATTTCCCTCCTTTTAATACTAAAGATATAGCCGCATTACAAACTTTTGGACTTAAAGTTACAATTTAATCTGTATCCAGTCATGTAGAATAAGAAACAATTTGCCAATTAATTAGCTTAAAAACTATATATGCATGCACAAAACCTGAAGCATTAAAGTTTGCAAGCGTTTTTGGTTGTAGCTGGAATATGCCTTACAGAGGAATGTCTATTTAGAATACTTCAGCATTAGCTTATAGCCTCACTGTCATGGGCTGCAAAAGCCTGCATAATTCATATGCGCTAGTGGCACAACAAAATTATAATTTCATTCTCAAGAGACAAAAAATACAAAATTCACAGCTGTTAATGTGTTATTCTATTAATTATAGATGTATGAATCCCTCATTTATGAAACACCAGCTGAATGTGCCACTGGTGTACCACTGCTGTTCCTAACTAAACACCAGCTGAATGTGCCACTGGTGTTTAGTTATGAACAGCATAATTTTCAGTTGTGAAAATAAGTTGGTTAGTCTCATCCCATTGCCAGTGGATTTCTCTCTCCAGCAGAGAGGACAAACTCCAAAGTTCAGAGATGTTCAGGTCTGGAGAGAGAGTTTAAGCTTAACTCAAGTCTCTATTCAAAGCAAAATGTATGATGATTGGGTGAAGGGCAGGTCTAGAAAGGCTGGTCTAGAAAGGCTCAGGACTAGAAAAGTAGTGATACTTACACTAAGCTTGAGATGCTTCAATAGACCTGTGTAGGAAGTTTGAATGGCACATACTTGTAAAGTCAGGTCTTTAAAAGCTTCATTTTCATGAGCCCTGTATTTCACCCATATTTAAAATCTAACAGTAGAATTACCACAGCTGTCCCTTGCATTCTGTCTTGCACCAAGGAATAAACAAAGGAGTACTGCGAAAGAAATGGCATCCAGTGGAAGCCAAATAGTCTCAAAAGAGAACTGGGGGGTAAACGTGGCAACCCAAGATGCAATCTCCATAACGAAGCAGCATAGGAATGGTAATAGCTGCGCTAGACTTGTCTCTCAGATCAAAGAGGTTATCTCTGAAGTACAGAAAAGAGAACCAGGGCTTCAACTTGAGAGAGATTCCTACAGGTAAATGCACATGGTATAAGCATGAGGAATCTTCAATTCAGCAGGCCTGCCCCCAATTCCCATCTTTGACAACAATGAAACCCCCACACAGCTGATCTGCTTCAATGCAGAGAGTGTATCAGGTTCCTCATATACTGCCCCATGCCTGTACAGGAGAACTGCCCTGGTTCTTCTATAAGGTGGTATTCCACAAATGCACGGAAAAATGAACTACCTCCATCTAGCTCAACAGGGTTTTAATTCAAGAGGTTCCTGTCATTCCGTGAGGTTCTTTATTTTACCACGGAAAATTGCAATGTCTAGTTTTTGAAATTCCACAATCCTTCCCCTCTCCTTTACCCCAAACTTTACTCATAATACGCGCAAAGTACTGCAGTAAGAACGATACACCTTTTAGCTAGTGATTTATCAATAGCTGGTTATGTTGCTTAACAGATTTAGAAACCAAGGAAATTCAGTGCAATGATTTCACATTCACAAAATTCAAAATTTTAGTTTAATCTTTATCTGACTTTAAACTTAAATCTTTATCTGATAGTATTCTATCAATTACTATGCAGCAATATTTGTAAAATTTAAACAATGGAACAGAAAAAAAATCCATGCAATAATTTCAGATGTGACTTAGTAAAAACTCTGCAAAATACAAACAGGATTATGTGTAAATTTTTAGAACTTGATACAGATTTGAAAATTATGACCAACGTTTAACATCCAATACTCTGTATATGGAAAGACTGGTGCATTTCTTGATTGTCTAATTATCTGACTACTCCCATCCCTGCTTAATAGAATGCCTGATTTAGCAGAGAGCCTATCACATCTCCAGATATTCCCTTACAGTAAAAGATAGCAAGAGAAAAAAGACTCACATTCAACATCTTAAATGCACTGAATTTATTGGTACTAAATCACCACCGAGGAACTTCGTTCCATAGATGAGCAAAAGGTTGACTACCTGGCCATCGTGTTTAGAAGATTCTGAGACAACAATCTACAGAAAAATTTATAGCTGTTACTGCTTTGCTTCTGAGGGATGCGATTCTAAAATTTATCATCGAATTCTTGAATGTGTCTTGAAGAAAAACAAATTGTACTGCACTGCGATTTACTAAGCTAAATTACTGATAGACAAGATAGAAACATATTCTGTACAGACAGAGCCAAACAGATTCAATGCTTATACACGGAAGGATATAATTGTAACAAAATTCCCCAATTAGTCCTATCACCACCTTTTTAACATATAACTTTTAAGCACAAGCACATATAATATATTCTCCACACCATAATAAAGATGTCATTTAGATGGGAAAAAATTATAAAAACAAAAATGTTCCTTTTTTCCCCTACATTTACGGAAGAGCCACTGCTATGTTCTGATTTTGTTAAGTAGCAAATTATGACAGCTGGATCCTGAAAGTATAAGTACCAAAAACCAACCCTAGAAAAAAAATTTCTTTTCTAATAATTAGCAAATCTAGAATACCCCTGCAATCTGTTACTTGCTTACTTCCTTATTTAATCTCGAGAGGGGCTCATTTAAGGTCTCTAGACCATCTTGTTTCATCATGTACGCTGTACTTTGCTTTTGGTGGATCTGAAAATTGCAAAATAAACTTTTAACCTGTACAAAATTCAACTCATTAGTGAGCAAAAGAGCTGCTTTACTGTGAAACAGATCTTCCAACGCTCCTCCCTTAAAAAGATGCATTTGACAGAACTGTGTGTGTGAATAACTCACCTCAACCGCTCAGCCATTTAAAATATGCCTGCTTAGAGAGCTGAAGAAAACGAACTATAGAAAATGACAAATTTAAGCATAACTGGCATTTTGAGTGCCTCAGTTTCCATTTGCTTAAACCCAAAACAGCTGAAAGGGACCATATATTTAAGGAATCCTAAGCACTTGCCTTCTGAACATTAGGACCCTTTAAGATGTCTCAAAATTAAATCTCCCCAAATCACTACCCACTCTTTTGAGAATGTAGGTCACAAGCAATCAGCTCAAAGCAATGAATTTACCAGACACCTAGCTAGACTTGTATTAAAGACTTGAGCCTGAATGCTGCCATCAAAATGAACTTCCAGATTTGGATTCAACTGTTTTGGATTCTGATTCAGTCCTCTCTAGAAACATCAACCACTAGCCACAGGTATGATCCATCCTAACTTACCATGATGTTACTGTGTAGATAGCATGAAACAATCATGTCATCTTTCATGACATATTCAGATTTATTTAATGGATTGCAGAAGACGGCCATAGATTATCTTGAATTATCACATAAACAACCACAGTCAAAGAATTCTCAAACTGGACACCATCTGACTTTCTAATGTAAAAAAAACCCCTCAATATTCCTCCCATCCCCTATCCCCCAGTAAGAAAAATTTGCAATGGCTTTTTTATGCATCATAAAGTAGAAAGACAGATGTTCAATTTCTTACCACTGAGTTGTGGAAGTAGACAAATTTCCTTCAAATTTCTAGCATTTCAGAGAATCATAGAAGATTAGGGTTGAAAGAGACATCAGGAGCTCATCTAGTCCAAACCCTTGCTCAAAGCAGGACCAACACCAACTAAATCACCCCAGCCACGGCTTTGTCAAGCCGGGCCTTAAAAAGCTACAAGGATGAATATTCCACCACCTCCCTAGGTAACCCATTTACCCTTTACTTTGCCCTACCTAAATATTTTATACCTATCTACTTACTACAAAGCAAACATTTTAAATGAAGATTAGCACAATGCTACAATGGATCCTCTACACATAAATGGGCACATCTCCCTTTCACTTCAAGGAAACCTGTATCCTCTTATGCAGGAGCTTAATTTAGTCCGATGACTGTGTCAATGAATACTGTGCAAGAACTGTGGATGATTTTAATATAGGTATTGTGGAAATCTGAATTTTTCCAACTACTAAATGCAGCAAGGTCTTAGAAAGTAACTAATTAGTAGCTAATGCCCAAAAAAAGAAATATCAAGTTATTAACAGTTTACAGATTTGCAGTTTAAATGCAGCTTGCATAGGACTGGCTCAGCTTGCTAAGACATTTATCCAAAAGGTTCTTTACTAAGTGATGGCATCAACAAGCTGAAGGGTTGTCAGCTTCCAAAAGCAGACAAAATCTAGACAAAATACAACTCACAAACTTTAAGCAATAAGATAGAAGTACACTGTTTGCCCCAGGTGGTTAAAAAATGCTTGCAACATTTTAAAGCAAAACACTTAAGTCTGTTAAGGATTGATGTTTAAATTAATGCTTTGCATGAGCGCAGGGCTATTGAATGTTGTCAACAGCAAGATCAGGGTCTGAAAGAATAACCACCAAGAGCGCACTATAAACCCCTTGAAAAAATGCATCACATAGCTTTAGTTATAAAATCTTAATCAAGAAAACAACAGTCATGCCTTAACAGGCTTTAACATCAGTATGACGTTACAGTAACCCATGTAACCCAAGTTAACAGGGCAATCACCAGAATGCATTACTAGGATACTGCCAAAAACAGTTTTTCTTAACTGTCATTAACCACTAACACACATAACTGAGCAATATCATGCCATGAAGAGACACCCAAGAGATCATTTTATCGTCAGAAATATGAAGATGAAGAGCCCTTTGTAATTTAGTTCTAGTTAGTGCAACAATTTATGCTATGCCTATTCCTACATGTAATCTTGTTTTCAGATTAAAACTATCCCTTTCAACAGTATCTTGCAATACCAAGTTCCACAAGTTAATTTTATATTGCATCAAACTATTATTCTATTTACACATTTTAATTTTGATGCTTTAGTTTCATCATATCGTTTCTTAGTCTTCTATTTATCACAGAAATGAATAACACTTTCTCTTTAGTTATATAGTTTATACTACCACTCTATTTTATCTCCTACTGCTCTGCATTCTAACTTGACTTCACTTTTAAAGTCTCTCCTAGGAGAGGATCACCTTTTGCTGGACCTTTTTTATTTCCATGCTATCTATTTTGAGATTAAGAGAAAAGGCCATTTTGTAAGAAAAAGGTAATATGAAGTGCAATCATCCAAAATTACTATTAAGACCTTGCTATTTTCTTTAATTGGTGGTTTTATTTCTCCCAAGTTGAATGGGGATTTATAAATACAAATAATTTTCACTAATTTATGCCCTTTTTGAACAATTTACCAGGTAATTTTTACTACCAAGAAAGATCAAGTTACATGATGATCACTAAAACACTTCAGAAATTATTTAAACCTGCTGTACTTCGTTTGATAAAAGCTTGAAGTCATTTAGGCAGCAACTCTGTGCATTTGGTCTATTGAAAAGTAGACTGATCATATGAAGATGGAGTCAATGCTCATATACAACCCATGGTTAGAGCTGCTTTCTTTAAATCTATACAATAAAACAAAGAGGGAAACCAAGCATAATGAGCTGAGTATTTAATGAGGCTTGCTGGCATTAAAGTGCTGCCAGAGTGCATTTACAGTAGTATTTCTTGTGGAGCTACACTAAAAGTGAAAGCAAATTAACTAATTCTTCTCCAAAGCCATATTTTTGGAAGTTGGGGGCGGGGAGAATCAAAAAAAAACAAAAAAACCCCAAACAAACTCCAAACCCATAACCAAAATAAACCCCAAACACAAAGAACCTTATGCAGTGTTTCACACACTGATTCCTTTAGCAAAATCAATACTCAATCCTCTTCAAAACCATAGCACAAATAACATGGTACGCAATAAACAGCATTTATGTGTAAGATAGTTATACATGCTGCATGCTCAAGGGTAGACTACTTTGCAGTTTCACTCTAATACAGTGAACAACGTTTCAAAAAAGTCTCCCACCTTGCAAACTTGGCAGATCTTAAATCACCACAGGCTTATATATAAATCATAGTAATTGACGGTAGTTAACAAGCTGTGCCACATTCACAAACATCTGCACTATTCTGATAAAAAGTGAGTTCCATAAGGAAGGCCGTGTCATAAATAGATAGCTAAGGGTTAATGTTTCTTTTACCTGCAAAGGGTTAACAAAGGGAACCAAACACCTGACCAGAGGACCAATCAGGAAACTGGATTTTTCAAAAGTCAGGGAGGGGATTTTTGGGGTCTGAGTCTTTTGTCTCCCTCTATCTCATATGAGAAGTTCTTTCTATCTTTCTAAGCGTTTGTTTCCACATTGTAAGTACAGGTTAGAAAAACAATATAGGCTTTTTATGTTTGTTTTTGGGTACTCGTATTTAATGTGTGGTAGCTTGATCTGATGTTTTCAAATTGGATCTCTTTTTGAATCAGACTGTTTTTATTCATTTTTTTTAAGCAATTGATCCTGTATTTGTTTTCATCAATGATACAGAGAAATTTTGATTCTTTTTTCTTTTCTTTTTTTTTTTTATATAAAGTTTTTCTCTTTTAAGAACTTGATTTTAAGTTTTTCTCTCTGAGGCTAGGCCTAAGGAACAAGGGAGGGAATTCTCTTGTGTTAGATCTACATTTTCTTCTTTTTGGAGGTAAGCTCTGCAGCACCAGGAGAATTGGTGAGAGGAGGAAAGATGAGTAGGAGATCCATTTCTGGTTTCCTGTATTTGGTGGTTTTGTCTCTTTGCTGGAAGTAGAGAAGATATGTTCTTGGGTATTGTGATGTAAGAGATGCATCACATACTCTCAGGTTAGCAACAGAAAGGAAAGTCGGGTGGGAAAGGGAGGGGGAAGGGAAGTGGATGTATTCCCTTGCCGTAAGACTCAGGCTTCTGGTCTTGTGTTCCCTCCAGGGAAAGTTGGGGGGTGACCAGAGCGATGCAGGCGCTGTAATTCTGTCTGGTGGCAGCGAGATAAGATCCAAGCTGGTAATTAAGCTTGGAGGTTCATGCTAAGCACCCAGATTTTGGACGCTACGGTCCAGATTTGGGAGAAAGGCTTATGATAGGCCGTGAATGATATTATTTGTCCTTTCCAAACTAGAATGTTTCTACAAGGAGACAAGCAAGGGTTGGTTGTTTTCATGGTGGCAAATGAACAGAAAACTGGAGAGGTAAAACTTGACACAGTGTCAGTTCTCTGGTTCTCAGCTGATGAATCTTGTCCCACTTATGGGCAAAAGGTGATCGAGAGAGACACGTAATACAGAAAACACTTCACAGGTTCTAATTCCCTGTTCATAGATACGTTCAAAATAAATAACTTTCTTTCTCAAAGTTCTCCATTTCCCAGGCTCAAAAGAGATCTTATTTCACATTTATAAAGCCTCTTATTCAGGCATAGATTTCAAAAAAATTGTACTGCTTATATTTTCCAGGATAATCACTTGAAATTTATGCTAGGAGGCACTGAACAAGTTGGGTCATATGGACAATCAGTCACTGCATTTTGGGATATTCTGAGCAAACTGATCAGTTCAGCCAATCAAAAAATAGCAGTTGCAGATGCATTTGTGACAAGACTAGCAGGAGGATGAGAAAATTGTACATCTATCAGATGTTCTCTGAGACTGTCCACTAGATCATCATGAAGCACAGCCAGCACGGAATGGGTATCTTGTTAGTGGGACAAGTACATTGTTTTCAACATCTACTGTGGTTCTCATTTTGAGTCTGGAAAAAATAGTAACATGCACAGAAGGTTATGAACTCCAAGAGTTGTGTGTAATGTCAAATTTAGTACCAGGACTGATCTTACAACGGTAACCGTCCTCTGAATCTCCTTGAAATCTGTCCTCTGGTAAGAGCAACCGACAAGGAAATGGAACTGGCACATAGCAGCAACTGAGACAGCATGAAGACAGACCATTTCTGATTCAATCATCAGCAATTAACAGAGCATTCAGTCTCTCTCTCTCTCAATAGGTTCATCTGTCTCTAAAATAAGTAGGCCTCAACCCAGTGGAATACTTGTTGTGGAGTACCACCAGAACTTTGAACTGAATCTGGAATTGGACACTGAGCTTGAGAAGCTCACAGGAGGCCTGGTGTGAGATGTTCATGTTGGTCTTTCTTGTCCAGAAAGCAATTTGGTGGACACTAAATAAGCTGTAGTTTCAAATACATTAGTCAATTCTACACAGAATGAGGTGGACCGGAGTGATCTCAATTAGGGAGTGATGAAACCATGGAATGGAAGTGTCCAGAGGTGGGAAGAGGCATTTCTTTCTATTGCTACTATGTTAGCACCCAAGAGTGGGAAGTTTAAAACACTGATGGCATAACTTATATATATGTGCAATATTGCTAGTGTACTTCATACTGAACGCATTGACAGTTTTGTTCATTCCTACTAGACACCCATCTGCATATACTACGGACCTAGTATAAATCCAAGTAATTTCCATTCATTATTAAGCGATCTCAAGATAAATTACTACCAATTATACAGCAGTGCAAGAAAGCATGGGGCTTGATCTTGAGATTCCATATGCCTACACTCCCCTAGGAAATCAGGTACAGGTACTGGATTTGTGACTGCTGAAATTATATGGTATAAAAGAAATTCCATTTTCTCTCAAAATAAAAATAAACAGAACCTCTTCAAGGCTTAATTAAGAAACCAGAAAAATAATGTTCTTGGTGTAAAACTTACACTGGAAAGTTACCAGTCCTTAGATAAAAGGACTATCCATCTGGAAAGATAGATCAATACTATCACCTCTCATTACCTTCATCTATAAAAAGGACAGTTCTCACATTTACTATAATCTTTGTGTCACAATGTACTTACAATCTGCAGGATAGTCCACCTGTGATGTCTGTATGGCTCCACCATCTGCTGATTGTGGGGTAGATGAATTATTGTCAGACTGAGCTTTGCGGACAAGTGCTGCAAGTGGATGATCAGGATCCACCACTTTTAAAGGCTGCAGAAATTGTAATGACATCAATTTAACACTTGATCAACAATTTTAACTACAAGCATTTAGCACTTCTGAATTTGAGGACGAAGAACAGCAACAACACACCCCCTTCCCCCAATGACTTCAGAATGCCTCACTGTTATGCTTTAGAGAAATAATGACACAGTGTTCGGAACACAAGTCTGAATGGATCTCTCACACATTAAAGGTCTATCCTTTATACCTTTTGTGTCACCCTGGCTAGAAACCTGCTGAAAAGTCTTAGATTTATCACAAAAGCATACCTGAAGTGAGCAATAAGAATGATAAAACAGCATACAGTAACTCCTCGCTTAGTGTTGTAGTTATGTTCCTGAAAAATGTGACTTTAAGTGAAACAATGTCAAGCGAAGCCAATTTCCCCATAAGAATTAATGTAAATAGGGGGGTAGGAGGTTAGGTTCCAGGGAAATTTTTTTCTCCGGACAAAAAACTATATTATATATACAAACAGTATATGTTTTAAACAAAAAATTTAATACTGTTCACAGCTATGATGAGTGTGAAGTTTGCTTGAGGTGGTGCAACTAGCTGCAACGGGCTGCTCTTCCTGCAAGCAGTGGACAAAGCAGGCAGCTGCCAAACAACATTAGAAGGGAGCATTGCACAACTTTAAATGAACATGTTCCCTAATTGATCAGCAACGTAACAACGAAACAATGTTAACTGCGACGACTTTAACTGAGGAGTTCCTGTATTTCTACATTTTTAAACAAACCTCTAAGATAAGGAATTCTGTAGCTGCCTTACAAGCAACATGCTATCAAAGCTAGCATTAAATATCAGTGATGGGTCTTGTGAAAATATGAGGTATTTCTATAGAATATTATGATTGGAAGAGACCTCAGGAGGTCATCTAGTCCAATCCCCTGCTCAAAGCAGGACCAACACCAACTAAATCATTCCAGCCAGGGTTTTTTATTATTGGCCAGTTAGCATTTTTACCATTCCCCTTGAACATCCTCAAAAATATAAGTGAAAGATTAGTCTCCATTACATTCTTACAGCTGTTTATGCCATTACCATTAGCAAGGGATCTTGAATAAATACAGGAAACATTAATTAAACCATCATTAGATACTAGGATTCTATCAAAGTGTAAAAAGAAAACATAAAGTTGAGACAATGTATGAAGGGACAAGATCTCTTAAAGAACTGTTTATCGCTGATACATAGTTAATATGAAAACAATCCTTTACTGTTATGCAACAGAAAAAGGTGTATTCAAAGTCAGAACACCTCAAAGATAAAAGTAGACTGCTAAAAATGATATGATTTACATGTCAGGGTTCACGTAGGATTTTTTTTATTCAAGTGATCAGGAAATAAATGTTAAACTATTTTCCTAATAGGGCAAACCTAACTTGAAAATAAAAAGCAATTTTTTTTCCAATAATTTCTAAATCAACGTTAATACTGCAGCAGATCTGTGATTGAGAAGTTTCTCTTTCACAACCCAGCTTCTTGTGCTGCTCAACCTTGTGCTTGGGACATAAGATTTTTATCATTAAAAGTATGTCACAATTTCAGCACAACTACTTCACTATAAAATAAAATAGAGGAGAAGGCTGGTTGTTAGGGAACAGAACTAACTATTCAAACTACTAATCTTGGCAATTAGCAAGGGTGTCCAGGAAATTAAGAAAGCATGAGGCAGGAAAACTGAAGCACAGAAGTTATATATTCCCAAGTTTTTACCAATATGTAGGCTCTATTTTTTCCGGCTGTGTCAACAAAGCAAGGGAAGTATGGCATTACAAAGACTGTACTGGATACAAATCAGAAATTGTAACTTGAAGCATTACAACCTAGAACCATAGTTTTAATATGGTCAAATACCTTTTATTAGTAGTAGTAATTTGTATTACAGTAGCACCTTGGAACCCAAGTCATGGACCAGGATCCCACTGTGATTGATACTCTACAAAGAGAACAAAAGACAGTCCATTCTCCAGATGGCTTACCTTCATAAGCTCTTCAAGTTTATTGCACTTTCTTGAGGCAAAGAGACTCGGATGCAGGTAGTTGCCATCTTCATCATCGTCATCCTCCTCTTCATCAGAGTTAACTTTTGCATCTACATAAAAGCCAATGTTTAGAGGGGGGATTTTAGTTTGATTTCTCTCTCTTGCCATTTTAAGAGGTGTCAAGTAGGGAGAAAGGGAGCAGGAATAGAGTTAATTTTGAACAGCATTAGAAACTATGGCTTTAAGAAACTCAGTCATTCAAGGAATAACCTACAGAAATTCTAATGTGTGAATGAACTTTGAGTTCTTTAAATCTGGTATTTTGTATCTCCTTTTATCTTCAGTAACAGCTACAGAACAAAAATGAAAAGCCTAATGAATCTTGACAAACTAAACTATTACACAATACAATTAAAATGCTCTTGTGACCATTTAAAAGTTGGCAACAGATGCATACATATTTGAACAAGCATAATTTACAGCAGTTCAAATTCAAATGAAATTTATGTGTAAAGTAAATTTCTACTCTCACTTGTATATGTAGTTGAAGGCTTTATGTTTTAAGTTTTTTCAACAGTGTAGGCCAAGCCCATGGCTACAGATTATTAAACTCTGAAAAAAGGATGAAAACAGAAGAGGCACAGTAGCATTACTGGCCATCATAAATTATTAATCTATCGGACAAACGGAAGTCTTAAAACCATTTACTGTCTTACAGGCAGACTACTAAAAATGAGAGACACAAACAAGCATGGTTAGCTATCAAATTAAGACCAATATTTAGTTGCATGGAGTACTTTTCCAATGGACTAATAGACTTTAGAAGCGAACAGAATTTATTATAGGTGCTCCAAGACCACAGCAGCTCTTAGATCTGAATAATATAAAATGTTCTCCCTTTAGAGATTTTTTTAAATTATTTTGCTGTAAAAGTAAACTTCCTTTGTCCTGAGGCACTGTAACAATGTCAGTTATAGGACGACAGCTTAAAAAAATAAAATGTGGCTGTTTATTTCTTTTCTTCTTCACAGAGTGAGCATTCCATATTAGAGTGAGGGTGCGCCGATGCACGGCAGATTTTTAAACTATTTTATTTTGACAGTACTACTTACATATTTCTAAAATTTTATTTGCAAATATTGCAGCTCACACATACTGGTGCTACATATAACTAACTTGTCAACATTAAGTAAACCAGTATTTCCTGTGTATTAATTAGCTGAATGCTTTCTCAGTGATTGCCCTGCTCCCCCTCTACGCAATGTATTCCCCTTTCGGGAAACAAAGATCAATAAATAATTCAACGAAGACTTCAGTTCTTTTACCTTTGCACAAGATTTAGAAAACAGTATTATGCAATTAATTCTACAAAAAGCAAATGCTACCAGAAAGGTGCAGAAAGCAAGCCAAACAAAAGCATTTTTACAAACATGTGGCAACTTTCATCCAAAAGCAGGCTATATACAATGATCACTTCATGTACCCATGACATTCAGCCACTTCTGAGGTAATAAGCAGCCAAAAAAATCTTACTGCGTTATAGGTGAAACAGTGTTATATCAAACTTGGTTTGATCCAGAGCGCACAGACCCGCCGGAACGCTGCTTTACCGTGTTATATCCAAATTCGTGTTATATCAGGTGGTGTTATATCGGGGTAGAAGTGTAGCAGCAATGCACAACAGTTTAGGACAGGCAGTGATCACCACCTTACTCAAATGAAGCTGCTGGAGTAATTTACATAGACAGAATGTAGTAACTCGCATGTGGCCCTGCCTTATTCCAGTTCAGGTAATTGCCTCATTTTTGCAAAATAAAGCAGAGAACATTTATAAAACCACACATGATCAAAACATGCATTTTATATCAAACAATAACTTACTCTTTCTTTCTTCCATTTTGTTTTCAGAAGGAGCAGCATATCGTCCCTCCTTCATAGCCTTCTGAACGAGTTTGTAATAGGGGTTGAGGTAGTGATCGAATCGCAAGAAGTCAAACTGAGAATTGCGGGCTTGCTTGGCTTTCAGCATAATCTCAAACTGAACTCCCTGCTTGCACACAAAATTTGCAGTACGCTCTATAATTGCGTGCATTTTTGCAGTTGGTGGCTATGGGAACAAAGTAAAAATACTTATGAACATATTTTACCAATCAATCCATGAACAATTAAGTAAATTAGTGAGACGTCTATCTACAGTTAAAACAAAAGAAGAGCTTCCATATCTGGAAGAAGCTTCTTCAGCTTCCATATCTGAACAAACCCTGAAGATTCACTATGTTTCCTTCCTGTAAACTTCTCCCACTAGTCTCTCTCAACATAGTTACCATTATTTCTGCTGAAGGCAATTAACAATACTCTCGAAGTATGCAAATAGTGTCCTACGCTGGTAGAGAGATCGATATAAAGTAGCAAGACTTCCTCCAGGAAATCATATCTGAACAGTGTCCTCTGAACTGCAATTCTTCTGTGCTGCCACAATCAACCACAGTCAAACATATCAAAGTTTGAATGCTTTTTTCAAGGAATAAAGCTAAACAGCACTACATCATTCTCACTCACTAGTGAGGACGAATGAAAGCTGCCCCCCACACTTCTGAATAAAATCAAACCATTTGGAGAACAAGAACGTAATTTAAGAATTGAAATGCTTCATAAACAGTACTGCTCACTGTCTTTATTTAATTCGCTACTTGGTTAAGTCTATTTTTCTTAACTACACATGATGAATTTCTACAATTAAAATGATTACTGATACCCAAGAAGAACTAGATGCCACATTAATGGTTCATTCTATGTGTTTTTACATTTTTTGCACCAATAGACAGATACAGAAATCTGAGTAGAGCACAGCAAGATTCCACTTCAAAATAGCTAAGGCAAACCATGTTATTAAGATTAGTGCCATTTGTTTAAATGTGGAAAAATATTTGTGTTTACATCACCTTGAAACATAAAGGATCTTTATTTTGGCAAGTTTATTTCTACAGAAGTCTTTATTAAAATATTAACTTGAAAAATAATCACACTTTTGTTTAATGTTTTCCCCAACTGTTACAAGTAACACCTGAGGTTATTATAATTAAAAGTTAGCAAAGAAGTTCTCTACAGTATCAGTTTCTTTACTTGTGTATCTGACAGAACTATGTGCACAGCCAGTTTCACAATGCAATCATTTAATTAGTTGGTCTCTGGTGGCCCTTTTGAGCAGCAATAGGCGAGAGAAACAAAACAGGAAAATATTATCGAAGCTATAAATATCAGCAGGAGGCAGAAGATGTATCAAACTTATTTTTAACTCTAAATCTAGTATATTTAGAGAAAGAGTTCATGGTATTCCTTTCAGAACAAGCCACTGAAAAATATATGCTATGATTAATTACTGCTATGCTGACAGGGAAACTTATTACTGAGATTATTAGTACTACTGGCCTGTAAAATAAAGTGTATTTTTAAAAATGGGGTTTGGGATTGACAGTAACTCTGAAAAAATAGAAAACTTGCATTTTAGATAGTAACCTTGGATTTTTTGATAAAAGGACTGATGACACTTGGCACATGTCACAAACTTAAGAGAGGACCCTAGCAACTTCTAGAGGGTCCTTGGAGGCACACCACCATCAGCCATCTGTATGCCCTCATAAAATCAAAAAGCAGTATCACAACTGCAGTCTACCAGGTGAGAAAAAACGATATTGAAAGGAGAGAGAAATGGGAGCCCAGAATGAAGAGATTCCACTGTGGTCACAGTAGTTCATCTGGATTTATTCTTAATGTACCAATGGGAAAATACAATTTAATGGGTTCCACCACTGACAGCAACTCAACCTCCAACATTTATAACAAAGAAACCCTACTGCCAAGACAATTGCATTGAAGATATATTTATGGCACATTATTATACGTCTACCGTAATTTCATTACATAAACATTTCACAGAAACCTTTGGAAAAAACATGACATTAATAAAACAAAAGTTTCAAATGGTAAAACAAGGATATAAGATCTGTTAAATGAATAGCTCTGATATGTACCACATGATACCAACATTAAACAGGATGAAATACTTCAATGAATACCGAATGAAGACAACGCTATGGTATACTGCGTGTTCCAGTATTTATTGTACTAGTAATGCAGTGTTTACTCAGAATTCTAGTAATTTTTGCCAATTAAGATCTCATCAGCAAATTGCTAAGTAATCTGTTGCCTCTGAGCTGAGGCAATTCCACAGAAACATTTTCAAAATATTCTATAATACATAGGGATTGTTTATATCATAAAAATCTCTGTTTATACAAAACGTGAAACATATTGAATTCCAAGCGTTTACAAATGTAGTCAACCATCAATGGTACCTCACTTCAGTGAAATCAAACTTCCATGAAGAAGGAAGAGTTGATTCAGTCTCTGTTTTATAGAAAACAGGTAAATTGTATCAAGTTCAAAAATTACATTGCATGGACTGTGGTGACAACACTGAATGAAAACAAAACTTCTGTGGTTATGATGTTCCCAAAATAAAGGGATATATTTCTTAGAATTTATTCATTTCTCCATCACTCCATCATAGAAGAGCTCTCTAACATGGCTATAGCTGATGTTTGCTTACTTAGTGCAAGCCCTATTTTAAATTTTTTTCCTCTTTTTTGTAAATTAAGTTGAATTTAAATACATTTTTGCTCAAGGTTTTATCTTTGTTCCAAATGAGAAGATAGATAAAAATTATATTAATGTGGTTCTTTATGCTTTTATTTTAAAGAATTTGCAAAAGTTTGCCATTTTATAAGCACATAACCTTGTTTGTTGGCGGATACATTTTGCAATTTTAAAAATAAATATAAAAACAATTACGTTTTCTTCCAGAGTACTTTAATCAATACTGTAAGTGATGCTAAAAGCACATTACAACAAAAATTACACTCTTTTTCAATGGAGCAAGTAAAATATGACAGTTCTAATTCCACATTACCTTGGTCAGTTAAAATTAACCCACTAATTTTAAAATAGCTGGGTAGATTGTAACTCAAAGTCAATGGAAAAATGCAGTTAAAACCTTATGCATGGCCATAAAACTTTATAGCAATAAAGGCAGTATTAAATATACACACATACCAGTTCTACATCAGGGGGTACACTCAGTCCCAACGGAGCAATGAAAGGTTCTTCATTTTCTTCGACATTTTCTGCCTGAGCTGCTTCTACAGTAAATGACAAAGCGAAATGCTACAGTACAGAACTAGTCAAAAATTAGAAATACAAAATATGTATTAAAATTATGAATACTGATAGGATCTGTGGTTCAAAGAATCAGAATTCTCAACGGTTCTCAAACTTTTGTACTGGTGAACTCTTTCAAATAGCAAGCCTCAGAGTGCGACCCCTGCCATATAAATTAAAAACACTTTTAAATGTATTCAACATTATAAATGCTGGAGTCGAAGCATAGTTTAGGGTGGAGGCTGACAGCTCGTAACCCCCCACCCCCCATGTAATAACCTCGCGACTCCCTTAGGGGTCCCAACCCCCAGTTTGAGAACCCCTGCTCTAACTGCTGGACCAGGACAAGTGCTGAAAAGTATTTGCACTACTCACCATGAAGTGACTCCAAAGGCACTGGACGTTAAGAATCAAGTTATGCTAATTACTATCGTGCTTTTTTCTCCAACATGGAACTTGCTTATATTAAGCACTGGACCGGTATTTTGAGTTATAGGATATTGTACCAGTGGCTTATTAAAGATTGAATATCTGACAAATCATCAACTCCTGATCCAGCACTGAACATAAACAAGTCTGATATTGCAGGGAACATTCGTTATATCTTGAAACACTTTGCTATGTCTATTTTTTTAAATAAGTTTTTCTCTTCCAAAATTAAGGCGCAAATTTCCTTTCTGCGACTAGGCAAGTTGAAGAGCTCCTATGTTCCCAAGGTCACCAAAATTTTTGCACATGTGCAGATTACTCATGTGAGTAATCTCATTAACTTCAATAAGGCTCTATGTGGGCACATATGTCTACTCATATGCAATGCATTGCAGGATCAGGACAAGCATGAATGTGAGGGAAAAAGTGTTTTTTGTTTTGTTTCTTTTAAACACAAAGGTGAGTTTCTATTGCTTTCCGTTATTTGGAATAATAAGTATACGTGACTAAAAATGTTTGCCCTCTACTAAATATTTACTTTATTAAAATGTAGTTACTGTTTGCACAGAAAATGTGTATTTTAACTAGTCGTTGTTTTAGAAGGCTCCACTTTACTAGTTTAGACTTAAATAGCTTCAAGACAAGACTGAATCCACTCTCACCTTGACAAACTAGAGAATGCAAACAGTGAGAAGGATTGGATGAGAAAATGGGCAACATAAACAGCATTTTATTTTTGTACTTCCAAGCAGTTCAATCAACACAGTGAGGTTCAATATTTTATTATTTGTGTTCAGCTTCAGTGACCTATGAAAAATACTGCTAATATTTGCAATACTGCTAATATGAAGAGATAAACAAAGCAAATATATTAAAAAAAGCAACAGTTCTCCTCTACTACGATATATTAATGCTACACAGTTTCACACATTAGAGAAAGATGCATGGAGACATGCTGGTCTGATTTCAAACAGCTGTAGGCCACACTGCTAACGCTTCCCTCTAGCTGAACATACTTTAAGTGGAAGATTCAAGAAATGATATTTAAACTCTTACAAGTCTCATCCCTCTCTGAATTGTAATGGTCTCTTTCTCCTCTGCTCCTTTCATTTCACGTTGTTTTGGAATAAAACTGTAGATATTTAATAGATTTACATTATACAAACTTTATTTTGCACAAATATAAAAAAGGAAGCAATAATACAGAACATATTTATTTTTTACTGTATATTTAATAAATCTTAGAAAAATATGTTTTGTCCATTTGATTTTATGTATAATACCATTTTTGAAAATTAACTTAAAGATATGAAAGTATTAAAAGATAAAAGTACAAAGAAGAGCATGACTGCAACATTAAAATGGTATTCTATTTAGTAATCTTTAGAACTGAAGCGAGTGTTGCTCCTCCATACTATCCTGCAGAAAACAGCAATCTGTCATTTGCTGTATTAGATGTACATCAAAAAAAATCCAGAAAGTGAACTGTTAATTGAGGTATTTCATTCTGAATAAAACAACTCTCTGATTTAAACTTTAATCCAAATAAAAATAATTACTTTATGGTGGAAATAAAGAAAGAAGGAGTAGAATAGGAAAGCACAGAACTTCTGTGAAAACCAGAACCCTCCTTCAGGGGAGGCACTGAAAGTCCACTTTGTTCAGGCCTCTAGGGAAGACGTGTTTGATGGGATGCAGATATGATGGCTTTGTTGACTACTTTATTATTTGTGTGGAAAGTCGGAGTCTAAGTCTGTTACAAGTTCGTGACCTACAAACTATTTGCTTTATTTGGCATCCATAGTTCAGAACGGGCAATTACAAAAAAGCCTCAAAATAAATTACAAACATTTTCTACTCTTTCAAAAAAAAAAAAAAAAAAAAATAAGTCCAGGGGATTTTAGGTCAAATGTTGCAGATAAGAAAAATAAGACCCTGAAAGTGGAAGCAAAGTTATACTAAAGAAGTTTAGGCTACCCCTTGACACTAGCAAAGAGTTGTAAATTTGTAATTGTGATTAACTGGCTTTTTAAAGTAATGAGCTTGTTATGTACTTTTCCAAAACAGAACTAGATTAAAATCGCTTTCTTTAAAGTGATTGCCAAAGTTCACATTAACAGGTTACACTGGTGTATATAGTCCAGTAACTAAATTTCTGCTCCATGCTGACTTGTAAATAGGGCATGTTTACAATTCACAGGTCAACATTAAGGGAAACCTTAACTGCACCATTCTGTTGAAAGTTCATAGCACGGTAAAATACAGCAAATTACAGAAGATAGATCTTTTCATCTGCTATAACAACTGTCTTCCCTTTTCCAAGAAAATCTACTTTGCTACCTCCGTTTGTTTCTACAAAAGTATTTTGCGCAAGGTACATTTAAACAAGTTCACTGTCAGGATTCCATTTTAATGAACTGCCTTAGGAACATCTGTTTCCCTTCAGCAGTACTGACTCTCAAAATGCAGTGCAAGATCTGATGCAATGTACTCTAGCATTATAAAACTTTACAGTTATTTAAACTTAGTGAAAGAAGAATTGGGGGGGGGGGAAGGGAAGGATGGGAGGTGTTATGTTTTCTTTTTGACAGAAATCATACCATTATTTAAGGAGGGCTTTTTAAAAGATGTTTAAACAAAAAAAAAATGGTTTTTAGAAGTGCCAAACACTGATTTTCAGGGGCACTCACACTGCCCGGGTCCTGCCCACCGGTCCGGGGGCCTCTGCATTTTAATTTAATTTTAAATATAGCTTCTTAAAACATTTTAAAAACCTTATTTACTTTACATACAATAGTTTAGTTAATTATTATAGGCTTATAGAAAGAGATCTTCTGAAAACATTAAAATGTATTACTGGCACGCGAAACCTTAGAGTGACTAAAGGAAGACTCGGCACACCACTTCTGAAAGGTTACCGACCCTTAATGTAATTGAAGACTAACATAATGCCCTGCAGAAAGCGGCCAAATTAATTTGCACCGGTAGTGGTTTTATGACAAGTTGGTTGGCTTTTTATGGGGTGCAGGCTACAAGTCGAGTTAGTAAAACTTGACAGCTGCTAACAATCACTCTGTGCAGCCTGTGTTATTTTGTAATGTCGCTGTTCTCACTTGAGCTGAGTTAACTCTGCAGTGAAGACATAGCTAGAGATAGATCTCATAATGCTGCTCTGAAGTGAGCTGATAATCATGTGGCTGCTTTACAGATTTCATCAAATTGCTCAGGCCTTTTCAGACCATAAAATGACCACTAATCTTGACGAATATGTCCTAATTCCCATGGAGGTTATAAACCTTTTGCCTTGTTTTCCAAGAGGCATTCAGATCTACTTAACAGAATAGGAAGCGTTTCCCCATGCATCTACACAGAAAGGGGGGGGGATTTCAAATATTCTGAACATCAGGAAGGAAGGTGCAGGCTAAGCCAGGAATTTTATTTTTTCTGAACACTGGAAAATAGGAGTAATATTTCCTGAGAGGAAATTAATTCCTTATCCACCTTCTATGAAACTCTGGTCTGCACACACCTTCAAAATTATCTCTGTGAAGGACTTACGTTCAATACAGCTACAATAGCTCAGATAATCTCTGTGCCAAGTTACATTGATCAGAAAGGCAACAACATGGAAAATGAATAGAAATGATGGTCTCAAACTGATGTGATATCAGAGTACTGAAAAGCAAGTTACGTTTCAAAGAAGCATACCTTATTTTTAAGTCAAAAGGTTCTACTTGATTCACAAAGAGACACTTGGTTAACTTTGATGGTCCTGCTGAGTAAAAGAAACCTGCAACAGATAACCTGCAGTGATTGACAGAACTTACATTGAGTACAATGGTCAATCTGTGTGTAAGAACTTCAAAGTAACTGATAATGTGACTTTGTTGGCATTTATATTTCTGCCTTTTTATATACATATATAAAAAATTCCAAATCCTTGTTGATGCTTCCATTACGTAGTCGATACCATCTTTTCCAGTGATTAAAATGACCTTATACTTTGTTCAACTCTCTCAAACTGCACAGCCTACTTGAGAAAGACCGAGTTCTAATAAAGTATTGGATCTTGCACTGAACAATCTCTGCCACTAAGAGTCTGAATATATAGAAAGGTCTTGAGTTTTCTTGGTACCAGTGGCATCAACTCAGTTGCTTCATTATGGTTTCTCTCCAGTGTACACAGAACGAGTAGGCACACAAAGCTGGAATTTCCATTTGGTTAATTTTGGTTTCTATGTCTTTTCCTTCCAACGAACTTCTTCATTTCTGAACTCTCTTCTGATATAATTCTACCAAGGGGTTTTCCCACAGAACCACTCTCTGGCTAAAGATACTTGACGCTTCACTTCCCTTGCATCATGGTGGACCTGCTCAGTTGGCATGTCAGACTTCCCTCAGATGCGTAAAGCCACTGGTGGACAACACATGTTTTTCTTCCCATTTAACTGCCAGCCTCGCCCTTCTATTGTACAGAACTTCTAAGTGCCCTCCACAGTCGACCTATAGATCTGAAAACATGCTGTTCAACATTTTTGGGGCATGTTTTATTAAAGTTACTGGAATGAGAAAGCCAATCCAGAATTATTGCCTTTGAGTCTAGAAAATTGCTGCTTTGGAGGTTCTCCAGAGAAGTAACTATGTATTTATATGGCTCCTAGCATTATACTATTCCAGTACCTTCCAAAGAGAAACAATCTGCTTATTGCTACACAGCAAGCAGGAGAAAAATCTATAAACAACTCTGTTTGTATACGTGTGCACATTGTCCATACACGTAGAAATTAAGGGACACCTAAACTAAAACAGAGTTTTACAATAATTCTGAAAGTCCATTGTCATTCTTCACTCCAGTATGAGTGAACTCAGAAGTTTAGGTCCACTTCCTGTGAAAGTTCTTTTTCCCCACATTTATGAGTTTTCACTGACAGTTCTATTGTTTTAGTGGAACATAACTATCATGGGAAGTCGTCATCATGAAGGGAGGACCAATTTCCCAAGCAGCCTGGGCCAATCCCTTGTAATAGTGCTATGGCGCAATATGTTCACAGAGACCTGTATTGCTACGTGAATAGGCTGATGGATTTATCAGCTGAAGATATGAGGATGGATAGCATCTTCATTCCAAGATGAATCACTCTGCATCGGTAGCACGCTCATCTGACCGGAGATGTGTTGATTATGAACATGATCTTTACTTGATTCTGTGTAAAGTTAATATCAAAACAGCATAACCACCCAGATATTCAATGTGCGACCCGCTCTGGTAACACAGCATCCTTCCTGAAATTCAGACGTGGGATCAGTCCTTCAGAACAACATTGTGAGTCTCTAGTGAATCCTGGCATGCAGAACCACTAATCATCTCTTTCTTCTGATTGAGCCCCGACTGAAGAACTGGAGGACCAGCATTGGTAATAGCTTTCCTCAGTCTTTGTATTCTCTAAGGAAAGAAAGGGTCTTTCACTCCATGAATCTCCCAGCTAGGTGAGACTGAACAAATACAAATAATATAGTAAGTAGGATTGTATCACCATGGGTAATAAATGTTCCCTAGCAAATGGAAAGGGTCCTAATAGCTGTGAACAAAAACTTTCAAACATGAATAAGTTGTAAATTGCAGCGCTGACACATTCTGAATCTATATAAATCTCTGATTCAAGGCCTAAATCCTAGCCTCAGTGCACAATCAGCCAAGCTGTGCATCTTTCTGGCTCTGTTTCATCCAACTTGTGGCTGTCTGGTTGTTAACCGGATTGAGAAACCTTACAAAATATGACTTTCTTCTGTGACAGTATTTTTCTTCTTCAGTTGTCTATCTTGGTGACATACTAAGATTCTGCGTTTTCTGAATATCTGTTTCTCCATATGCTTGGTAATGATTCTCACTGAAAAGTTACTTACCTTAAACTTAGCTGACACCATAGCAATTTTGATGGTGGCTGTGGTTTGCTGCTCCAGGCCAATGGGGGCAGCGGGAAGGGGTGTGGGCTGAGGGATGTACTGGCCGCCACCTCCCACCACCGCCATTGGCAGTGGGAGCTGCGATTGGCCAAACCTGCGGACACGACAGGTAAACAAAACTGGCCCAGCCCACCACGGTGCTTACCCTGGCAAGCCGCGTGCCAAAGGTTGCCGACCCCTGCCATTGCTTCTCAGATAATGACCGTACGTAGTTACTGTTCACCTCACAAGGCTGTACAAAATTCCCCCATGTGAGGCAGAGAACGCAGATGAACCACAGACTTGTTATTGACTGCCTTGGATTTTTCAAGAGATTTAGGCATACATGTTTTCATCAAGTCACAGCATCACTACAAAGTGCTCACACTGAGAAAAAGTAAGGCTTCCTTTGGAAAAGAGCCTTACTTGAAACTATTTTTTACATATATACAAATGTTGATGCTATTTACTCGGACGGCTGATAGCCACTTGTCTCATAGTGATTAAAAACTAGTGCTAAATAGGCAGAAGACGAGAGAAAGCTCTTGCAGGCCCTGCCTTGAAAAAAACAGAAGAAAAACGTATTAGAAAATAAGGGGCAGGCAGGCCCTACAGTGACTCTGCCATGGATTGAGAGTTCAGTCCCAGTAAAGTGTAAGAACGTACACAACCTTCTACAGGGATCTACAGAAAGGATTTAATAGGAGAAACTTTAAAAAACATTACAGACCAAAGTATAAACAGACAAATGCCAGGAAATGTACAGATCAAGAGCTCTTTCTTCAGCCCTGATTAATTCCATCATCCATTTTTATTGCCTGGGTCTCAGAACACCAGGCTCTCTCACATACTGCAGTAAGCAATCATTTTCAAATTGCTAAGTAATGTAGTGACATTCATAGATGCCCCAACTGATGATGGTAAAAATCAGGAGTGCTGAGACACTCAAGACAGCAATATTTTTAAAGCACACAGTGGATTTTGTTATAAATGCAAAGTATTTTTATTGAAAATTAAATAAAAGACTACAACTCTGAATGTCATGGTATCTGCCAGTTACAGACTCCTGTAATGGCACTTTAAAGAAAAACAATTTCAAAAAATTTAGGACGAATTTTAAAAATCATTTATTAATAGACTACAGATTATACATCTTAATTTTTCAAAATTCTTCTGATACAATTGTAGGAGGGTTTTTCAGCTGCCCTATTTATGTTTCCAGGGGTCTTTTCAGTTAGTCAGTTTCCTCCTACTGATTATAAACAAAATGCATAAAAAACTTATTTTAGTTTTTCTAATTTCTTGAACTTCAGTTCTTAGCTGTAACTTTTCAGATAAATATGATTTTCAAACATAATGTAGCCCTTCAAGCCAATTTTAAGTTTAGTTTACGTAACTATTTTGCATTTATTTCATTTGATGTGTTTTTAAAATAGTGAAACAAACATTCTTCCAGCTTTCATATAAAATCCTTACTAGTTAACGGAGTCAATGAGGGCTTGATGACATCTCCAACATAAGACACAACCATCTTCCCTAAACTACCGTCATAACATGAGAAAATGAATGCCAAACGATGACAACTATAGACCATATTATTAGAGTAATGTGCATAAATGAACTGGTAGACCCAGTGTGTATTACTGAATTTTGTGAATAAGAACACAATCAAAAAACAAACATAATGCATCACCAAGTTTACTGTTTCTTTATCTTGACAATTATGGTACAGTATGGTATGGTATTTCACAGTAACTTGGGAAAAGTAGATTATTTTTTCAAAATATTAATCTTAAGATGAGAACTCACTGAAGCATCTTCTATAAGAGCTTTGCTGAGATGTTACCAACTTTTTAAAAAAGCCCTCAAATTATGACATGCACATTTTAGTGAAGTATGGATTCACAACTTGCAACTGTAAAAGTAGTAAGGGTAGGTGAAAGTGCTTTTACCATTCCCTACCAATCCCCAATGTTTATTTTGATTCCTCACCTCTTTCTCTGGAGGCCTGCTGCTCCTCCTCCTCCGTGGGTTGTGAAGGATCATAATAATCACTGCCATAACTGAATCCCACGGCATTATAGGTACCATCTTCTGCTAAAGCTTCACTCAGTCTCTTATATTCTTCCTCTTGAAGAAAAATGAAAATTCTAATTACTACTATGAAATAATTAATCTACACTATTTCTTAAAAAAAAACAAAAAAACACTATACCAATGTTTTCAACCTAACTTTTAGATAAAAATTGTGTTCTTCACACTTTAGGCATAGTAATTTTTGCCAGCAAGTTTGTGAAAACCAAAGATAGCAGAATGCATGTGCCTTTTGCTGGTCATTTCCTCCTGCTGAGATAAAGATTTTTGTGGTTATACAGTCTAAGATAATTAAGGAAAATGCAAGAATGTTCAGTTATACAATACTGTTAAAGAAGAACAGTTAAAAGGATGGTGGGGGGTGTTTTGTTTTTTCAAATCCCAGTCTGCCCTCAAAATCTGGGCAATTTCTGTGTGGATCTATATATAAACTATCCTGAGGTCCTCTCAGATAGGCAAAGACTCCTGTTTTTCGAATCCACTGGGTACTGTCAAGATAATATCAGAAAGAATGAGTATAAAATGAGTGGGAGTAAATTTAATGTTTTAATTATTTAAATTTAATTAAATGTGTTCTAACTCAGGAAAGTTTCCTTGAGCAATACCTTGCCTCGCCTCCTCCTCAAGCAAGTCCGTATGCAAGGCTAAATACCTCTCTTCATCACAGAGGGCATCTATTCTAGCCTCCTCTTCAGACAATTGATAATCTCTGTTCCATGTGGAATATTCAGCATCATATTCAGAGAGGTCATGGAGGTGACCACGTCCATCATACCTGCAAGATGAAAAGGCTGGTCAATGCAGAAAACTTAGGGTTTGGGTTTGTGTGACTACTTAAAAATACTTACCAATTAAAATGAAAAAAATACTAATATGTTAAAACGTGCCTCGTTTTAGAAGTTACATTTACTCTTTGCTACTCATTTCACACCAACTATCAAAATGAAATATTTTAATAGTCTAAATTCCTCTCTAGCAGAATAATAAAGAGTACAATTAAAGGCAAAAGTATCCTTTAATAGTTTACATGGGATCAATTTCCTTAACAGTTCTTACCGTATATGGTTCAACCAACCATTCAATGTCACTTGCAAAATACTTTTTCTGGAAAGTCAAATAGCTTACATTCACACAAACCCGAATACATAAATACCTATCCGTAAGAACCAAACGGTCGAAATTTTCTCGCTTCTTTCTGCTAGTCCCGAACTCTCAGGAGAAATCTTCACCAAAGAAACTTGCGTCCATTGGAGGTAAAATCATGGCTAGGCTCGGCCCCTAGCCATTTGGCTGAGGAAATAAGTTCTGGGTTATGTGATAGAGAGACAAACATACATAGGAACAGTAACATATACATGCAATTTAAGGAGGTTCACCATAAAAAATGGCACCAATAACCAACGATGTGATTTCATCTCCTAAGCAGAAATGGTTTTGTGCACAGAAAAAGTGCTGCATTAACATAACATTTGACATATTTCTCTGTTACGTATCAATATTAGAAACCAATAGATAATAAAGAGATCGTAAACTTCACTCCGCTGGTTAGTCTTCACACACACAATTCTTGACTGAGCCATCTTGCTAAATCAAAAACAAAGGAAGTACATATAACTAATAGAAAACGTTACTGAGATATGTTGGTCTTGTTAATCAAGGTGTTTATCCACAGGCAAATTTGTGCCCCAGTCTTCCCACAGTAATAGGCTTTCTTCAACTGGGGAAAAAGATCTCATGCTGTTGGGGATAAAAATCTGAATTTCCAAAGGAGCTGATAAGGTTAGTGCATAATGTTTCATCTTTTGTTCATAAATGCAAACCTCCTTAACTTACAAATGTAGATTGTTATTGGTTTTAAATGTTATGTATACATATATGCACATACTTAGAGTTTGCTCCCAACAATTTCTGCAGCTGTTCTATCTCAGGCTATTGCTATACGAAACCACAACAGCCTTAATTTACACCACAGAACTGGCTAATGAAATTTCTCATCACAAAAATAAAACTACTGTACCATTAGATGACAGGCCCCATTATGAAGATTAAAATTCCATATCAACAATAACGTACCACTGTAATACACATTGATTAATTTCTGCTCTGTTTTCCAATTTAGATGTTTAACTTCAATCAGCAAAATCATAAATGGGAAAGACCTGTTATGTTAACTACTCCAAACAAGACATCATGAATCTTTTCAGCCCAGCCCAGTCTCACATAATGGGGTTCCAACCACTTGCTTTCAGTGAAGATTTATTCCAATCAAGTAAATGTGGTTGTGAACCTAGGATCTGGAAATCACATGTAACCAATGAAAGAGGCCTAATGAAGCGGGAATTGAGGGAGCAAATGCCTACAGTATGTGATGTGATTGATCCTTTTCAAATCAAAGCCCTTCAGGTTTTCCCACTTGAGTCTTCAGGTCCAACCACAACTGCTTAAAGTACTGTGCTTTTCAAGCCCCCATAAAATAGTCCTGACCTAGTTCTCCATCCCCCCCTCTCAAGAACCACTGAAAAGCAGGTTTTGAATTAATTCATTCCTCCATCTGATCCTGAGTTGCTGAATCTATTTTGGGGGGGGGGGGGGGATCAAATAGCCAGATCCTGTTAATTCCTCAGACTATGAGCTGCTAACAATCACATAAACAATCAAAAAAGCAACTTTTTTTAGTTGAGGTTAGAAGTCTGAAATTCCTGGGAAGGAAAGCTAATTGGCCTAACTGCCACAACTCATGGCATGACAAGGGAGCAATCAGGCCAAGGAATCAGCATTTTATGGTCTAAATTAAATGGAGAAATTCAGCTCAGCCTAATCTCCCTCTCTGTGCAAATAATCTCTCTCACTTCTTGCTTATGGACCCCACGACTTAAGTTTCTAATTTAGCATTCCTTTATAGCAAGAGACCCCCTTGTTTTGAGGTGAAAAGCTGCCTGGGGGTTTGATTTGAAAAGGAGCATATTATCCCCACCCCTTCTCACATACACCCACCCTGCCAGGGGGAGGGGACCCCAGTAAATACCATCTGCCAGAGGAAAGGGAGAGGCTCCTAGTCCTGCCAGAGAGGGAGACTCCCATACTCTCCCTGCCAGAGGAAAGGGTTCCCCAGCATCGCCACGGGGACACCCAAGCCAACTGCCAGGCAGAAGGGCCTCCTCTTAACGCTGCCAGAGACGAAGCACTCCCCCACTCCTCCTGCCAGAGGGAGGCCCCCACACATCCCGAAGCACTGGGGGAGGGGCAGAAAGAGGCTATCACAGGAGATCTCGCAGCAAAGGCTGGGGGTTGGGTTGCACCGACCTATCGATCATGATCTTGGGGTCTCCCATCCAGGGAATGAGGTGCCGGCCCTGCTCCTGGTATTGGGCCTTCTCGTCGTCCCGGAACAGCTTGCAGGCATAGCCGAACACCAGCAGCTCCACGCGGCTGCCCCCACCGCCTCCTCCGGGGGGCCCCGGGTCCGCGCCCCCGCTGGACAACAACATCAGCGGCGGCGGCCCTGCCTCCTCCACAGTCCGGCGCAGCCCGCCAGTGCCTCCGTACATCACAGGAGGATGCGAGGGGAAGGTAGGAAGCGCGCTAACAGCGAACGAAGCGAGTCACCCCAGCTACTAAACTCCCCACGTCCACAACGCCGCGGTCGCCATCGCCCGAGACAAAATGGTGGCCGTTCCGCTTCCGGTCACAGGCGGGGTAAACAAACGTCTGCCTTCCGGTAAACAGCAGATTCGTCATAACTCAACAAGCAATGGATTAATCTTGCTGCGCGCCTTGGGGCCGAGTGTGGAAAGATGCAGCCAGGCAGCTGGCCAGGGGCAGGGAACTACTGGAGCAAGGCAGGGTAGCTATGACATGAGTGGCGAAACTGTCTACGGAAACCGCGGGGCTGGGCCGCGGGAAAGTGGAGCAAAGGGAGGGGAGCTAGAGAGGGGTGCAGACGGGGCTATGGGGGAGGGGCGGGGAGGGGCATCTGAGGGCGCGATGGGCCGGGAGGGCAGACAGGGCCATGGAGGAAGAGGCATCAGAAGCAGCAGTGGGGGGCAGGTGGGGGCTATGGGGAGGGACATCCACAGGGGAGCTGGGGGGGGTCAGTGGCAATGAGGGAGACAGGTGAGGACTCGGAGGGAGAGGTGGGGGCAGGTGGATGCTATGGGGAGGGGCATCAGGGAGCTGTGGGGGGTCAGTGGCAGTGGGGGCTATGGGGAGTGGTTGAGTTGGGGCAGGGGCAATATGGGGAGCAGTATCTAAGGGAGCTGGGGGAGGCAGTGGCAATGAGAGAGACAAGTGAGGACTCTGTGGGGGCATCAGAGGGAGCAGTGGGAGGACCAGTGATAGTGCAGGGGCAGCCAGGGCCATGGCGATTGAGGGGCTGGGGCACATTGAGTGCTGGGTTCCTGGACGCAGCCAGGTGAGGGTGCAATGGCAGTTGGGAGGAAGCTATTTCCCTGTGGCAGAGCAGTGCCCGGGTTTCACTGTTCCTGGAGCATGTGTGATGCCTAGAGACTCTTATGACCAGGCTGCTGGGGAAATTGCAAAGTCCGGCACTCAATAGTTAGGAAATGCCAGTGGTTGCCTATGCAGCCTGTTTGTCCTTGTTCCTGCCCCCAGCCCTGACACCTGTCCCTTCCCTCTGCCCCACATGCACCAGTTTGTCCCTGTCACAGCACAATCCTGTCTCTTCCCACCTATTTCCTCATCATTGTCCCATTCTCTGTCTGATCTCAGGCTCCTTGTCCCAGTCTTCCTCCTCCATGCTGCCGAGCCCATGGGAGCGCATTGAAAACCCAGGAGAGAGAGTTTCTGTGGTCTCAGTTCCTGTGCATAGCAGAGTATACCAACTGCAAGAAAAGTCTTGCATCTCTGGGCAGGGTTATGGTTAGTGTAGATGGAAACTTCAGAAAATGTATATGCCAAATTATAATACGTTTCTTTTGAGCATGTGTAAACTGAGATATTTTTCAAAGTTTTGTAACTTGCCCAATTTGGGTGAATTTTCTTGGATACACCACAAGGCATCCTGACTAGGGTTGCCAGGTGTCTGATTTGCGACCAGAACACCCAGTCAAAAAGGGACCCTGGGGGTTCCAGTCAGTAGTGGTGACCGGGCTGTTAAAAGTCCGGTTGGCAGTGCAGCAGGGCAGGCAGGAGGCTCCAGAAACGCAGACAGCATATCTGGCTCCTAGCCGGCAGGACGGACAGGGAGGGTCCATGCGCTGCCCCTGGCTGCAGGCACTGCCCTGAGGGCCAGCTCCGCAGTTCCAATTGGCCGGGAACCATGGCCTGCTGGCAGAGGCAGCATGGGGAGCCCTTGGCTGCTCCTCCTAGGAGTCAGAGGGACATGTCACCACTTCCCTGCCGCTGCCTGAGGTCAGCGCTGCCCAGAGCCTGCACTCCTCATCGCCTCCTGCCCCCCAGCCCAGAGCCCATACCCCCTACCATACCTCAACCCTTGGCCCCAGCCCTGAATCCCCCTCCTGCACACCAAACCCCTCGGACCCAACGTGGAACCCTTTCCTACACCCCAAACCTCTCATCCTTGGCCTGCACTGTCATCTGGAGCCCTCAGCCCCTCCCGCACCCCAACCCCTTGCCCCAGCCTGGAGCCCTCTCCTGCACTGCAAATCCCTCATCCCTGTCCCTACTCTGAGCCCTCACCCCTCTCACATCATAACCCCCTGCCCCAGCCCAGTGAAAAGGAGTGAGTGAGTGAGCGAGCAAGGGTGGGGGAGAGCAACGGAAGTGGAGGCAATGGAGTGAGTGGGGGCAGGGCCTCTGGGCAAAGGGGTGGGGCAAGGGTGTTCGGTTTTCTGCAATTAGAAAGTTGGCAGCCCTAACTCTGACACTAGGGCAATCCGACCTGCCAAATTTCAAGTCCTTGCACCAAAGCATATAGGCTAGAGCTTCTCAATTAAACAGTTATAAGAATTATTTTAGCATGGAGAAAACAACATGTTTTTCCTTAATCTCATTTGTGGAAACAATTGAACTATTTTTGTTGAAACTCAAAAAAAATTCAGCTGAAGTAGATATTCAAAATGGAAAATTTCAGTCCCAATGATTAAATTTTGGTAAAATTATAATGTCCTATGATGGGAAGTGTGAGGCAAACTTAATTACAAACAGTGCTACCAGTTCTGCCCATAACAACAGCTCATTGACTTCCTTGTACTTACTGTAGCTAAAAGATTTAATACATTATTTAAAGATTATGTGGTGCACAAATATTGACACAGAGCTGAGTAGGGCTGCATCTCTGAGTATGAAGGAAGCCTGCCAAAATGTGAATTTACTTAAGGAGAAATCTAGAAAATCCCCTGGGCACTTCATCTGCTTCTGTAGCCATGAAATTGAATAATAATACATTGTGTTTCTATAGTGCCTTTCAGAGTGCATTACGAAACCTAATTAAGCTTCACAATCCTCGATTTAGTTAAGTAAGATGCACATATAATTTTATATACATGTATAATTTCACCAAGCCCTGAAAAGCAGTCACATGGTCGAGTGAGCAGTCAGTCAAACTCCTCCTAACAGGAGCAGGTAGACAGTGATTTGCCAGAATTGCTGTCGTCATCCTTATCCTTGGAGTAGAGGGTCTTTAGGTGTTTGATATGCTCTCTGCACTGGACACCAGTCAAGTTGATTCCGACCTCTGCCAGCCTTTTAGAGAAGTTCTCAGACACGTGAGGATTTTGAATGCTTTTCTTAAAATCATTTTCTTTGCATGATTCACACTAGTGGTTAACCAGATCCCTGGGGTGCTCCTCTGGCTAGATAGTAGGGCACTGGAAAGGCATCTTCTAGGGTACATCTACACTGCCCATTCTTTGTGCCCACTGCTCTACCTAGCATGGGTTTAAATAGCAGTGCAGATGGTAAGTTGAGGTGAGTAGAATAAAGACATGCCTGAACTCTGTGGGTATGTACCCTACACGCTTCTCTACATGCCCAAGCAGTGCATCTCCTAGCTACACTGCTATTTTTAGAAGTATTGTGTGTCCTGCTGCCAAAGCCTTTCCCCACTGCAGGGGAAGACTCCAGCAGTGGGAGAAGTCTCTGGCATGGGGAGACAGAGGGGAAAGGCTCTGGCAGTTCCCCATGGTACTTGCCATGTGCTATGATGGAACATAGCTAGCAGAAGCCATTTGTTGACATCTACACCATTCATGACTATTTTACCCTGCAAACTTAAAGCATTGGTTAAACATTTTAGCCTCATAGTAAGCATATGGCAGAACCAGGAAATAATGAACAGCTAAGGCAATTTTCTGAGGGCCAATATGTGGGATCCATCCATCTGACACTTGCTCTGCAGAAAGGGGGATCAGTGGCCTCTATAACGCAATCCCATTTCATTCTGATCCTGAAGAGGGTATTAACTTAGTGTCTGAGAACGTCACAATTGTTATCATGTTTCTCCTTACAACGCTGCTATGAGTTAGGAAAGAACTGTTACCCCCATTTTACAGATGGGGGATCAAGGCACAGAGAGACTAAGGGCTTGGTTCGGAAAGGGGACTTATATGTGTCAATGCCTAGATCCTAGGTGACCTGCCATCCAGTGGAATTCACAGTCCTGAGTTAGGCACCGAGGCTCCTCATACAATTCACAGAGATCATCAGGTACCTGAGAAAGGGATTCACAGAAATCTGAGCTGGAAGCCAGCTAAGCTAGCCAGAACTATTGGGCAGAGGAAAAGGGCAAGGCTTAGGTCCCTGATCAGGGAAAGTACTTGGGCACCTGCTATCTCTGCTCAGAATTCACAGCCATGAACCCTCTCCTGGAGTGAGGCAGCTAAGCCAGGTTAGCCGTTCCTCATGAAAAACAAGAGAGAGACATACCCACCCAATTTTAGCAAATAGCCCAATGGTTAGAGCACTCCCAGGGGAGGTGGAAGACCTGTTTTCCAATCCCCACTTTGTCTGCTTTGGAGCAGAGACTTGGATCCACTTCTCCCAGGTGAGTGCCTAAACCACCAGACTACCAGGTATTCTGGGGTGGGTCTTCCTCAGTCTCTCCTGCTGCAGTTGTTCCATTCTGTATACTAATTAAATATTCATTGGATGAGAAAGAGAGAGAGTGTCTCTATAGCCTGATGGACAGGGTCTTCCCCTAGGTTATAGGAGAGTCAGGCCAAGTGCCTTCTCTAATGAAAATTTATACAAAGTGAAACAGCTTCATCAGGAGAGCTAGAGAGCATCCCACTTTGGAATACCTTGTAGCCTGATGGTTATGGCATGCAGCTGGGAGGTGAAAGACATGCTCTAACTCAGACAGAGTGGAGGGGTTTAACTTTGGGCCTTCTCTAGCCACTGAGCTATGTGGTATTCTGCAGTGCACACAGCAAGTTGCAAAAATTCCCAGCCAGGTTGTCCCCTGCTGTCTGGTGTGTGTTAGGCATGCTCCAGGCATGCCCACTGAACAGATCCCAGCCAGTGAGTTAGGCAGGGAAATGCCTATAGTTTTAGAATCCCATTGGGGGCATAAGCATGAATTAAGTGCCAAGCAACTTGGTGGTATCAGGACTGAGGTGGCTTTGCACATACCCCGTGGCAGAAAATTAAGGTGCCTAGAGAGAACTACGTGGAAAAAAACATAGGCACATCTTGAGCAAATGTCTTGCCTAAGATCACATAGAAAGAATATAGTGAAGGTGGGGGTGGACCCAGGGTCTCCCAATTCCTGTGCTAGCACTGTAACCATTAGGCAGACTTTCAGGGCTCTTAATGTACCAATGCTCTTGATGCTTTTCCATTGGGTAACAATAATTTTTCCTTCAGCATTTATAATGAAGTTTAAAGTTAATCTGACTACTTTTATTTTCTTCTTTGTGTGCACCAGCATCAGCACTGATGTTAAAAATTCCAGGGAATAGAATTGATGTCACTGGCCAAATTACTGCAGTCTTGGAAAACAGTGATGCAGAACAGATATCGGAGTAGACCAACGAACCACATTTATTAAGGAGAAGAGCTAAACAAACCACAGGATACAGTGTCTACAAAATCCACAACACAGACAAACTGCTTAACTTTAGCAGACTGTAACTCAATACCAATGGGAGAAGATACTCTGAGGTAAACTACAGGCTTCTGCCACAAAGCCTTTATATAGCAAAATGCCCATGCTGCCTCAGTTCCTGATGATTATCACAGCAGTGTTATATCTTAAATTAGCCCCAGTTGGCCTTGTTGGACCTCAAGAAGCCAATTATCGACAGAATTAGTTTCTCTCTTGCTGGATGAAGTTGGGATAAGAATATTTATTATTTTCTCCAGCTTGTCTTAGGTAAGATATCCTACTTTCATTTACTTGGCGGGAGAGAAGCAATAAAATAAGTTAAAATAAAGTTTCCCTTTCTGAGGCTGACACCTGTCTCTTCTCCCTAGTTTAGCAGAGATGGACATGGCCCTGTTCAGTTTGCCATTAAATCAGAGGAACTAAGGGTTTCCTGTGTGCTTGCAAGGAGGTTTCAAAAGAAAGCATGCCGTGTTGATAATTAACCATTGTTTGTACCCTATCCATATCATATGCACTCTCACACTCTATAAGAAGGAATTCTTGGTGTAGATAAGTAATTAAATAAAAGCTAATGCCAGGCTTTAGGTAAGGAGTGACATTCTCATCCTGTGTCTTCGTAGGCTCTCGTATCAGGGATCCTCTAAAAAGGAAAGCTAAGGAGAAACTGCATTTCTTGTTATGCAGAACTATCCCCCCCACCCCATACAAGTAAAAAACAGTTATCTGTGTGTTTTGCTTTCTGTAAATAGTACTTTAATGCTGGCTGTTGATTAATAATCCAAGCACCATACAGTGGTGCACAAAGCAGAGAAAGACATTCTGTTCCAAAGTCATGTCCCCCAAATTAGACTGATAATGCAATTCAAATACACAATACAGTGGATGATCATAGGCGGGTCCATTTCAGATTAATGCAGATTTCTCTTTTAAACATTTCTCTGATAGGTTATCATGGAAAGATTTAGTAGAAAAGGTGTGTTATGTGGGAAGATTTAAAGGAAGAGAGGGCAGTTGTATGGTGCATACAAATGGGGGTTCCAGCATAGGCAGTGTCATGAGAAAAGGTGCAGATGTGAAAACTGAGGAAAGCTACAAAAAGAACATTTAGGAGAGAGACGGGGTAGGCATGTAGACTGTTAAACAGGAATAGGAGGAAATACCTGGCAACTAGGGAAAGGCAGAGTTATGCAGGTGAGCACGGGAAGTTTCATCTTAGTGCAGAAGGTTGGAGGAATCTATGCTATATGGCAGAAGAGGCCAAACTGTGGTTCGCTAGCCACATGTGGCTCTTGTATCATTAAAGTGCAGCTCACAGCGCCCCACACACCCTCCAATTCTCCACCTACCAGACTGGGGTGGAGGTAGGGGCAAGCTCAGGACCTCTGCCTTGCAGCGGGATGGTGGGTCTTGGGGCTTCAGCCAGGGCTTGGGGATTCAGCAAGAACAGGGCTGAAGCCCCAACTCGTGGCTCCTGGCAGGTGTGCCCTGGCTCTCGAACTTCTGAAGATTGTCATATGTGGCTCAGAGGGCCAGTACGTTTGGCCACCCCTGATATATGGGAAGACCATAGGAGAGAGGAGGCTGCCTTGGTCAAAATGGGAGATAACCAAAGCATGGACAATGTTTTTTGGATGAGAATGTTGAAATGGTGTAATACTTTTCAGTAATATTATAGAATTAATTTAAAAATACTATAGATATTTAGACTACAAAAAAATGCCAGATTAGAATAATGTTGACAATCATCAGCTATTTGAAAATGTTTATATTGTTTTTTTTTGAAAGCAAGAGAAATCGGAATAAACAATCACTTCCTAGAAAAAGTGTTGATATGTGTTATAGACAACACCATGAATATATAATCTACAGTAGCCCATACTCTTCTTTGTTTTCTAAAGGTGTCTGTTTAGCTGAAGAGAAAGATTTCCTTTCCCTTTATCTCCTAGTGTCAGCACAACTAACAGTAAGTTGGGGGAGGAGATGCTTCCTGGTGCAATGGGCTCATGCACTTGCCTTTCTCCTTTGAAGACCTTTGTTTAAACCTGGTTCAGGATACATGAGGAAAAGCATTTTTCTCCAGTCTTGGTTCCCATTTGTTCACTTCAGAATTTGGCACAAGGAAGCATCATTAACAGGCAGTGTTAAAAAATAGCCCTGGGCTAGAATAGCAAGGGAGTTGTAGATTTGTTAAAGAAACTTGCCCAGAGGCTGCCTGTGTTAAAATCCCTCATTTACAAGGCTGCTAAACTTCTCATAATTCTATTATCAAAAAAGAAAAGTTTTCTAAATAATTCTGACTTTCTCAATAGAAGTTATAGCCACTTTTGCCAGTGCGGTAGGATCCACAACATAGCACATCCAAAAACATATCGGAATGAGATCACTTTTTCAATGCAGTATCACTGCATAAAGTGCATGATAGTAACAGGAGCACCCTGGGTAGATAAATTATGGATATTTTACCTACAGCAATGCGTGCTTGCCAGTGTTTAGGATCTTTTCCAAGTTACTGTTATGAATGTGCACTGATTCATGAGTTTAGCTGTTCTACCTCTTTGTTTCCGTGAGTTGTTACCTTTCATGTGCATCATGAGTCCCAGTGGATGAGGTCAAGATTCCATTTATTGATGTGTCTAAAGGGAATAATGAGTTCCAAAAACTCTGGATACAATTATAATTGTGTGAAATAGATAGATCTCATGTTACTTTGCCACAGATATAAAAATGTCTGTACATTTTTGCTACACCTTATCAACTTTCTTATGTTGCCTTCTCATTGGGTAGGACAGCGGTCCTCAAACTGGTCAGGACCCCAAAGTGGGTCGCAACCCAATTTTAATGGGTCACCAGGGCTGGCTTAGACTTGCTAGGGCCCAGGGCCAAAGCCCAAGTCTGAATGCTTCAGCCCTGGGCGGCAGGACTGAGGTTACAGGCCCCCTGCCTGGGGCTGAGTGGCAGTGCAGCTTTGGCTACCTTCCCCCCCAAACCCTGCGCCCTGGGAGTGGAGGGGGCTTGGGTGATCTCAGGCTTCGGTCCCCCCTCCTGGGGTCCTGTAGTAATTTTTGTTGTCCGAAGGGAGTTGCAGTGCAATGAAGTTTGAGAACCCCTGGAGTGGGGGGATTTTTCAGAGAAAACTTGGGATGGCGTGTGATATGGTGTCCACCTCCACACAAGGTAGCAGAGCAGGTTAAATTAAGATAATTAACCAGATGGGCTGTACCTGGGAAAGAGCCAGGGATTGAAAGCCTGACTGAAGATGAAGCCCAGCTGGCAAGGAACAGGCAGGGCTAAGATAAAGCCAGGAAGTTGACAGTAGAATGGGGCTCCAGTGAGTGAGCCTATAGCTGCTCTCTAGATTGTAGAGAGGGAAAGAAGGGACACTAGGTAGAGGTTGTGTAGGGAAAGGCTCAGAGAAAAGGCAGGAAGGCTTAAGGGAGTGCAGACTGTGGCTACTGATTAGAGGGTCTTTAAGATGGAACCTGAGGTAGAGTCTGGGCTTGGCTTCCCCTACCAGTCACTGGAGAAGTGGCACCATTGGAGAAGTGAAGGAAAGACTGCCATCTTGGAGGAAGAGACTTTGATACGTTCGGAAGGGGGAAAACACAGTGACTGAGCCAGAGGGCCAAGCATAAAGACACAGCACCCCAAGTCGCAGAGTGAGAGAGAGCGCAGTGACAGTGACTGCAGCAAGCAGCAGAAAGGGGTTTTGGACCAGAGTGGAGCTAATCCCGAAATGTGGCCAGAAGAAGGTGCACCAGTGGTGTGTGCACCCCATGACATGGTGATACTAGCATTATAAAATATTTGTATTAGAGTAGCACCCAGAGACCCCAATCAGGATAAATGATATTGTTCTCTTTTTCCCACCCACCCACCCCCCCACCCTTTTTTTCTAGCTTCATTCCAGGAATATTCTGGGCAGGCCTGCTCTTCCACTGCGTGCCTCCAGCCTGTCCTCTCCCACCCTGCTGCTCTTTCACATTTAAAGACCACAACTGAGAACCTTTCTAATGTCCAGACCCATACTCTGAATCTGAATACCTGGGCTGTTCTTTCCAAATGCTGGAATAGACAGGAGCTACAAAGCCTCCTCATAAGTCTGTGACTGGAAGAGAGCAATAGCAGCAAGCTGTTGAAAACCAGTGTGTGGTTTTTGTTTTTAACTACAATTAATATCTTCACTGCTGAAATGTATGACATCATTCTATGGATGCATGTTTGAAAACAATGAATTCTAGTTTACGCATACCCCTGGGAGTTGACATTTGGATTTGTTTCTGAGTTGCTTATAACACCAGTTTTCTTGTTTAGTTGTTTTTTTTCCAAACATGCTTCTCTACTGGACAATATATACTATGATTAGAGAATTTTCTGTTACATTGCACATAGCACTGGAAATAAACAGTTTTATAATGTATTCAATTTATAATTAAAACAAATACTTTATATTCAGCCTTCATCTTCTGGATCTGATTTTCTGTTACTATAGAAACACATGGTATTTACATTTTGGCAAAATCTCCATAATGAATGTGTGTGTTGTGTTATCAATGGATTGCTGCTTACATTCTGACTTTTTTAAGTAATGTTTTGTCTTGCACATACACATTCGGTAATCAGAATTAACTGCCTCTTGGTAGATAGCACAGCAATATGTTTAAGGGCACACTTTCAAAGTTGGTAACCCAGCTGTCTTGCCTCAAGGAAATTTTACATTAAATTCTATGTGCAACAGAACAGCCAGTCTTGTGTTACAATCTGGCTAATAGTATTTGTGTCTTCATAAACATTAAGAGAAGGTTTGCAAGAGAAGGTCATAGCAGGATTTGTACATTCAGAAGACAAACTTTTTATTTTAAGCAAGGCTTGCCTGCTGTACGTGCTAGTTGGTGAATATTAGTGAGTATCATTGAGCTAGTGATATGACATTACTTGAACTAATGAAGTAGGATAAGATCAATTGTCAAAAAGAAAGTCACTCTTCATACACTCAGATACTTGGCATTTATGTAGCACTGTACAACTGTAACAGAGTGGCCTGCCTTTAAGGGCCAGGTTTTTCAACAATGACAAATCCTATTGGCTCTCTAAACAAGCCCCCGACAAGCCACTCCTTAACCAACTAATACTGAGTGCTTCAGTTCTGTTTAGCAGCTGTAGTAATGCATGATAGCAACAGTAAACTTACAGATTACATCTTGAAACACATTACAGAGGGGGAGGACGAGCATAAGGAAATATTTCACACATGCTTTCTGTTGAAGCGGACTGAGATCCAAGGTGCCTTGTTGAAAGCTGCAAGGCTCTAGCCCTTGGAGCTTTGATCAGCCCAGCTGTTTGAAGACTCTGGGTGGTTAATTGCTCCCTGGTGGTGAGGGGTGGAGCTGAACTAAGCAGGGAGGACTGGTATAAAAAGCCACCTGGTAGGCAAACTCAAGAGCCAGTGAAAAGAGTTTTGGAAGGAGTGTGGGAGAGGCTTCCATTCCAAGTGCAGCACTGCAAGTGATATAAAGATGGCCAGGGATGGAATAGTGGTTTGCCTGAAAACCAAAGGGATTTCATGTGCATGAAGTGCAAGTTAGTGGCTATGCTGGAGGAAAAGATTGTTGGATTGCAGGAGCAGGTTAAGATGCTATTGAAGAGTTGAGGAGTTGCTAGGCAACCATGTTCGGGAAACACCAGTACCCCAGGTTCAAGGAAGAATGGAGTTGGCCACCAGGAATCTGAGAGAAAGGAAGTCAGAAGAGGCCTGGTGGTTTGTAATCACCAGAGGCAGGAGGTCATGGCGGTGCTCTAGATGGCTGGAGACAGATGCAGATGGGCAGGTTGTAGCCATCCAAAAGAAGACCAGGAGGAATTCCATGTCACTAGAAGTTTCAAATCAATATCAGGTCCTCAATGTGGCAAATTTGGAAGTTACCTCTCAAGCAAGGGAACGGACAGATGTATGGGACACACATGTGGATGGCAGCTTGGCCCAACCCATAAGAAAATCAAGCTTGCCCACAAAGAATTCTCAAACTGTCCAAGGAAGATAGACAATCCTTGCTGGAGATTCAGCGCTCAGAAGATTGAAAAGACAGCTCTGTAAAGGACAGGTGGACAAATAATATATTTGTAACTGAGCAAATAAATCGCTACAAATAAAAAAACCTTTTTTTGCCTTTTCATTGTTTGCGCATAGTCAGCGAACAGATCACAATAAACAATACTCTCCAATATATTGACTTTCATAATTTTCTCCAGATCTGCACATGGCTTGCAAACATTTAGGTGTGAATATTCACAATTAGCAATTTGTCCCATGTTTGGGCCCCCGTTTTGTAGAACTCTTTTGTGCAGGAGAACCCATCAACTTGCATGGAGCAGTTTACTACAGTGGGGTGCCAATAGGGTTGCCAGGTGTCCAGTTTTCAACTGGAATGCTCAGTTAGAAAGGGACCCTGGCGGCTCCAGTCAGCACAGCTGACTGGGCCATTAAAAGTCCAGTTGGTGGTACAGGCAGGCTCTCTACCTGGCTCCGTGTGACTCCTGGGAAGCTGCTGGTATCTCCCTCTGGGTCCTAGGCAGATGGATGTCCACAGGGGTTCTGCATGCTGCTCCTGCCCACAGTGCCAACTCAACAGCTCTAATAGGCCAGGAACTGTGGCCAATGGCAGTTGAGGGGGCAGTGCCTGCAGGCACAAGCAGCACGCAGAGTCCCATGGTTGCGCCTCCGTCTAGGAGCCAAAGTGAGCTGTCACTGCTTCCTGGGGGCTGCCTGAGGTAAGTGCTACCTGGAGCCTGCACCTCCTCCCATGCTCCTGTCCTAGCCCTGAACCCCCTACTGCACCCCAAACCACTCATCTCTGGTCTCACTCCAGAGCCCGTAACTGGAGCCCTCACTCCTTCTCGCACCCTAACCCCCTGCCCCAGTCCGGTGAAAATGAGTGAGTGAGCAAGGATGGGGGAGAGTGAGCGGTGGAGGGAGGGGGAATGGAGTGAGCAGGGACGTAGCCTCGGAGAAGGGGCGGGGCAAGGGTGCTTGGCTTTCTGCAAAAAGAAAGTTATCAATCCTAGGTGCTAGTAGGCCCAAAGTTCTGCCCAGGTAGATTGGGGCCTAGAACATCACTATTATTTTCTCTGTTTGGATGGTTACCTAGGAATTTAATGAATAGTTTAAAAATATGTAAGTCAAAACCTGTGGGGAAATAAATCTTTTTTTAAATAAGTCCACTAAAGCAGTCTTACTCTATGTTGTAAACAACACGTATTGGTAGTTATATAAAATGATTCTTTCTCTGATGTAGAAATCCACTATGTAATTATTTGCAATGCCGTTTTTGTGCCTACATTTATATACTAAAAAAGTGCATACAGTTAGACTGATATATTAAAGATTATAGATGCCTTTTATTACACAGTTGCCCTTGATCCGTGGGAGTTCCACCACAGATAGATGGCAGTACACAGCCCTTGATTTCCAATTATTGTGCAATTGAATAACTGTGTCCAGGCGGCTGAAGCTCTCTTCTTCCCTTTTTCAAGAATCAGTGTCTACACTAGGCTTTACAGGCCTCAAATCTCATAATTTTGTCAGAGAATAGTCAGCAAAGTACAGCATCAATTTCATCCCATGTTGTATTTCTAGTAAATGGCAGCCTGCTCATATTTAAACTACATATCTTGGTCGCATTTCCCAGTTAAATAAAAAATGCCAGCCTCTGACAGTTTGAGCTAATTCTATTTAGTCACTCATGAAAGACCAATAGTGTGTAGTCTATATAGGTAATTGTCAGTATCGAGCCAGTATGGATCTCTATAGAGCTGGGTGATGAGCAGCTATTTGGCTAATTAATTAAAGGCTATTTAGCTACTGCTCAAATACATAACCTGCCTCTTTATCACCTTAGTTTTCCAAACTACAGAATAGCAAATAATCTTTAGTTTGCATAACAAATATCAAGTGACATTTATTTTAGTAAAGGTAAGGCAGCTGTTAATCACCTAAATTTTATCTAGCGCTTGTAGAAGAACTCAGTTATACGCATGTTTTCAAATTTAAAATTTATAAATGCCATGTTCATGGTATCTTAAAACAGGTGTTTAGAGCCCTCTCCACAGAGGGTGAGGCCGTTAGCATCGCATCATGGAGGGAGCAAACACGAAAAACAATTATTTGCGCTGGTGGGGCTTACCCCTGTTTCCAGCAGGGATCAGCTGCATTGGTTCAACTGCCTGCCTACTCTAAGGACTTGCATGAGTGCAGCCATGCTAGTGGCTGGCTACTTTATAGCTATAATTGAGACAAATCCCCAGGTTGGACAAGGACAAAGAAGGGGAGGCTTTTGCCCTTTAAAATGTCTACTATTTCCAATAAAACTACAAACCCGCTATGCCGTATTGTGGGGGTAAAATTTTACAATGGGGTGCTTCATTACCAAGCAGTGAGACATGTGTCCCTGAGCATTGACTGAAGTATAATTGCTTGTCTCAAGGATATCAGTAGCAAAGTCTCATGTGTATGAAACATTTCTGTAACTGCCTTCAGGAAATCCTTAACAGCATCAAAGAAAGTGATCGTTTGGCAAATGGCTTGCCATTCACTGCTGAGTTTTGGTTTGGGCGGTGCTAATTAAATTGTGCCGCAATAAAAATGTGCTCTTTTTCCCCAAGGGTCTCGATAGATACTATAGTGGCAAATGAAGTTGTTATTGTCAGTTCCAGAATTAAGTGGATTTATAGTAATGAGATATATCAGACCAATTCTGTAGCTTGAGCATCTATATATTTCTCTAACTGCGTTCATTCAGGGTAATGTTGGTTTGTAGCATGGAATAGATTTGCTTTAATTGTTGTTCAGCATCAGCTGCAGTTATGTGGAGTGTTAAGTTTATTTGAATTATCCAGTCAAGGCCGCTTCCTATTCCAGCTCAAAAGGCCAAACTATCGCCTCAGAGTTCTAGGTGCAGCTCATATTGAAGTTACTGGGTCAGGCTATGGCCCCTGCCATGGCACCACCCTTGGGGAATTCCCTCCAGGGCAGGAGCAGCATAGCATTTGCACAACAGCTTTACACTACCCAATCATAACTCCTGCTGGAATCAGAGTGAGACCGAGAGGTGGGAGTGGCCAAAGTACAGAACTCTCTGGCTAGTCTGAGCTGTGGGGCAGCCCAAAGATGTTATGAATTAGTGCCACACTTAGGACTACTCTGTAGTGCTGGAGGCTGGCTGCTGGAGTAAGCTGAAGAAGAGAGGGACAAAGGTGGCTCAAAGCCTGAAAGATGCAGCACAGAACCTGGCTTGGGTAGAGGTGCGGAGGTGGAGGGTGGGATAAGCTTTAACTAGCCTGTTTTGGTTAGTGCTGGGGAGAAGTCTCTTTGTGAAATCCTCTTGCTGCTTCTTGGTTCACTGACTCTCTAATTTGGGGGAAGAGGGGTGAGAGAGAGAGAAAAAGTTGAGATGCTGGTTAATGAATAAATCTGGACTTCACTCCCTCTTCATTTTTTCTTTGTTATTCAGCTGTACAACTTACTGTTGGATGATAGGAAGTAACAGGTGAGTAGTCTGATGTGACAACTGAACAGAAAGATGTTTTTTAAAACATTCAATAACAAAAAAACCCAACACCCCACAAATCAACAAAGAAGGAAATCACTCAAGGGTTTGATTGATTGATTTGGTACTACCATTTTTGAGTCAGGAAATATGTCAAAATGGTGCCTTTACCAGAAAAAGTTTGTTTCTATAAGTTGGCATTTTTCAACAACAAAAAAGTTCATCCAATTTCCAGCTGTTTGTCTTGAAAAAACATTCTGTTATTTTGAGTCATAGTACTGCTTTATAAAAAGCACCTCTATCAAACACGCAGCACAAATTCTGCAAGCTAGGCAGCACCACAGACATCAATTGACCCATTAACTTCAGTAGCTAAGCAGTTGCTGGTGGACATGCTCAACCACTGATAGAGTGCAAAACAGTATTTGACAACGCTCTGTTTCATTTTGGTTGCTGCTTCAGGGCTTGTAACTCTTGAAATCATGTCAATAGTGCAGAGAAGGGGTAAGATTTCCTGGAATGGCATGTGATTCACAGAGATACTAAAATGTCTCCAGGGCATCCGTGTTGAGACTGCTAGTTTGAGTAATCACATCTAGTTGAGCTTTCATTTTTGGGGCATGATCTTAATCCTCCAAAATCTTCCTGCCCCACCCTGGACACCCCCTTTTCCTAATATGAGATAGAAGTCTATACGGGAGGCCCAGAGTATCATTGTTCTGGTTAGGAAAATAAAATTTTCAGCTACCAGATATTGATAGAAGCAAAATGCTGTAGGGTATCTTGAGGGTTCACAAAGACTTTGTTTGATGCAATATTTTTGTTCCTTACCAATTTAGAAGTGTCTGTTCCTAAAACATTCCAATTAGCACCATACTCTAGAACACGGTGGCGGGGAAGGAAACATTTTTAAATGATGACCTTATGAGAAAAATCTGCCTTGGGGTGATAAGAGGAAATTTAAGTGAATTAGCTTTATTTTTGGCTTATCCATTGTGCACAAAGCTTGAGGTATAACTTCATTTTAAAAAAAAAGCTGTGGCTGCCCAGGGAAATACCAAGCTGAATAAAGTATGGTCATTCAAGTAAGGTACATGTAAATTGTATGTGATTCTCTGATGATGGCTATTACTGGGCAATAACATGAACAAGTATGAGGCCAGGACATTCTAAATGTTTAAGACAGACGCTCCCTCTTCCAAGAGGGTTATAATGGAAGGCTGATGAGGGAAGTTGTTCACTCGGTATACCTACATTGCCCAGGAAGCCCAGGCTCTGACGCAAGCTTGAGTCCAAGCCCTGCTTCTGTCCACACATAGATCAGTCTGACTCGAGTCAGGCAACACTCAGGACCGGGTCCTAGGACTTTGCTGGGTGGCGGTTCAGAGCCTGGTTCCTTCTGAGGCTGTGGTCCAAGCCCTGTCACTCAGCAGTGTGGACATAGTTCAACCTGCAGACCCAAATTGGAAGGCCTGCATAGTGCAGTGTGGATTCATTAGCACAGCTTTGAGACCTGGGTCAGCATCTGTAAATCTAGCTTTACGATATAGTGTGAACACTCAAGCACAGGCTTGGAAACACAGAGTCCACAAACCCAAGTCCCAAAGACAACACTTAGCTTGTAGTGTAGGCATAACTTAGGCAGGCACAGTGACTTAGAGCACATCTACACTGCCTCGCAGTTTGGACTACAGAGGTGTGAACATCTGTGCATGCTAAGGTTCTACATTAACTAGGAACCTTTTTGTTTGCACCTGCAGCATCTGCAAGGAGGGAATTACAGCATAGCACTTTCATGTGGACTGCTATTCATGCCCCCTGTAGCCCAAACTCCAACAGCGTGTAGACATGCCCTCAATATAAACTTCATGTGTTGCCTTCGTTCTGTTCTGTACAATCTTGTTGATATGGAAGTACTATGAATTTTACTGGAGGATAAATAGTTGTCATACTGAAGCAGAGTACGTCCAAATGCTATTAACACAAAAACAAAATGAATGTTCTTCAGCAGGCAGTCATTCACTCCTAAAGTTCCTTCCAGCAGAAGTAATCTACATTTAATACCTTAGCATCATTTGGTTAAGAACATAAAGTTTGGCATATTGGATCTGACAGCTTGTCCGTGCTCCAGAGGAAAATGAAACACTCCCATGTACATTTGGGGGAGTTTCATTAGTTTCTGTGAGATGATGCTTGATTTATGGGATAAACAGTAACACTTGGCAACCTGGATCAGATCTCCAAGTATTTTCATTGTAATATATGTATGTGTAATGGCCTATATTGGTGATTAATTGCTGGTGAAGTTTAGGAGAGATGGATAGAAAAACTAAAATTGATATAAATGAAAATGGGCTTTAAATTATTCCAAAGAGGGCAAGGGACAGAACCTTTTATCTGGGCAGATCAATTGACTGTTACTCTAAGCAAGTTCATGTACAAACAAAACATCTACAACAGCAAAGAATGTCAGCCTATAAAGCTAATTCTTTAGATGACAGAGAAGAAGAATTGCACTGCCATTATATTACTTCAAAATTAAGAGATGACATCTCTAGTCCAGGAAATGCACTTGTGGTTTGGAGGGAATTCCACACTTCACAAATGGTTGAACTATTGTTCAATAACTTTGAGCTGGGGGCATAGAAGTGTTGGTCATTCAGCAATGTTGTTAAGTGCTATGAAAAATAAGATAAGTGATGATACAGGTTCAAGATGTCTAGTGGTGAAACCAATGTGTCTTGAATTTCCTCCGGTAGCTATTCCATTAGAACACTTTGACAACTCTTACTAATTCTACTCCTTTCTCTCTTATTTTTATTTTTTGTTTTGGCCATTGCCTCTTACCTCAATCCATGTTTGAGGCAAGAAACTGCCAGTGCTGGAGGGTCCCATTTGTACCGCTTCTGAATATAATTTGTTGCTCTCTCTCTGTTGCAGTTGCTGGGAGATCTGCAATTGCCAGCAGACAAGAATGAGAGGCTAATCATTGAAGAAGAGTGTTAATTTAGCAAGTTAGGCAATATGGAGCTGCGTTAACTACAACTGTGTGGGTTTTGGATTGCTGGGAAGCTTTTAATTTCAAACTGTGTGTGTTCCTAACAAGCAGAGAATAAAGAGCAATTCCTTGGAATTGCTGGCCCTGTTTTTGTTCTGAAGCTAAAACAGCCTGATGAAAGAGATGTCTTGAATGGTCTCAAGATGGAGTGTTTGAGGGAAAGGTATAGAGATGATACCAGTCTCTCTGAGTGGCCCTGGGCTGTGTTGTATTACAGACTATGCTGGAGATCTCTGAGTCATTCAGTGAGCTTCAAACTAAGAATATGGACTGGCGAAATGGGTAAAGCAAGTGCGTCTGAGCTTTGAAGTCAATTGAGCATCTGAGGCAGCCTTGGTGATTGAGTGTATTTGGGCCTGACAACTCCGTACTGAGAGTAGTTTGTCCTTTAAAAACTGAAGTTTGTGTTTCTCTAAATAATCAACTAGTTGGAAATCATAGAATGGTAGGTCTGGAAGGGACCTCAAGAGGTCTAGTCCAGTCCTTTGCACTCATGGCAGGACTAAGTATTATCCGGACCATCCCTGACAGGTGTTTGTCTAACCTGCTTTTGAAAATCCCCAATGCCAGAGATTCTGCAGCCTCCCTAGGCAATTTATTCCAGTATTTAACTACCCTGACAGTTAGGAAGTTTTTCCTAATGTCCATCCTAGATCTCCCTTGCTGCAATTTAAGCCCATTGCTTCTTGTCCTATCCTCAGAGGTTAAAGAGAACAATTTTTCTCTGTCCTCTGTGTAACAAGCTTTTATGTACTTGTTATCATGTCCCCTTTCAGTCTTCTCTTCTCCAGACTAAAAAAACCTAATTTATTAAATCTTTCCTCATAGGTCATGTTTTCTAGACATTTAATCATTTTTTGTTGCCCTTCTCTGGACTTTTTCCAATTTGTTCACATCTTTCCTGAAATGTGGTACCCAAAACTGGACACAGTACTCCAGTTGAGGCCTAATCAGCACAGAATAGAGCAGAAGAATTACGTCCTGTGTCTTGTTTACAGCACTCCTGCTAGTACATCCCAGAATGATGTTTGCTTTTTTGCAACAGTGTTACACTGTTGACTCCTACTTAGCTTGTAATCCACTATGACCTCCCCCCCCCCGCCCCCAAGATCCTTTTCTGCAGTACTCCCTTCTAGGCAGTTGTTTCCCATTTTGTATATGTGCAGTTGATTGTTCCTTCCTAAGTAGAATACATTGCTTTTGTCCTTATTGAATTTCATCCTATTTACTTCAGACCATTTCTCCAGTTTGAATCATTTTGAATTTTAATCCTATCATCCAAAGCACTTGCAACTCCTCCCAGCTTGGTATTGTCCGCAAACTTTATAAGTGTGTACTCTATGCCTTTATCTAAATCATTGATGAAGATATTGAACAGAACCAGACCCAGAACTGATCCCTGTGGGACCCCACTCGATATGCCCTTCCAACTTGACTGTGAACCACTCATAACTACTTTCTGGGAATGGTTTTCCAAACAGTTATGCACCCACCTTATAGTAGCTCCATCTAGATTGTATTTCCCTAGCTTGTTTATGAGAAGGTTGTGTGAGACAGTTTCCAAAGCCTTATACCACAGATATACCACATCTACTGCTTCTCCCCTCCGTCCCCATCCACAAGGCTTGTTACCCTGTCAGACAAACCTGTTAGGTTGGTTTGTCATGATTTATTTTTGACAATTCCAAGCTGATGGTTACTTATCACCTTATTATCCTCTAGATGTTTGCAAATTGATTGATTAATTATTTGCTCCTTTATCTTTCCAGGTACAAGCTGACTGGTTTGTAATTCCCCAGGTGGTCCTGATTTCCTGTTTTATAGATGGGCACTGTATTTGCCCTTTTCCAGTCCTCTGAAATTTCTCCCATCTTCCATGACTTTTTGAAGATAATCACTAATGTCTCAGATACCTCCTCAGTCAGCTCCTTGAGTATTCTAGGATGTATTTCATCAGGCCCTGGTGACTTGAAGACATCTAACTTGTCTAAGTAATTTTTAACTTGTGTTTTCTCTGTTTTAGACTCTGATCCTACTTCATTTTCACTGGCATTCATTAAGTTAGATGTCCAATTACTACTAACGTTTTTTGATGAAAACTAAAACTAAAACATCATTTAGCACTTCTGTCATTTCCACATTCTCGGTTATTGTTTTTTCCCCCTCATTGAGTAATGGGCCTATCTTGTCCTTAGTCTTTCTCTTGCTTCTAATGTATTTGTAAAATGTTTTCTTGTTACCCTATACGTCTCTAAGTAGTTTAATTTCGTTTTGTGCCTTGGTCTTTCTAATTTTGTCTTTACATACTTATGTTATTTGTTTATATTCATCCTTTGCAATTTGACCTGGTTTCTAGTTTTCGTAGGACTCTTTTTTGATTTTTAGATCATTGAAGATCTCTTGGTTAAGCCAGGGTGGGGTCTTGCCATATTTCCTATCTTTCCTATGCAGTGGGATACTTTGCTCTTGTGCCCTTAATAATGTCTCTCTGAAAAACTGCCAGCTCTCTTGAACTGTTTCCCCTTTAGACTTGCTTCCCAAGGGATTTTACCTACCAGCTCCCTGAGTTTACAAGAAACTGCCTTCTTGAAATCCATTTTCTTTATTGTGCTGTTTTCCCTCCTACCATTCCTTAGACCAGTGGTTCCAAAACTTGTTCCACTGCTTGTGCAGGAAAAGCCCCTGGCAGGCTGGGCTGGTTTGTGTAACTGCTGTGTCCGCAGGTTCGGACGATCACGGCTCCCAGTGACTGTGGTTTGCTGCTCCAGGCCAATGGGAGCCGCTGGAAGTGGCGCGGGCCAAGGGACCTACTGGCCCCCACTTCCAGCAGCTCCCATTGGCCTGGAGCAGCGAACTGCGGCCACTGGGAGCCACAATCGACTGAACCTGTGGATGTGGCAGGTACACAAACCAGCCCGGCCTCCCAGCGGCTTTCCCTGCACAAGCGATGGAACAAGTTTGGGAACCACTGCCTTAGACTCATGAACTCACCATTTCATGATCGTTTTCACCCATGCTGCCTTCCACTTTCAAATTCTCAACCAGTTCCTCCCTATTTGTCAAAATCAAATCTAGAATAATCTCTCCCCAGTAGCTTTCTCCATCTTCTGAAATAAAAATTTTTCTCCAATACATTCCAAGAACTTGGATAATCTGTTAGTAGTTTAGTTTATAAAAAGCCTCATGTACCTCCTCTTCCTAGTTAGGTGATCTGCAGTAGACCCCGACCATGACATCACCCTTGTTTTTTACCCCTTTTATCTTTACCCAGAGACATTCAGCAAATTTGTCTCCTACTTCCATCTCAACCTCAGTCCAAGTGTATACATTTTTTATACATATATATATGGCAACACCTCCTCCCTTTTTTCCCTGCCTGTCCTTCCTGAGCAAGCTTTACCCTTCTATACCAGTATTCCAGTCATGTGTATTATCCCACCAAATATTTTGCTTTAGAATATAGAGCTGATCCAGTGATGTACTGAGCACCCTGAACTCCACTGACTGCGGAAGAGGCCCCTCACTTTGGAGAATTTTAGTAACTGGGGTCTCATTTTATGTTTAAAGTTATTGTCCCTCTTCCATTACAGTTAGAAGTTGCTGCTGGGCAGGAAGTGAATGGATTTTAATGCTGGCTTGTGGTGGAACTTTTGCTGCTCTCTGACTTGTCATACACCTAACTCCAGGCAATTTGTCATCTTTATGAGCCCAGGTTTTGGAGCAAGCCATTCTGAATCAATTAATGGTTTAATTGTCTAAGAACTTTATCTGAAAATTGCCAATGTGGGTTTGGAATGGACTTCAGCAATAAAGTCATGTCAAGCTGCAGGGTTAACAATCTGCCTGTGTACACTGATAAAGCCCATCTGCCTTGTTCATTTTAGCATCAGTTAATTCTCAGGATCAAGGGATTATGTTGCTCTGGCTTACATCCTGAGTCCAGTCCTCCTCCTGTTGTCAATAGGAGTCCTGCCTGTGACTGCAATGGGAACTGGATCAATTCCCTCTGTGTTGGAATTAGGAGTAGCTCATCATATTGGTTTGAAGCCTGTTATTAGCTTGCTAGCTATGTTGGTTCCTATTCGGTTCTTACAGTTGTTTAATATATCAGCAAAGGCTTCTGTTTTGGTGCCAGTCTACCTTTGTTTATAGATACCTCTGCTTTGTTCTGTCATTTGGTGGTCTGGCTCTCTCTCCATTTTTGTGCCCATCATTATATTCAGGTTTATTTTAAGATTGAGCAATCTTCTGGGTATGTCTTCACTTTCACGTGGTCATTAATTTTTGCATGTCTGAGCTTTAGTTTATTGCTTCATGTCAGGAAGACCCAATTACCTTTAGTAAGGCACAGGAATTGGATGTATTCCTTTAAATTGTTTGGGAGCACTCTAGTGGCCTTCACTGTCTTCTGTATTTCAGAAGTCACCAGAACCCTGCCAGCGCAGCAGTGAATATGTGTAGCTAGGAATAGCATGTTCTCCACAGTTAATAAAGACAAGTGACTTGGACCCCACTGTACCCACATGTTTCTTATTACATGTGTTTGAGTAAAGAATGAAAAACAGCAGTTTTGTCTGGCACTTGGTATCTCTTAAGTATTTCCCCTACTTTTAATAATCTGGCTGACTATTTTTTACCTTCCCTACTTGTAGAGTGTTTCACTCTTTTATCAGATTCTTGTCTTGCTCTTTAAAACCAGGCAGTATGATCCACAAGTTTGATCAGGGTTCTCTTTCTGACTCCGCCACTGATTCAGTGTGACCTGCGGGAGGTGTCACAGGCCTAAATTTTCAAAAGTTTCCGCTAATGCCGTCAGAGGATCTCAAAGCCTATGATAAAGGGGGACTGGGTGTTGACTCTAATTGGAAAAGTACCTGATATTTGTTTACTTCAATTATTATTCCCATTTTATCAATCAAGATTGTCCATTTATTTTTATGTTTCTTTAGTTTCTTGGTGCCCAGTTTGAGACCCGTAGTGAATGACTTTCAGAGAAGCTGAGTACAATGCCTGGCTCCAGTAGTCTTCAATAGCAATTATAGATGTTCACCACTGCTGAAAACCTTTCATGTGGACAGTCTAGAAGAATTAGCCCTTAGCCTCTCTATGCCTCAGTCCCTCATCTATAAAATGGAAATAATGAGCCATCTTTACCACGTTTTGAGATCCTGAGATGAAAGCTGCGATATACAATCCAAATTATTATTTCACTTACCCTTAAAGTGAAGATTTCACAATCTCAAGAAAAATTACTTATTTCTGGGACTTTTAACATTGATTTATGCATCTGATTTACTGCTGGATTATTATGGTTCCTGTTGTCTTCCAAACTAACTTATTGCAGATTTCCAAGCAATATGGATTCTGTTGCTCAAGTTCTCTGTTGGAAGTTACCTCCAGGTCACATTACCTGCTTTTCACAACAATTGCATTGACTTCCAGCCAAAGCTCATTAGAAGGCTGCTTTGCTTGGTTTCTGTATTATAATGATTTCAGCCCCTCTTTCACAATCTGATGATTATGTCTGAAAACACTAGTTGCCCTCCTTTTATGAAAGCTAGTTAACTGCTATGCATATGAATCTATAATTCTACTGGAGGACATGTCCTTGGGTTATTATTGTTCTTTGTGGAATATGTTGTGCTGGAGTTGCTGAAGTACAGGCTATTTCTGCCATCTCATTACAAGTGGCATTTAAAGGGAACTGGGTAGGCAGGGCTGTATGAAATGTTCAGTGACCCACCAAAGCAGGTGAAACTTGCCTGGCTTTGACATGAAGCCAGAACTTGGCTAATGTTCACTGAAAAGTGCTCAGATTTCCCCAGTGCTCTTCGTAGCTGCCCTGTTCGGGATCTCCAGCCTCCCTGCCATGCTTACCATAAGAAGATGACATACTGAGGGTTGACTAGCTCTGCAGCACTCTCATATTTCCCCAAATACTTTCCCAGAGAGCTTTCCACTTTCCCCCTTCAGAGAACATTTGGTTTGCCTTCTCTCCAGTAAAGTTTTTGGATGCAGAAAATTGATTCTTTAAGTTGCTGCAGCAAAGGTTCCTGTTCTGTCTCTGGATAATTAAGAAAGGCCTGAGATGTCCAGACTTCCTAGTAACTCCTCAGAATGTTTTCCAAAGTTACCACATAAGGGACTCTGAAATTTCTCAGCCCCTAGGCTCACATAGTGTGGGATTTGCATAGTTTCACTTTTTAGCTCCAGCTGGACCTGAAAGTGTTACACTATTTGTGAGGATGCTGAAACTTTGATGTCAGGATGGCAAATCTCTCATGGCCTTAAACTGATAAAATTCATTGTTTTACTGGATAGCTTAAGGGATTGGTAATGAGACATTAAATCTTTAACATCTAGGTTACATATTCAGATCCAGCCTAGGTCAGTAACGGAAAAGGTTACCAATCTTATGGCTCTATGGCATCCTGTGTGAAATAAGTTCGATGGGCTAAGTCTAGTTCCCTTTGGACTAGACTATTTGCTGGTAGTCTGAGCAAAGAGGCAAAGGTTTGGGGGCATGGTCACTCAAGATCAGCGTTGGGGCACATTAGTTTGGAGAAGCTTGCACTGTCATTGACTGTGGTTCTACCCGGTTTCTGGATGAAGAGAGAACTTTGCTCTTCAGGTCTCTCAGTCCAACATTTTCACAAATTCACTTATTTTCCCACCTTTAAGTTCAAATTAGTTAGCAACATCTTGTTAGCAAAGATCAAAGTTTAGTACCCAAAATGCTTTTTGTGCCTCTCTTGTTCAAAAATCTCCCCTATAGCAGGATTCATAAATATCTGTTACTTTACATATTTGACTAAATGTCCAAATCTGTAGGCTGCTGAATTAGACAAGATGTTCCAAGCCCTGGAAAACTAATCTTGAGTACCAATGTATCTTTAGGCCTAGTCTAAACTAGAAAATTAAGTTGTCTTAACTACATCGCTCAGGAGTATGAAAATCAATAGCTTTGAGTGATGTAATTTAGCCGACCTAATCCCCAGTGTAGATAGCACTGGGTCAATGGAAGAATTCTTCTGTTGCCTTAGCTACCACCTCTCAGGGGTTGGCTACACTCGAAACTCCAAAGCTGCCATGGGAGTGTCCCGTTGGGGCACTGTTTACACTGGCTCTTTGCAGCGCTGTAACTTGCTGCGCCCGGGGGGGTGTTTTTTCACACCCCCGAGTGAGAAAGTTGCAACGCTGTAAAGCGCCAGTGTAGCCAAGGACAGAAGGCTCAGGAAGGTAGGCTTTAGTGTAGTTATAGACTATGTTGGCCCAACTTATGTCACTCAGGGGTGTGAAGAAACCACCCCACATAAATTACACTGGCATAAGCTCATGTGCACAGCACTATGTCAGCGGGAGAGTGTCTCCCATTGATATAGCTTCTGCTGATCTCGGAGGTGGTTTTATTATGCCCATGGGAGAGCTCTCACCTGTCGGCATAGAGTGTCTTCCCCAGACGCAGTGCACAAGTGCAGCTGTATTCATGCAGTTAGAGTGCTTTACATATAGACATGGTCACAGATTACCTATGCCAACAGGAGAACCCCTCCCATCAGTGTAGGTTGTGTCTACACTGAAGCACTACAACGTTTCAAGTGTAAACAAGCCCTAAATGTGAGCTTGGGACTTAATGTCTGGATAATTATGATAACTGAGCTCTGGCTAGGAGAAGCCTAATAGCATCTTCTTAATTATATTTGTTCCTAAGCAGTCCAAACCTCTGAGGCCACATCAAAAGACTATTGTAGAGTCCTTAGATCTTTATTTCTCAGCTCCATGTTCAGTAGTCTTCTGGGCTGCTATATAGTTATTAAAGTTCAGAACAATTAGGTTTATAGAAAGGTAAGCATAATATGTTTTTTCTCTAATGCAACAAGCAAAGGTTGTCAGATTCTCTTTATATAGACAGCTGTATGCACAAATATTTTTATCTGGAAAAGCAAGGAATTTTGAGTTCCCATTAGCTAGGACCTGAAAACCATTTCTCAAATATATACATTCCTTATGTGAGTAGCTACATTAAAGTTTCATCCTCGTGAAAGATTTCTTGCTGTCTTGGCTCAGATGTGAAGAATTGCTCTGCTAACCTCCGTCTACAAAGTCTCTTGTTCTTGGTGCAGCTTTCCCCCAAGATCCCTTCTCTTCATTATTTTTACTGCCAATTCCATTAGTGTCTTTCAGTGAGCATAAAACTTTGGAAAATGCATGTTGTTCTCCAAAAAGGAAGATCCTATCAGTTATGAGGCTTAAAATTCAGGCTGCCAAAAATCTAATGACTCTACTCTGTACTTTCCACTCATATGGTAATTCCCATTACTGTTTGAGGCCTGATCAGTTTATTCTTTCCTGGGGTTCTGTTACACACAGAAAATCAGTAGCATTTCATCCACTCAGCCATGATCTCCAATTTGCATTTTCAGTTAGTCTTGTATAAGAAGATCCTTTTGTTTCTCGTCCTTAATGCATTGCAGAATTTTTTTCATATTTCCTTCACTAGTTGCCATATTTTTCTTGCATATGCTCTATACGCTGAGACCAAATCACCTACACAACAGAAAAATGTACTTTTATATGCTGTAGCATGCAGTGTCTTATACCAGTAAGTATTCACCAAATTACTCCATTAGTCAAATGCAGTGGAGTCCACTTAGAGTAAACTCAGATATAATTGAAATCCATTGATAGTGAACTAGAATGAACGTCCCAAATCAGGTTAATCAATTTCAGTTGTGATTTTTGTTAGAGTGAAATTGTTCTATGGGGTAAAAAATCCTACCCTCTTATGGGCTTAAATTCTGAAGTTCTTAATCAGGTTTTACGTAGTCCTTTACTCTTCGATTTGAGTGAGTTTTGCTTCAGAGAAGACTGAATAAAATTTGAGTAGGGACTTCTAAATATGACCCAAATTCCTAAAACTTCTATTCATCATAGGCAGATGGGTCTGTAATGCCTATTATTACGGTCACCTAACACTTTCCATATTAAGATTGTTATTAGTTGCTTATAACTTTGCCAAACTAACTATTGAGGTTGATTTTTTTTTTAAAAGCTTCACCAAAAATTCTTAAGACGCTTTTGAGAAAAAGCATAGAGAAAAATGTCTTCTCAATGTTTAAAAAAACACAACTGTTTCACTGAGAAGCTGTAATACCTCTATGCTTTGGAATTAGGACTTGGAATTTGGCAAGGGCATAACGCTGGAGTCAGGGAGGTGCCTTTTGTTGTTCCCATGAAAATTCACTCAAATTGGGCATCATTAAAGACTCTGAAAAGTTTGCACATACTCAGAGGTTCATTAAAAGCTGTCAGGAAAACAGTCTGAATATTCCGTCTGCACTGAGGATACTCCAGCCCCACAGAGTTCCTTGCCAGCGGGGAAAGAACCTTTTTAATTCCTTTAAACTGATATCAGGAAAAGGACAGTTGGGCTTAGTCATGTCAATACAGGGATGGAATAAGGTGCCACAGGACTCCTTGCCACTTTTACAGATCCAGACTAACACGGCTACCTCTCTGATACAATACAGGGGCAGAACAGCTCAATTAAATCAAATAAATGGAATACGATGCATATGCAAATCTGTTACAGTGCCCTTTGAGTATGTCTACACAGGAGTCACCTGCTGCAGTAAAGCATACAGCCCAGGTCGACAGACTCGGCTTGTGCTACAGTGCTAAAAATGGTTGCATAAACATTTGGGCTTGAGCTCTGAAGTCCATCTGTCCCTCTAGCTGCAACATCTACACAGCTGGTTTTTTAATGCCTTAGAGTGAGTCCTGCAAGCCCCAAGTCTGTCGACCTAGCCTCTGAGACTTCCTGCCATAGGCTGTGTAGATCAGTCCTTTGAAGATGGATGCAATTCAGGTGCTAGAAGAGCAGGGTGCTAAAAAGATCTGTATTGCGGATGCCTAATGTTCTTTGCAAAGGTATAGGAGAAAATCTACTAAAGACTAATTAAGCTCAGTTTCATCACTAGCAGAAGGCTCACTTCTGCAGGGCGATATTGCCCAAGTACTCAAGAGCTCAGAAATCTCCATGCTGGTTTAGTTCCTTCTATGATGCCTCTTTTTGCATACTAAAACCCCAGGATGTTGTGTGTCTTCTAGTGAACAGATAAGTAATAAATGTATATTCATGAGGCTATGTATGTGCTACTTCTGTGGTGTACAACGGCACAGCAGTTAATATACAGCCTGTGTTGTAATTAGTTACTAGATATAGCACAGAATAAATGAAGACTTTGCAACACAGGGGTTTTTTTTCCTACTCAGGTAGACCAGCAAGTGCCATTTTTGCTTCTCTTCAGATTTGCAAATTAGACTTGGAGTAACATCCTAAATTTTGAAACTCATGTTTTGTTCCCTCTGAAGTTCATTGGGAAACTTTACGGTTTGCACTATTAGCAAAAGATCCAATTTAGCAAACTGAGTCCCACATTCATTGTGCACGTTCTGTATATAATTGGGAACAAGATGCTCACTTTTCGTAGGACAGAGCTTTGTTTAGTCTAGAATTACCTCGACCATTTCTTTTCCCCAGTTATTCACATATATATTCAAGAAAAAATCCTTTATAGTAAAATATTTTTAATTGGCTACATAAAAAACTTGGCTGGATTTCCAGAAAAATGTGATGCCAAATACAATAATTTATAACTAGTAACATCAGGGTTTGCAAGAGCATTGCTGTGAGAAACACTGATGCAATTTAATGGCACTTTCTAGAAGTACTGAAATAGACAGTATTTCCTCATCTTAGCCGGAATCAGTAGAGGTTCAAAAGACACTGTTTGCTGTGAGCTTCTCACTGGCAAAAACATTTTAGTGAAAAACTAACATTTAACATAAACATTCAACCTCTTGTCCTTTTCTGATAACATCCTTCCCAAGCCCCTGTCACAGAACACCTTCATTACAAGGGTAGGGCAAGGAAGTATTTACCAGCCTCCTATATGGAGGCAGGGGGGTTATTTTAATGACTATATGGATCAGCATTGTTACACTAGCTACAAAAATCCAGCACCTTAGAAAATATCTGAATCATAGAATATCAGAGTTGGAAGGGACCTCAGGAGGTCATCTAGTCCAACCCCCTGCTCAAAGCAGGACCAATCCCCAACAAATCTTCCCAGCCAGGGCTTTGTCAAGGCTGACCTTAAAAACCTCCAAGGAAGGAGATTCCACCACCTCCCTAGGTAACCCATTCCAATGCTTTACCATCCTCCTAGTGAAAAAGTTTTTCCTAATATCCAACCTACACCTCTCGCACTGCAACTTGAGACCATTACTCCTTGTTCTGTCATTCGCTACCACTGAGAACAGTCTAGATCCATCCTCTTTGGAACCCCTTTCAGGTAGCTGAAAGCAGCTATCAAAGATTGTGGCTTTATTGAAGGAAGGAGAAAGGCAGAAGATCTAGACAAAACAATGGATTACCCTTTTCTTTTTCTTCTTTAGGTGAAACATATTATCTTTAAACTACAGATTTTTGAAAAGCCAGTTTCTGTGCTCCAACGGATGACATGTCATTGTAGTCTGCACTGTGGAGAAAATACTATTAGTCCAATATGTTTTCTCTGCATCAAGGAATCAAGGTGGTTTAACTTTTTAAAAGAATAAAGCTTTCCCCCTTACTAGAGCTAGAATGCAATCAAAACCGCAAAAGGAATAAAACCATTCAAGAAATGCTTTCTTCTGTGTCACAAGGTTATGCATTTAACAGCTTGCCACTGTTTTTCATTTCTGGTAGAGTGTCGTGCAGTCTATTTGTTTCCCCGCACATTCAACATTGAAAATTAAATTGGCTTTGAAAAACAGCCTGACTGCTCCCTATTTCAGGGCCGCAGCTTTTCTTAGTTCAGAAACTGACTAAATTATGTGGGTGAATTAGATTTCCTTGCTTGCTTGTCTGCCACACCAGTAACATTGATGGGGATGTGAAATGCTTCAATTCTAACCAACATCCCTGTTCTCCTGTTGTTTAACTAGCATGCATATTCCAGGTAATCTGCTTTATATTATAATAGACCCTTCAAAATATTTTTAAAGTCATAACAAAGTTCATAAGCAGAATGATACAATTTAAAAAAAAAAACAAAAAAAACACCTTAACAGCGAAGTGCAGGAAAGAACAGCTTTTAGTATTTGAGGAATTTTTTTTTCCGTATACATTGACTGGTTCTGATATAATGCAAAGTTTTGAGGCTTTAAGGTGCATGTTCATCTACCTCTAACCAATATGTTAATATTCATGGCTATACAGGGAACTATGGCTGTCAACTTATCTTATCAACAACTTAATCATATAAACAAAGGATTATTTACAGAGAGTTTTGTGCCTCTGTGAAAATGCAGGGATCCTCTATTTTGGGGACTCCAAAGCTCATGAAATCTGAGTTAGTCTAAAAAACCTGGGGCAGTTCAGAGATTAAAAAAATAGCCATCTATTTAGAATATTGAAAATGTTGCTGAAGTTTTGTCTGTATTGCAGTGTGTGCTTTTTAAACCAATAGATGAAGTTTCACGGATTGTTATAAACAAAACTTAACACTTTTTTTTTCTTTTGTGAAAAGTATATTTTATGCTTTCATCAGGAAAAATCATTTCCTTGTTTGTTTGTTTTTACAAAGTTTTGGATTTATATTCTTTTTGTTGTTGCTTGACCTCCCACTTGCCACTTGAGCCTCCATGTTTATTCTTCAATTAATAATGTCACACTTTGTGATCCGTTGCTTTCAAAGTGGCACAGATTTAAGGACTGGAGTGAATACAAAAGTTCAACCAGCTTATGATTGTGTATTAAATCACCACCATAAAATATTTACTATGCAAATACTGTGGCTCATTTTCTGTTAATCTCAGTGATGGCTTTCAAGCTTATTTTAAGCAAAAAGTTTACTCTTGAATTAATTACTTAAAATTCCTACCTTCTGCGCAAAGAACAAAAAAAAAAGGGGGGGGAGGGAGGAGCTTAGCCAATTATAGGACTTGGTCTCATTCCCAAATGAAGTCAATAGGCCTTTTGGCCTAGATTCGTTAGTGCAACTAATTTTAAAAATTAAATCTATTTCACAGTTAAATTGTTTTCCCTTAAGGCTCTTGTGTTGCTGAGAGCTTCTCTTTTTGGTAACTCAAAGTGAAAGAGACTCATTGCTAAGGAAAACTTGCCTTTTGCATGCAACATATGTGAAAGACAGATTTTGAAACATGGACTAAAGTGTCAAGTATCAACAAGCTAGGTGAATGATGGCCAGCTTTACCTGCTGTAATAAGTTACCTCTCATCTTGTTGATAAACTAAACAAATTAAACTCTTTAACAGCTCCAGCTACATTTGTAACCATAGCTATAGAATTCCAAACTTTTGGAGGGAAAAATGTAGAAAAGTGCTTAGGGAACTGAAAAAAACCCAAAACACATGCTTTCAGCCAGCTAGTAAGTGTGCCAGCAGAAGGTCATATCTCAGTTCATTCATCCAAATGTGTGATTCATGCTTTTGCAGAGACCTGGCACAAGCCCTAGAAATAGAGTTTGAGAGAGATAAGTGGCCTTGTGCTGGCCCCCTGAACATAGGTGAATCTCTCCCAACGATTAATAATATAATAGCAGAGCTCATACTGTTCCTGTATCTAACCCCTGTTATTATTTAACATGGAGAATGTCTCCAATCCGCCATTGCCTTCAATGCACAATGTAGTTCCCTTCAAAGTTACTTTGTGCGTAATGGTACTTATCCAAACACTGAGATTTAACAATGAGAAACTGTGGACTGTTTGGAGACCCACTCTGTGTGTCTGGATGGCTGTTCACCTGCCTACAGAACTAATGGTCTCACTGAAATTGCTGCTACTGGTTGCATGTGCAGCTGATTGCTGATAAATGGCACCATCCCAATGTTGCTTTCTTGGAACGATGGTTAATTAAAGTCTCAGATTCACGTCTGTGAAAGAAAACTATCAGCTTTAGGCAGGATCTTTTCAATCACTCTCTCCCCAGTTGGTACCTTTTCATTTCCAATAATGAAAGAAGCTGTGTTGGAGGGTTGCCCTGAACACTTACTAGTTGGATGAAATCACTTTTTTTAAAATTTCGAACCTCTAGTATATCCCCTACCCCAATTTTGGAATTATATAGCTATGGTTCCAAATGTAACTGGAGCTGTTAGAATTCAGTCTGCTCAGCTTATCCAAAAGAAAAAAAAAGATTCAGAGGTGACTTAATTATAGTGTATAAATACATTCCTGGGGGGATAAAAATATGGACAACTAAATGACTCTTTAATCTAATAGAGATGGGCAGAATAAGAACCAGTGGCTGGAAGCTGAAATCAGACAAATTCATATCAGAAGTTACGCACAAATTTTTAACCATGAGGAGGATTACTCACTGAACCAAACTACCAAGGGAAGTGGTGGATTCTCTGTCTCTTGGTGCCTTCAGATCAAGCATGGTTGCCTTTCTGGAAGACATACCTGAGCCATGTGCAAATTATTGGGGTTAATTCTGGGCTAACTGGGTGACATTTGATGGCCTGTGATACAGAGGAAGATAGACTAGATGATCTTATGGTCCCTTCTGGCCTTAAACTTTGAGTCTATGAAAATGTTGGCTGGTTACAGCTTTTGTTTGCCCAATCTTGGAGCCCTTATTCAGGGAAAAACCTCTTTATTTCAGTGTTTTTCCACTGCAAGGCGGGTGAATTGATAGTAACATGAAGCCATAGTATGACTAGGGACCTAGTCCTGCATCCAAGGGATTATTTACTTGAGTGAGGGATGCCACGGTTGAGTCCAAAATTGCAGAGTTCGATATGCAGATACCGCTGAGAATAGCACCAAATACCCCAAAGGTTCTATGTCATGATATGAGCAACACCGTTGTAATACAGAAGCAATAACACAACTAGAAGTCAAGTCTCCTAAAAAGGCGGGAACATTTGAATGAGGCCTAAGATTAAACGTGATTGTCTCAAGCTCTGCTAAGTGACTTCCTCACCTTCCTGTGACCAGTCCCCCATGTCATGTGAGGGGATAAGGGACTGTTGGTCCAAAATTGTATGTTTGTGCAGCAGACAAGGGTAAAAATGAGACCGAAGAGGGCAAGGAAGTGGAATGAGAACTTGTAATGTGCCCAGGTGGGACTGTGATAAAGAACGGGATGTTTTGCTTCCTCATTTTCCTCAAAGACGTTCCTCAGCTCTAAGCAGCTTCTGCTCCACACCATTGACACTGACCCAGGAGTATAAACCCCAGGCTAATATGTCAAGCTCTCCTTGGGAGGCCGAGGTGGGAACCCCCTGCATCTTTATTTTCAGCTGTATTATCCAAACTGACCCTGCCCCCAAAATAGGATGCTGCTTTCTCATTGCTAACCTCAAGAAAGAGCCATTGCTTACTATTTAACAATGTTTTTGGTCACGTTTTATATTAAGTTATCCACTTAGAAATAGCTTAAAGGGTTAATAAATGAGTTATAGAAGTTTTAAAAGAAAATAGTCAACTCTTACAGATTTTTGACCTGTTGGTTTATAACAATCTATAGCAGCTTCTATTGGCGTGCTTATAACATCTATAACACATATTACTCATGCCTTTGTCGTCTTATTATATCTATTCATCATCTGTTAACCCTCGAAAGTATTTATAGATATATCCATCGTGTTAGGCATAATCTTATTAATATAGGGTTCAGGTTTGTCTTCAAACAGTGTAAATTAACAAATGAAGATAATTATAATATATATATAAATAAAGATAATTATTGGTCTTAATTCTTCAAGTGGTGCACAGGAAACCACCTCCATGACCACGGCACAAAATGCAATCAAAGATCTCTGGGTATTTTTCCAATGTTGCACGTCAAAAATGTACCCTAATTCTCAGCGTGTGAATCTATTTCTGTGGCAGATGAGATGAGGTGCCAACTCCCAGAGTTTTGACAAAAATTGTCCTTATGCTTCAGGCTATTTATTATTGCCTTCAGTTCTGAGAGCACCAGGAAAGAATAGCACATTTACTGTATCAGCAGTGGGTAGATAGCTCTTTGTTAAGAGAAATATTGTTTCTCAGAGCTGTAGCTGTCTGAACTAACTGGCAACTTTCCCCATCTATTTAAATGATAAATAGTATGTCTTACACCAGTCAGCCAGATTTGGCTTAGTTTGTAATTTGTTTTGTCCCTTTATATAAGAAGATTGAAACATAGGGTATGTGCTAGGTATAGGGTACATGCCACTATATAAGGATAGTTTCTCAATAAATGAGGAATAGTATTTATTGCTCCTGGGTCAGTGTCACATTTGTGTGTGTGTGTGTGTGTGTGTGTGTGTGTGTGGTGTGTGTGTGTGTAGGCAAACTAGGACTCTGCATGATTTATCAGAAGAAATTAATTATGCCCCTACAATGGAGATTAAGCCCGAGTGAGAAATTTACTGGTATTTCTACAGAGAGGCGTGATATGCATTTTAAATACACAAACATGCTTTCTTATAGAATGATAACTGCTTCCTGTTTAATTGTATTACAGCAGGGGTTCTGAAACTGGGGGTCGGAACCCCTCAGGAGGTCGCAAGGTTATTATGAACGGGGTCACGAGCTGTCAGCCTCCACCCCAAATCCCGCTTTGCCTCCAGCATTTATAATGGTGTTAAATATATAAAAAAGTATTTTAAATTTATAAGGAGGAGTTGCACTCAGAGGCTTGGTATGTGAAAGGTGTCACCAATACAAAAGTTTGAGAACCACTGACCTACAGTCTCCAAATGAGACTGGTGCCCTGTTCTTCTAGATGCTGTCTATGCACATGGCAATTCAAAGTGTGATTGCAACCTGGCTAGACTTGCCTATGCTAGCATCGCTGCTAAAGCAGTATAGGTAAGCTGGCACTGGCTTCAGCAATACAGTGTACATGCTCATCCCATGCCCTGGGTACTGACTTGTATTGCTGAAGCCTGTGTTGCTATATTGACGCTATTATTTTTAGCAGTGCTAGCGTGGGCATGTCTACCCAATGTCTACACTTGGATTGCAGTGTAGATATACCCATAGCATGAGACAGTCCTGACTGCAAAAAGTTTGCTATCTACAGGGAATTTTGCTGCCCCAAGCACGGCAGGCAGGCTGCCTTCCGCGGCTTGCCTGCGGACGGTCTGCTGGTCCTGTGGCTTCGACGGGAGGTCCACCGAAGCCCCAGGACCAGTGGACCCTCTGCAAGCAAGCCACGGAGGGCAGCCTGCCTGCCGCCCTTGCGGCGCCAGCAGAGCGCCCCCCATGGCTTGCCGCCCCAAGCACGTGCTTGGCATGCTGGGGCCTGGAGCTGCTCCTGGCTATCTGAAGATACAGGACAAAGCCAAACTAGAGGAGAGGAAACTTTAACCCCATTATACTGATGGGAAACAGGTATAGAAAGATTATGACTTGCCGGATGCCTGTGGTAGAGCTGGATATCAAAGCCAGACTTGCAAGTCCCAGTTCAGTGCTTTATCTACAAGACCATCCTTCCTAAATATTGCTCATGATGCAGAGTGTTAACTTCCTACTGATGAATTTGCTGACTATACTGCAAAGACTTCAAAAGTTTTAAAGAGATTTTAAATAAGGGGCCAGATTAATTCTTGGCACAAGTTATGGATTGCAGCTTCCTCGAAGCCAATGGAGCTGCTCCTGCTTAGTCCCAGCAGTGAATTTGTTCTAGCAAATTTGGATTTAATTTGGGTATCCCCCAGTGAGGGCTCTGGTTTGATATGTTAACCACAGAGGGTGGAAACTGCTTGATAACATCTTTCTCTTGAAATTTTAACCCAGTAATATGTGCCTGTCATTCTGAATTGGGATCAGCAGGTCATAACACATCACATTTCCTTCCCTGTTGAGCTGAGAAAGAAATATTTCTGTGATAAACAGCTGGCACAAGTTTCAAGAAAGAGACTGTTGGTAAGTAGTTCTCTGAAGCCCACAGGAAATATTAATGTAACTCAGAGATGGGGCTAAGCAGCAAAGTTTGAATCAAGAGCTGAACATCCCCAAAAGTTTGAGGCTGTTTAGGCCTGACCCCTTAGATGGATAAAGGCAAGACAGGATGTTTGCTCCCAGCTATACTTCATGTGAAGAAGGGCAGTCTTGGGGTTAAAGCATGGGTGCAGGCTTCAGAAGGCCTAGGTTCAGTTCCCGGCTCTGGGCAGACTCTGTGGGTGGCCTTCGGCAAATCACTTAATCTCTCAGTGCCTCAGTTTCCTTGCTGTAAAATGGGGGTTAATGCTTCTCTGCCCCACAGAGTGTTGTGCAAACAGTGACATGAGGTGCCCTGGAAGAGTGGGAGGAGCCTTCCCTAGAGAGAGTTCTTGAAAAATGTTACAGAGAGAGTTATGCAAACCTGTCTGTCCAGGAATTACTAAGTGATTTGTATGGTAGGTGCCCCAGTCACAGACCAGGACCCCATCGAACTAGGCACTGTGCAAACAAAAAGACACTAAGCTCTTTGCAGCTGCATCTAACATATCTTCTTAATAACTTTTTCGCAAAAGCAATAACAGGAAAACCAGCTCTCAATGTTATGTAATAACACCTTTAAAAATCACCAAAGCAGGGGGATGCGGGGCTTGGGACATAGGCTCCGAGTTTCTAATCTGCCTGGTGGAGGGCTCCCCGTGGCTCCACTCCACCCCTTCCCCCAAGGCTTCACCCCTGCCCTGCTTCTTCCCAGCCCCACCTCTTCCTGCCCCACATCTTCCCCGCCCAGTTCTGCCACCTCCCCCAGTGCACTGCGCCCTTCCTCCTCTCCCCTGCACGCCCCCAGTACCTCCTGATGCTATGAAACATCTGATCTGCAGCAGGCAGTAGGCACTGAGAGGGAGGGGGAGGCGCTGATCAGTGGGGCCTGTTAGTGGGCCGGAGGCACTGGGGGAAGGTTCTGATAGGGGGGCTCCTCCTTGCCCCCCTCCCCTCGCTTGCCACTTGCCTCCCCATTCACTTCCACACCCCGCTTGCCCTCCTGGCTCACCTCCTCACCCACCTCCTGACAATTTTATTGAAGCCTGGGGGTCCCCAAAGTGTGGGGCCCTGGGCGGTTGCCCTGATTCACCGTACCCAAGGGACAGCTCTGCAAAGAAGCATAGGATTTTCCTCATCACAAATATTCAACAAGGAGTCTCATTATTCTTCCTCCGAGCAGCTGCTGTGCTTAGTAATTAGGGAGAGAAATGAAAAGCTTTTATTTCCGAGTTTTATGTTTTTAATGCGGCAGTGGAAGATGGGGGCTGCCAAAAATAAATGGGAAAAGGAGATGTGCTTGATCTTGAGGAAGACCTCTCTGCTGAGCTAAGCTAACTCTTCTTCTAATAGCAAAGGGTGTCAAGCTTGCAAACCTCGTGAGAATGTGCTTCCTCTTTAAATTATGCTGCTTTGGGTTGCCCCCAGCATGATAAATCAACAAGCTGATCCCTTTTTTGCTCTTCTCCCAGCAGCAGATTCCTACCCCTAGTAAGAACAGTGATGCATTGCACACTTTACAAAGAGAAGTCATGATCCTTATGCTTAAGCAAAGTGTGTGCTTGATTTCATTGTGACTACTTGACTTCAATGCAACTACTAATTTTTTTAAGATTAAGCACATGCTGAATTAAATGTTCTACTGGACTGGGGCTAGCATGCTCAGGTTGCAGAATAAATCCTACCTGATGCCTTTTTTTCACAGACATGATACTTGTCGCTTCTAAAATGCTATACAGATACTTACATAATCTAGTGATTAAATCACAGGGTTGCGAGAACTGGCTTCTCCTGGCTCTGTCACTGACTTGGTGACCGTGGGCACGTATCATAAGCCTTTCTCCCAAATCTGGACCTTAGCGTCCAAAATCTGGGTGCTTAGCATGAACCTCCAAGCTTAATTACCAGCTTGGATCTTATCTCGCTGCCACCAGACAGGAATTACAGCGCCTGCCTCTCTCCGGTCCCCCCAAACTTTCCCTGGAGAGACCCCAAGACCCAGAAGCTCTGAGTCTTACCGGCAAGGGAAATACTCCACTTCCCTTCCCCCTCCCTCTCCCACCCAGACTTTCCTCTCTGGGCTAACCTGAG
>NC_133790.1:13414043-13447658 GCF_003597395.2 Chelonoidis abingdonii | reverse complement strand
GAAGATTAGAAGATAGAAAGAAGCTTCTCATAGCTGAGAGACAGACAAAAGACACAGACCCAAGACAAAGAAGACCCACAAATTCCCTCCCTAAAGCTTTTAAAAAATCCAGTTTCCTGATTGGTCTTCTTGTCAGCTGTTTGGTCCCCTTTGTTAACCCTTTACAGGTAAAAGAAACATTAACCCTTAGCTATCTATTTATGACAGCACGTCACTTCACCTCTCCGTGTTCCAACTCCACACACATAGATTATCTCTAAAGTGCACATAATACTTAACCCATTTCCTAGGGATGTTAAGAAGTGAAATGGATATCCGTGCAGTGTTTCGCTTGAACAAAAGAGCATAGCATCATGAAACAAATAATTTCAAATCAGATAGTTAACTACAAGAAACTATAAGCAGCACTGAGCAGGCTTTGATTCATTCCCAAGCCACTGACTGTATGTTCTGCAGATGCAGCAATCACTGGATCCCATACATAGCTACCTACTGCATGTAATTTCTGGTGCCATCTACACAGGAGCAATGCCTGGCAGTCATTGCAGGTCAGAGTATAGTGCATAAACTTTGGGAGCATGCACACCTGAATTCTAAGCCAAGTCCTGTAATACCACTGAGGCTCTTGTCACAGAGAGCCTATGGGGCAGTCTCTGTGACCTTGTCCAGTGTGCCAGAATGGGGCCAGCTAACTTCATGCATCTGCTGTCTGCCTTGGATTTTTTAGCATGTGTGGCTTAGTAAGAACTTGGCACTATGGGTTTTACTTATGTAAATTCAAACCCCTTAACTCCCACAGAAAATGAAGGTTGGCATCTCATTAGTCTTGATCTTGAATTTCCTGCCTTGAGGTGGTTCAATCAGTAACAAAAAAGAGAGAGAAAACCAACTCTGATGTGGAAGGTTTGAAAGCAAGTTCAGAAGATCGGGTCAAAAGTTTTCTGCCAGAACATTTTTTCCATCAGAAAATGCTGTTTTGTGGAAACTGAAACTTCCCACAGAAATGCATCAGTTTTGACAAACTTAAGGAAAAATTTCAGAAAGCTGTCTCTCGATAAAATTGAAACTTTCTGCCTTGCCACTTTGGGAATGGAGTGTCTTAATTTGTTCATTTCAAAATGAAAAGTCATTTTGAAATGTCTCAAATTTATATTGAATTTTAAATGTCTATATTTAAACTTTTTTTTATTTTTATTGAAATGGCTTACATTATCAATTGCTTTATTTGTATTTTGGTAGCAATAAGGGGCCATCACTGTGCCAAGTATTGTATAAACACGGAACAAAAAGGTGATCCCTGCCCCAGAGTTTACAATTTAAGTACAAGACAAGTCAACAGTGGGACACAAATCGACTGACTGGAGCACAAGGAAACAATCAGACAAAGTTAATTGGTTAGGTTAGGTTAGGTTAGGTTGGGTTATGTTAGGTAAAATTATTGATGCAGTTACCTGTGCAAACTACATCAAGGAAAAGTTTTAAGAATGCCTCTGTTCCAGTGACAGCAGTCTGTTACTTATTCATTTTACTTTACACAGATACATTTATGATGCATGCATGAAAATTGCTATGTTTCTGATAGACTGTGCTAAACTTTTTTCTTGTCACTGTCTGTTACTTTTTGTTTGGACTGTCACCACAACTAGGTTTTGTAACTGAGGTGGAAGTCTGAAAGATACCTCACTTGGTTGTTTTTGTAATCATTCAGATAGCTGACAAAGAGAATTAGGAGGGGGTTGGGTATTTGGAGAGAAAGTGAAAAGTCATTAGTAGATTCTCTGTACATTTCAATGATTGTGAAAGGAAAGAGGCAGTTATCTCTATTCACAGCAAGCTGAAGATCACTGGCCATCACGACTTCTATAGAAGCCTGTTGCCTGAAGTGCATGTGTGGCAATCCCTGTAGTCTCTTCAGAATTATATCTTTCAGAGAAGCTAAAGGCTTGGTCAGTATCTGATCAGTCCTACAAGTTTGTTTATACCATCTCTCCTGTATGAAGTATGTGACTGACTTGTAAGCCAGTGCACATCTGTCTGGAATGGCATTCTGGGATAACTGGGTGGTCGTCCATCAAAAAATGTTCGCTAGTTTAAAACAAGAAGTTGCCAGTCAAGAAATCCACAGTGTGTCTGTTTTTAGTGCTGCTTGTACTAGACAGAGCTATTGGGTCAGTTTCTTACCTGTACCAAGATCTGCTTGGCCCCCCCAGAGGCAGCAGAGGCCCTGAGGGAGCTGATTATGGGTCCCTGATTCTTAATAAGTTAGAGCTCCTTACCACAGCTGGCTGTGATCCCTAATGCAGGCACATGCCTTTACTTCTCCATCATGTCCTCTCTGCCAATTTGGATGGAGAGGTTGGCAGAGGAGGCAGCTCTGCTGACTTCATGTCAGTTGACAGTACCATTCTCTTGGGAAGTGAATGCTGACATATAAGCAGAGTGAAGTAAAACTCAAGGAAAGATCATTGTAGAAACCAATATCTTTGAGAATTTCTCGGGAAATAGCATTCCTGGTCTGCTTTTTTGATCAGGTCAACAAAATCGATTGTGTCTCTGTTAACGTTTGTGAGGTGCATGTGATAAATGCTTGTTATTTGGTTAGTACTTAAGTTTAATCTTTTCCATGCCCATCATCGTGTAGCATTGTTATTGGAGGGTAGGTTGTGGGAGACTTGGGAGCATATTACTAATAATCAGAAGATCTGAGTTTGGAACAAAATTAACTAAGAAAGTTCCTTCTATCCTACATCAGCACTTCCCCTCCAGCAACAGTTGAGTTCATCTCTGCAGGCCAACAGGGAATCCTTTGAGACTAACTAGCTACTGAAAAAAATAGTATCACTTATTAGCCATGTTGTCTATTTAGTGCAATCTATTATTTGTGCTCCGTTCACCCCACCCCAACCCATCCATATTAATACCATGTACAGTTCCCAAAGTTCAGCTCCTAGTTGTGGGTGTCAAAAAAACCCTGAAACACACACACAATAACCACATATGGGGAAATGAACACGGCTGGGGTTTTCTTGTTTGTTTTGTGGTGGTGGTTTGGTTTTGTTCAGTAGAACTGGGAAATTTGGGTTGCAATTAAAGCATCAGCTGAAGTAAAGAATTTTATGTTGTCATAAACAAAACCCTTCAGGATAATGTAACTCTCTTATGTGTTTATTGTACCAGTGTGCTGCTGTACATACAACAACAGTTTGTTTTTTTTTATGGGTCTGGTACATGAACTGCCTGGTGATGCACTAATTGCAGCAGCACATTTATCTCCTCCAAAACATTATTCGGTGCCCACAGGTCACATATCAAAGGGCACCACTGAAGTACTTTAGTTAGAGAAGATGGATGAACTAGGCCACTCACATGGATTAAGACCATAATGTGGATGATATAGTGCTTATATGGTGCAGGGAGTCATATCAGCTCTCTGAACAGTTTTTAATCCCTCTTTAGATAGCTTCCTTTTGCACCACCAGTACATTGATTGCATTAGTCACCTCCAACAGTGGTATCCTTGTAATTCACTGGCATGAATGATCACAGCTATATACAGTAAGGGCCAAATCCTGATCTCATTTCAGTCAATGGCAAATTTTCTATTGACTTCAGTGGGACCAGGATTTTGTTTCCAATGGGATGATGATTTGGCTTAAGTGTTACTTCTATAAATATGCAGAATAGCCCAGAGATAATTCTATCATCTGCAAAATTGCAAATAAAACATTGTTTTATAGGTTCAAATACAACTTGAATATATTCAATTTCTTTTCATTTTTGCCCCATATAATGTTAAATAAACTCCATATGATGACCTAAATGTATTCACAATTCCTCCCAAGTAAGATACTTGAAAATACAACATATTTAATCTCATTATGGGTGGCCACGTGGAAAAAAAATTAGCATCCCATGTAATGAAGCTGTCAGAGATTTTGTATAGTGGATGAATACCACAAATCAGTACAAGTTGTTCTGCCTGTCAGCATTCAGGAAACAAGTATGTTAAAACTTGACAGCACAATCTTATAATATGGACAGAAAGAAATTGAATTTTAAAGCTATTAGTTTCCCAGTTTTATACTGACTTGATTTAGCCAGAACGGATTCTCACCAACCAGATTAGTAGCTGCTGGGAGGAGAATTATTGAATTGGCACAAAGAGTTTTACAGACGAATCATGTGAATGTGAAGTCCAGAATTTCATCAAGGGGGACCAAAAACCTTTACAAGAGTGGGCAAATTCAGCTTTAAAACAGCCAACATCATTAAGTAGCTGCATCAGCTTCAGGCCAGGATGGTCATTGGCAGGATGAATACCTTTTGCCCAAGAGCAGCTTTTTCCAGCTTGGAGCTGCAAGATGATTTAACAGATCTCTTCCCCTGTCAAGGCCCAACTGTGGGATGCCAGACATAATGAAGATCCAAACGGAGGGGCATGGAAAAAATGTACACAAGAAACTTTTAAGTGATGTGAGATTTTGTCATTCAGTGTAAATCTTTCTGTCTCTCTAAACTTCTGTTGCATGGTTCTTTATGTAGATAATGTGGGGGCACCAGATTTGTGTGCAGTTTAGGGAAATTCAGGCCTTAAATGAACATCCCATGAAATAATATTTGAATGACTCCGCAGAAGAAGTGCAGATGCTGTCAGCAAGATCTTTTCTTCTAAGGATAATATTTTTATTAAGAAAGAGAACCAAATTATATGTCCTGGATGGGGAGTCCAGACATCTCCAAAAAGCCAGTTTGGTGGTTCTTCTATGCACACATGTAGAGGAGTGAATTGAACTGATTCTGATGCTCAGGTAGTGCTTCTGTCTCCAATCTCACTGTCAGTATTTGTTGAATATAGTAGTATTCCAATGAACCACTTATGTTAATCTACTGTTTGAGATACAGGTTGGCAAACTTGCTTTTGGGATGCTTTGGGACACTTTGCCATAACTCTGCAATGTTTGGTTACTTTCAGAGGAAGATGCAAACAGTAACCATAGAAGCTACCATTAAAAAAAGAAGGAGCAAATAAGAAAATCAATGAGGTGGCTGTCACCTGCATAATCCAGCATACAAGACAATGGCCTCATTGTAAAACTAGTTGAATTGGGACTCCAGTGGTCCCCACAGATGCACATCAAATATCTGTAGCCTGGCAAACTACAGCAAGGAATAGCATCTGACCTTTTAATATGATGTGCAAACAAGGGACCCATTTTGCAAATGCTTTGTTTGAGTTTGAACAAAAGCATTAGTAAATGGGTCCTTTATTTGCAGGAATGATTAATGACTTTTGTTTTGGAGTAGCTCCTTGCTAATGACAAGTTATATCTACACTGACTGAAGATGCAGTGGTTTGATCCAGCCCTTGTGCTCTGTGTTAGGGGTTACATGGCTTCTGAAAGATTTTAATGTACATTTAAAAACATGGATTTTCTACAGAAAGTAGTATATATCAACAGACGCTTCCTTATTTTAATTCCATGATGAAAGGCAGTACTTCTGCACCACTAAAACAGGAGTAATGACACTTATCAGTTATGTCTTCAAAATACTTAGCATTATCTAAGGTCTTGTCTACATGCAGCTGCACTGGTTTAACTAAAGTCACTCTCCCTCTTGGGCTCAATATATATTTAATTAGTAATATAAAGTGGAATGGCATCAACTGGAGAGATCAACCCATCTTGGAATAGCCCAGAGCCTAGTGGTTAGGGGACTTACCTAAGAGATGGGAAACTCAAGTTCAAATCCCTTTTCATCAGGCAGAGAGGGGACTTGTACTGGGGCCTCACTTATCCTGGGTGTGTGCGCTAACCCCTGGGATAAAAGTTACAAAGAATGCTGCCACCTTCTGCCTGTATCATCCTCTGAGACTCTTTTGTGAGGAATTAATGTCCTCTGAGCAGGTCTGTCGGATCGGAACCTGTGGGCAAGATAGGTAGGGGGGTCTACAAAAACACTACTTAGTTTGGGAGGAATGAAAGATTAATAGCACAGAATGGTAGACTGCATGGTTTAGACAAATTAGATACTTTGCTTTGATAGGGGATTCTCTCTCCCCCCACCCCTAGGCCTTTTGTGTTTAGGAGTTATATATAGCACTTTTTTTAAAAATGGGCACATCTGTGACAAAAGCGATTATCATTTTGTCAGCGCATTGCTCTGAATTGAAAAGAGATTTGGAGAAAAATGACAAAAGCCGTATGTACTTCACTACAGCTGAACCCAAACAATACGCTCTTCATCTTGTAAATGTCTCCATCTGTAATCTTCCCTTCCCTCCCCTGTCGTCAGAGCCACCACAGCAGACCAGCTGCTCTACCGCAGGTAGAGGGCATATTATGTGACATCTAGTTCACACTGAAATCTTGAGATGACTTACCACCAACCATATAAAATACCCCCTCCCCCAGCCTGTTAATACAAATGAATCTACAGTGTATGCCACAGCTGATTGTGTAATTAGGAGACCTGCAGTGACACAGCTTTAGTTATGAGTTTTTGGTGTTTTTGTAAGTCTGGGTAGTTGATTTACCCTCCTGCCCTCTTTATTCTTAAGTGGCAGCTTGTACTGATGGTAAAGATGCCATGAGTGAATCATAATCACGTAAGAAGCGAGGATGCTTGAGGGTGCTCACTGAATAGCTAAGGTGCTCCCATCAAATGGCATTTCACTGAAGAGCCAAACTAGACATACCATGTCCCAGTTAAGGGCTGAGACAGTCCTGCCTGTAATCTTCCGCTCTACCCTGCTCCAAGTGCTCTGCTTTTGTGGTGGAGAGAACAAAGGCTAATGAAGTGACATTCTGTTCACTCGGCAGCATATGGGCTAGGAGTGAGAGAAATCTTTGCTCTGTTCCCCTCCACCATTCAAAAGCGGCTGGCTGGACTCATGGAGGTGGGGGCTAAGCTGCTCCATGAAAACTGAAGTAATTTACTCCCTCCACAGAGCATGGGGACTGAGTCACATTTCATTCTCTGGCTGGCTCCTGGGATGGTGCAGCTATGTACTGCCCCTGTTTACCGACATCAAGGCCTCAGTCTCTAAGGCCTTGTCTATATTGAGAATTTGCCTCACTTACAGCTGTAAGTAGCCAGCACCAGTAAAACCTCCTAGCGTAGACTTGCACCAGCACCACTAATCCTGGCTTGAGCCTGGAGAAAGCTGCATTGGCGCCAAACCTAATCATTAAACCTATCTACACTCGAGTTTTCAATGGGACAGCTACACTAATGTCGGGGGTAATGGCTATTATCAGGGTGAATCTGGGCTGACAAGTGCTAACCCTTCTCTGCCCATTCAGGTGGCGCTGTTGTTTGTTTTAATATAGTGGGAACATTGTGGACTGCTAGCTCCCATGGGCCTTTTCCTTTTATGCCACTAGCCAGGAATGTCAGTTTAGTTTCACATGTTGTTGTTGGTAAAAATGGATGGATCTCTTGGATTTCACCAAAAACACTTTTTTCCAGAAAAGTCTGGGATTTCATAACTGTCACAAAATATATGGTCCTTTTAATGTAACCCACTGTTCTGCAAGGGAAAACTATCATATAAAAGACACGTTCTTTCAGTTTATTGTTTGATTTTGCACGTTTCCATTTAACATTATCTTTGAAAGTAATTCCTGGTCTGCTCCTAGGCCATGGAAATAAAATGAAGACAATTTGGATTAGCTGAAATACTCATTGTTTGTTTGTAAGAGCCAGACTGAATTTGGACTTCAGAAGTGGTAAGTTCTCTACTACATCTAAAATCAGTGATTTTTGGGGTGAATTCTAAACTGGGCAAAATGATCCTGCCCCTCTTCATTTTACATTAGATGTTTGACTGACACTGGCAGCAAGGAGTTAATCTTGCTTGTGACATGTTGACTTTTATAGGGTTCTTTAGAGAGCTAAGATTCAAACAAGCCCACAGAGACTGAATTTATTAAGCTCAGTGATGGTCATAAATCATCTACCCAAGGCATGAGGTATGCATAAATTAGTTCCCTGCTGTGTACATGTATTTTTTTAATTCTCTCCTATAAGAATTTTAGGAACTCGCAGGAGTTTTTCTGGTGGTCAATGGCAGGCGAGAGAGATTATATGCTTTTATGTTAAGAATAATTTTTCTTGCTGAAAAATGCTTGTTGAATCCAGTTATTTGACTGTTACACTCTTAAAACCATGCAGCAAGTTACTGAGATTGGAAATGGGTTATTATGCAGGTGAAAAAATCTCATGCTCAGCGTTACAACGTGACTTGATTAAGGGTAACCAAGCTTCCCAAACTCTCCTTGCAGTTTTGTGGAGAGTAAGTGGGATCTGGAATGATTTCCTCTGGGATGGGTTCCTCATTTTTCTGTGTTGTAATACAAGAACTTAGGAGTTGCTAGACTGGATCAAACCTGTTGCCCATTCAGTATCTTCTCTTCAACAGTGACCAGCATCAACTGCTACAGAGGACAGTGCAAGAAACCTTGCAATAGGCAATAATGGAATAACCTGCTCACAGAAAAAAAAGTTTACTTCTTAACCCATACTAGTTATGCTTATTGTCTGAGGCATGTATATTCATATCCTTTCCAAAACACTTGTGTTTTTTTGTTTTTCTTGTTTATTTCTAGATCCTTTTTGTTGTAGCTCTGGATGTCCAGGTGACTTATATAAATGTCTGATCATTTTAGAATTCTTTTAAGCTCTAGGCCTCAATATATTGTAGCACTGAGTTCCACAGGGTGATTGTGTTATGAATTTTTTTTTCATTCAAGGGATGTGTCATGGTGCCCAGAATGAGTCACTGCTGAAACTGCCAATCTCAGGGCAGACTCATCCAAACTGATGGTATAATATATAATTAGATTTACCCAAGCCAGTAATAAAAGTATACTCCTGGATTACTGTATTCGCCTGACCATGGAGACAAAGACAATCTTCCATAACCTCTCCAGCCCCTTGTACCACCCAGACAAACTGGGCTTTATGATGACAGGGTATTACAACCAAAATCACCACACAAACACATACTGGGATGCATTCCCTGTCCCAGAGAGTATATAATCTAAATAAACAAGCGAAAGGATGGGAAGGGAAATGGTGGCACAGAAGGGGGAACTTTCTTACTTCAGGTCAGCAACAGCTCTGGGAATAAATGCAGAATTCTGATACCCAGTCCACTGATCTATCCACTAGGCAATGTTGCCACATACTATTCCGGCATAATTTGGCCCCTAGAGAGTGTGCACTTTGTACAGATGTTTGGATGAGATCACTTTACCTAGTGGCTGGAATTACTGCACATATATTTGATATGTATGTTATGAAAACTCAGTAAAATTTTAATCATAACCCAGGTGGTTCACTAGCAGATGATTATCTTGCTGCACTCAGGTTATTCAGGAGCATTCACTGGCCCAGAATCTAAACAGCATCTACCCAAGAGAAGCTTTTCTTCAAACATGAATTCCAGAATGAGCAGTTGCATTAAATCGGACCATATGAATTATTCATCAGTTCTGATTTAACGTTCATCCTGACATCGAGGCAAAAGCAAGGCATATATTTGCTAGTTAAGAACAACGATTTGCATTACAGTGCATAATAATGCAAATTGTTATTTTATCCTTAACCAACAATATTGTTACTACAATAAAATAACCTTACAGGCACATGGAAGTCTTGGTACTTTTAGTTCCTCTGAGACCCAATGCTAATTCCCTGTATGCTAGCGTTTTATAATACATATATTTGAAATTCTACCTTTGCATTTAGAATTATATCAGAAAAGGAAAATAAGAGAGTACTTTCCAGATCATAATATATTAAAATGGTGAATGTAGTTTTACATTTTCAGTTGCAAGCTGTGCAATCCTTCATGTCTGCTGTTCTTTCTGTTCCAATTCATTTTTTCAGTAGGTTTTTTCCTCATGCAACACACACACTTCTTCCATATCTCTCCCTTTCTTTACTGTAAATGTTACAAATTAGTTCCTTTGACGTTTTTCCTTTGTTTTTGCATAAGAGTTCAATACACTGACTTCTGAGCTTAATAACCTACAATGTGCAATGCTGCCAGGAATGCTGAATATCATAGGCTGCTGGTACTAATTATTTCAGCAGTCTCCCTGCTGAGTGTTGCCGCTTTCATTCAGTTGTGTTGTTTAGTGCGTTATAGTTAAACGAGAAGTGGCAATGCTAGTTATATTACCTAAAGAGTGAGTTCCCTTTATTTTACATTGATTTGATTAATGTCATTTCAGTACAGGGTATAGGGCCAAATCTTTACTAATGCAGACTCCTTTTGGGCGAGATGCTAAGGGGACTTCAGTGGGGGAACTGCAGGTGTTTAACAGCGCTTAGATTTTGGTCTGTTGATCTGAATGGGAGATTTCAGCCTGATCTGTATCGCCATCTCTAAGGGACAGAGGGAGGGCAGCTCAACAGCCCTGCCTAAGCTTCACCCCATTCCCCAGTACAAGCCCTGTACCCCCAGAGCACTACTAAAAACATCCCCTTCTGGAGTGGAGCGCAGCAGCCACTCTACACCAGCCACGTGAAACAGAGTTTAGGTGAGGAAAACATCTCTAATTGAAACCATAGCATGGATTTAAATAGGCAAAACATAATTAACCCCACTGAAGTTTTGCTAGGGCACTTGGGCTCGCATCCTTGCTTTGATTTAAAAAGTGCATGCTGAGGCTGTATTGAGCACAGCAGATCCAGTCCTCAGTTTCATGTCTCATGGGAAAGAACATGATGCACTGTAGGTGAAGCAGGCCCATTAGTTGCCTCGAGCAATGTTTCTTACCCACTTTCAAAGCAAAGTTTTGCCTCTGAAATAGTCAGATAGATTTTGTTTTCTTTGACTCTTCCTAATATATACAGAGTAAAGTGTGAAGCACAGCATCACCACTCCAACAGAAAACTGACATGAACCAGCGTCTGCCTTGTAACTGCTTAGAACCATTGGATTCTGGACACATGGGGCTGGAACAGATTGCACAGACCTGACTTTCCCTGTTGCTATTAATGCATAGCAGAGAGGGGTTTGATTTTGTGTCTTGATGTGCAGAAAGCTGTCAGCTGGAAGAGAGACAAAAATTGATATTTATGTGATATCAGAAGCAGATGTCTCTCCTAGTTAGCAAGTGCAGCTTTCTCCATTGGAGAAATGTCAACTTTTCCAAGGAGAGTCACTAATTCTACGGGAAGAGCGCAAACAATACTGGCTTGTTCCATGAAAGAATGTTGACATTTTTTGTGTATACTGATGCAGGTAACTTGAAAGCCTTCCTTCAGTTATTGTGTGTGAGTGAGAGCTCCACAGATGCTCCTGACACACAAAGGAGAAATACAGCTGCCCTGCCACGGGAAGCCCTTGACTCCAGCAGAATTACCACATTGCATAAAAGCCACTGTAGCTGCCTCTATGCCACCTGCTTCTTGCAGGCACACTTGCACAGCATAGGGTGGGGGGATTCCTGGGCAGGATGAGGGCAGAGCTGAAGGGCAATATGCTCTAGACAGTCCGAGCTGGCAGAGTGTTCCCTAGGGAGCTGTTGCATTCAGTCTAGCTAAGTTACTCTAGGGCCAAAGACCAGGGGAGAACAGTTCAACTGGATCTAGGGGATCTGGTTCCCAGTATATCAATGTATTTATAAACTACCTGAACCTCTTGATGCTTAGAAAACTGTACAGATCAGCTGTTTCATAGTACCTAGCCAGTACTGTGTCCTGTCCCCCTCAAGAGTTTGGGTGAAGATGAACATGATGGTAACGGGGAAAGGAAGAGGTTGGTATGAGTTTGGAGTGAAATCAGATTATTGTGGTGGTTCTCTTCTTCACACCCTGAGTTATATGTAGCAAGCCCTCACCTAGGAAACTGTATACCAATAAATCTCAATTATGCTTAAGTGTCTTCACAGATTGTACATCATCACACAGTTAGTGGTGGTCTGAACAAATATTTGGTTACATTTCTTTAATGATTCATTTATCCACTGAAGCATTGACATTGGCTCTGTGCCTTCTTCTCACCTGGTACAATAGACCTAGAACCAAGTTTGCAACAGACGTAGTAAAGCACTGGGAGTTTTCTTTGTGTCGTGGGCTAGTGTTTCTGCATTAAAGCTAGGTCACTAATATGACTTCTACTGTATCCTCTCTCAGAGAAAACACTTTCCAACGTCAGCGGGTGGTTTGCCTGATTAAGGATTTCAGGATTAGAGTCACCACACAATGAAACTGAGATTTTAACACAAGTATCTTTTACATTATCATTATCCATCCTTTGTTCTAAAAGCCATTTCCTTGTTTGTGTTAAAACCCAAATACAGTGATAATGATTCACCTGGTGCTTCATGTTATCAAAGGGGCTGAGTAGATATTATATTATTATTATTATTTATTATTATATGCTTTGGCAACACCTATATAGCTGGTTATGCCAAGAATGTCTCATTGAATTTATTTCAGTGCTACGCTTATGTTAAAAAGCACATGTCAGGAGCTACAAAGCAGAATGTTACCCCTTTACCTGACACTACCCTGCCTTTGCTGCAAGTCCTGCTTCAGAGCAACTTTTTACATCTGGTAGGTGCAGGGCATCCATCCATTATGTGCTTCTATGTCAATAAAGTACAGGATTTTATTCAAAAATTGAAGTAAAAAACCCAATCAAGTTAATCCTCCCTCCTCCTCCCACCCCAGTCAGGCACAGAAATAAAGCCAACTGATGCAGAGTACATGCTATTGAAGAAAAGAAGATGAATCGCTGAAGGAGGCCCTGGTAGTTGAACTAATGTAGATGTGATTGTTCCTCTTCCTCCCGCCTCCCCTTGAATCCATTAGCTGGCTGTTAACAAGCCATCGTGTCAAAGGTTATTTTGACATAATCCTCCCTCTGGCTTCCTCCTTCTCTTCCACTAGTGATTTAATGCCTGGCTTTACTCTGCTCTGAAGATACTTTTTTTTAATGGATAAGTAGATGCTTGCAAGTGCTCCACGTATAAACTCTTTGCAATTAGGGTAAGGCACAGGAGCATAGATAGTTATGGCTTCACAGTGTTAGGGCTTCGGGCTTGTCTACACTTGAAATGCTACCGCAGGACAGCTGCAGCACCTCATCAGTGTAGACACGGTCTCTGCAGCGATGGGAGGGGTTCTCCTGTTGCTGTAGTTAATCCACCTTCCTAAGAGCGGGGGCTAGGTTGACGGCAGAATTCTGAACAGAATAGTAGCGACTGGAACATTTTGAAATGTAAAACTCTGCAGCATTGTCTAATGTTCTATTGTATTACTTCTGAACTCACCAGCTGAGATAAACATCTCAGAGAGATAGCGTGTCTGTTTAATTACTTTAGATTACACTAGATATCAATTTGCATTATGAAAGTATTAAACTAAAAAATAGATGCTCTGGACAAGCTCAATTCATGCATCAAATGCGTCCTACTAAAAATTGGATTTAACTGGTCATCCAATTATCTGAAGAGGTGATCTTTTCAATTGTATTTTGCTATGTCTTTCTAGTAGCTAATACCTTTCCCTTTCACTCTGCTTCCCCTCCACATCATCCATCTCATTAGGAGACTGAGGTTTCGGCTGACCCCTGGAGGAATTCAGTGCACTAAAACAAATGAAACTATGGCATAATCATCTAAGAAAAACATACATACATGATAAAATGTCCCCTCCAGGTGGAACCATTATTGAAGGTTACACGAAGCATAGCCATTTAGGGCATTGTTTAATTTAATTGCTGAAGTCCATTTTAATTAGCCAGAGCCATGGTCCTACTGTAATGAGCACTGGTGTAGAATAGCAATGAGAGAAATATATAGAAAATAGTGACCAGTGAGCCCAGGTCACCTAGAGATCTCTGGGTTCTTTCAAGTTTGCATATTTGACCTAAGAAACTAACAATGAATTATGGCATGACAGTAATTTGACAGTCTTATAAAACTTAAGACTATGACAAAATCAAGACAGTTGTTCTCCCCCGGAATTATGCAGTTGAAGACACCCAGGTATAGATTCTCAGGCAGTGGGGTAGGTGTTCCAGCTGCAGAACTTTGTAGCAAAGGAGACTAGACATGTAGATTTAGGCAGCAATGTGGTTATGAGAATAGAGCACGAGACTAGTAGTCAAAAGACGTGGCTTCCATCCCAGCTCTGCCATTGGGTAATTTCCAGATCAGGTAGATGTACCCATGTTAGCGCTGATCAAGCTAGTGTGCTAAAAATAGCAGTGTATCTGCAGGCGGTGGCACAAGCTAGCCACCACGTACATATGTTTAGAGTTTCAGATGGTACTGTACACAGCACAGCTAGCCTGTCCCACTACCCATGCAGCTACACTGATATTTTTAATATATTAACTCAATCAAAGCTAGCATGGGTAAGTCTGGAAATTACATCTTTAGCTGGGGTGTATGCATAGTTACTCACCTGCTCAAACACCTCGGTCATATTCATTTCTCTGTTTCCTGTACTACCCTTTCCTTGTGTATTTCGATTGTAAGCACTTTGAAGGCAGGGACTGTGTCTACCACATCCAGCACAATAGTGCCTGATCATAGTTGAGGCCTCTGGGTTCCACTGCAACACAAATAAATATTAAAAACTACAAGACTCATGCATTCACTGTAGTCTTCCTATTGCTTGCACAGGAGTGTGAAAGTGATCCAGAGAGAAGGAAAAATAGGAGGAGACAGGAATTACAAATCCCAGAATCAAATAAGGATTAGTCCAATGTTAATGCAGTGTGTATGTACAGCACATAGGTACCAATGATAGACACTTCAGAAAGAACATAGTTACAGAGAGCAAGCAGCAGAGGGATGTTGAATGTGCGATACAAGGGTGGGCACACCACCTCATTCACGCAGCAAAGCTTATTTGTTTAGTATATTAATAATGTGCACTTATGCAATATAGCACTTTTCAACCACAGCTCACAAAGCACTTTACAAGGCAGCTAAGCATCACCGTCCCCATTGTAAAGATGAGAGAAATGGAGCCAGAGTGAGACTGTGGACTGGATTTTCAAAGTGCTCAGAACCCACATTTGGGGCTATATTTTTCAAAAGTGCTCAGCAACCAGCAGCTCTCATTGAGACAAGTGGTGAATCCCCACCTTGCCTACCACACAATGCAAATGAGTAAATCTTCACCCTCCAGCAGCTTCCACGGTTCCGTGGTTCATATATATAAACGTGTGTGTGGTTTTTCTAAGATGATTATACTATTGTCTCATTTGTTTTAGTGCACTGAATTCCTCAAGAAGTCAGCTGAAATCTCAATCTCCTAATGAGATGGGTGATGTCGAGGGGAAGCTGAATGAAAGGGAAAGTTGTTAGCTATTTGAAAAACATAGCAAAATATAATTGAAAAGATCAACTCTTCACATAATTGGATGACCAGTTAAATTCAATTTTTATTAGGGTGTTTTTGATGCATGAATCAAGCACGTCCAGGGCATCTGTTTTTGAGTTTAATATTTTTATAATGCAAATTGATAGCTAGTTTAATCCAAAATAATTAAACACACACACTCTCTCTTTCAGATGTTTATCTCAGCTGGTGGGTTGAAAGGTAATACAATAGAGCATTAGACTATGCTAAAGGGTTGTACATTTTGAAATGCTACTATATCGGATCAGAATTGTTAGGAGATAGATTAGAATAGGTACTTACTACAGAAAAGATTTTTACTAGAAAAACTGGTTTCTTTACCAGCACTCTACTTGCAACAAGTACATTCCATCCATCTGTCTTCTCAGCGCAACTTTGGGTTTGAAAACAAAAACAGTGATAAATCTAGGGTTATAATGTGTGGGTCATTCTGAAAAGTGACCCTGTAAAAATGATGTAGGCCTTGATTTATTAAAGCATCTGTTTTTGGGACTGAACTTAAACATATGTTCTACTCCCATTGACTTCAGTGGGACTTAAGCACATGCTTTAGTGCTTTCATGAATCAAGTCCACCATGGGTTCTAAAGTTGTTTCTTGCTACTTATTCATTCAGAACATAGAAATAAAGATTCTGCAGGCCAAATTCTTCCCTTAGTCCCACCTGTACATCCCCATTGACAGCTGATGGGCTTGCACAGGTGTCAAGTGAGGACATGTTTTCACCAGCTAGATCTTTCCCTAATGCATCACCATCAGTAGTAAGGAAAGATCTCAGCTTGAATCTCAGATCCTAGTTTCACTTTTCAGGGCTGGCTGTTGGTTTGCAGGTTGCAAGATGTTTTTCTAGATACGTTTGAAATAAAGTAGGCAAACTCTGATAAACGTGGAACTAAACCAGGATGAATAACTGATTGATTATTTTTTGGTGTGGGGGGGGAGGGAGGGCAGAGGGTGTTATTCACTGATAGTTCTGAAAAATTGGGGAAAAATTCAGTCTGAGCTGAACCAAATATGAAAATTGCAAAATTTTGGCAAATTGAAAAAAAATCTATTTCAGGTTGAAAATTGTTCACTTTCATTCAGAGTGACAATGAGCATCAGTAGGCTAGGGAAAGCAAGTGAGAATGAGGCCTGGGGGCGATCGATCTAAGTTATGCAATTTCAGCTACGTGAATAACGTAACTGAAGTCAAAGTACTTAAGTCTACTTACCGTGGTGTCTTCATTGCGGTAAGTCAACGGCTGATGCTTTCCCATCATCTCCGCCTGTGCCTCTCGCCCTGATGGAATACCTGAGCCGACAGGAGAGCGCTCAGCAGTCGATTTATCGCATCGAGACTAGACACGATCGAAACTGCATGGCTCATGCCTGTGTCTACAAGGGTCAAATTGGAATACAGAATCTGATCACCCCTGAGTATTGGCAATATTCAGAATCCAACCCACACTTGACTGCTTCCCTTTGTTTCATCTTGCGGTGTGCACTGTTCTTCCATATATCTGCCCAGTTGCAAGATACATTTATTACACAGTAGGCTGACTATAGCAATGCACGCTTGTGCCTTCCTTTAGACTGCCGTGTGGAGATGAATCCCAGTTAGCTTCTTCCCCAGTTTGCTTTGGAAATAAAGCCAGCTGCTGTGGCATTTAGCAAGAGCAACTTGGCAATTGGAAAACCCAGCTAGCAAGAAGTGGAGTATAGAGTAGGCTTCTGTTCTTTGTAGTCCTATTCTTTATTATGGAGTATTTTATTTTGTCTGGCTTCCAAATGCTGGACCTCAGGGGAGTCAACCAGATTCTGCTAGAGCATGCAGCTGTGACCTCTGGACTATTGGTGCTTATGTATTTGGAGAACTGTCCTGACAGATAAACAGTCTGGCTGAAAACTCCACTCTTCTGTTCAAAGAACGTTCTGTCTCCTGTTCTGAATGCTTTCTATTCTGTGGAGGAAAGGGCCATGTTTCACAGTAGATTTATCTGACACAGAACCTTCCCTTGCTTTAGACCACCTGGGTGAATTCACAGGCCAGCAAGCATTTGGCAGAGCTGCACACCAGAAATTGTTAGAAAGCAAACAGAATCCTTGAAAAATAGTTTTGCTTTTGTTGTAAACGAAGATTTGTTGAGCTTTTTCTTACCCACTCCCGTGCCCAATCCCTTTTTCTCTGAGCTCCAGTGAAATCAATAGCACATTGGCTTTGATGAGGGTGGGTTCAGGCCCTCTGTGCTTCATTCCCCCAGAACTACTGTGGCTAGGAGCCAGACTAGTCCTGGTTCTTTTTCATTTGCAGTTCAGGCAGGGCGGCTGTGAATTGAAATGAGTGCAGTTTTCTGGTAGCAGCAATCTGCATATGATTGATTTCCTGACTGCTTTCTCCTTGGCCTCTCTGCAGGCTGTGTGGTTGCTGCGGAAGTCATGGAGCTGCCTATAGAGGTGACGGAGGGCCAGTCTGTTGTTGGCATGTCTCAGCTATTTATTCTTTTTGGATGCTATTTTTCCTTAATTGTCACTGCTCAAAGCCCTTGTGGTGCCCATCCCCAAGAAGGCCCTTCTATGATAAAGCAGCCAGATTCCTTGTGCTCACAGCTATCTTTTTTTTGAATGTGCACCCAGCATGCCCCAGAAACATCTCTAGGTAGATGAAAATGATACTTCTTGCGTTTGCTTCGTTTATATGTGTGTAGTCTACAACAGGCCTGTTGTGTCTTTTAATTGAGCAATTTGCAAGGTGAGTATACAGCACATAACTCATATTACCTGGTGAATGTCAGTCTGGAAATTCACATAAAAAATCCCACTGCAGTGTATGCTGGAGCTCGGTAGAGTACCTGCAAAGAGCAAAATTGCTAAGGAATTAGCTCAAATGAGCAGTGGAGAGAACCATAACATTATTACGGTCTTTAAGAGATGCTTTTTATCCTATCCTCTTTTCTTTTGTCCTCATTTCCTCCTATTATAATTGTTTGACAGGTGTAAAGTACCTTTTTTATACCTTAGACATTTATCCTAAACCCGCTGTGAAGTATAAACCATGTTGTTAGCAATGATTTCTTTTGTACTCTGTAGCAATTATAGGTAGCCTGGAACACTACAAGCTTCCAGCTGATGAAAAATGGAGCTGTGTCCTGTTTATTTGGAAACGTTTCTATGCTTAACTTTTTTTCCTGCATCCTTTTCCCCAAACTGTTTCCTTGGTACCCTTTCGAGTATGGTCCAATGGCTTAAGCAGGGGACAGGAAATCAGGAGGCCTGGCATCTATTTCCACTTCTGCATATGGTTCGCTGTATTCTTGGACAAGTGGCATAACATCTCTGTGGTGATGTCTATACTTGTGTAGAGTACATACACAACATGCCTTCCTAGCACAGGTATAAATAGCAGTTTAGATGGTAAGGTGCTGCATAGGCAGAGGTGAGCTGGAGCTGGTTCCCACCGGTTCGCAGAAACCGGCTGTTAAATTTAAAAGCCCTTTTAAAATTGGTTGTCCCGCGAGGGACAACTGGTTCAAAAAGGGCTTTTAAATTCAACAAAAGCTTCAGCAGCTCCCTGCCCTTCCCTCAGCCCCAGCTCACCTCACTCCGCTTCTGCCTCCTCCCCTGAACTCTCCCCTAGCTTCTCCTCCCCCCGCAGCTTCCTGCGAATCAGCTGTTCATGCGGAAAGCTTGGGAGGGCTGAGAAGGAAGCAGCGGCTTCCTGCAGATGAGCTGGGGAAGGAGGGCGAGGGTGTAAGGAGGGCTACAGGAGGCCCGTCCCCATCCTTGGGTGGCGCGACTCTGGCCTGGGCCTGACTCTGACCCCGGCCGGCTGGGCGGCATGTGTCCGTCCTGGCCCCGACCACGGCCTGCCGGGTGGCTTGGTTCTAGCCTGGCCCTGGTCCCGGCCGGCTGGGCACCCCAGCCCCTGGCCCAATGGACAGCGCGGCTTCAGCCCATGGCCCCAGCCCAACAGCCACCTCCAGGCAGTGGGGTAAGGAGGCAGGGAGCAGGGATGGGGTGTTGGAAGAGGGCAGGTGAGTTTGGGGGGTGGATTAGTGTCAGGGAGGTCAGAGGGCATGGAACAGAGGGATTTAATGGGGGCAAGGGTCCCAAGGGGGCAGTCAGGAAGGAGGGCTGGATGAGGTTGTGAGGGGCAGTCAGGGATAGGGATTCCAGGGGCAGTCAGGGGACAGAGAGAAGGGGTGGTTGGATGGGGCAGGGGTCCCAGGGGGCCATCAGGAATGAGAGGAGGGGTTGGATGAGGCAGGAGGGGGCAGTCAGGAGACAGGGAAGTGGGGTGGATGGGGCAGGGGTCCCGGGGTGAGCTGTCAAGGAACGTGCAGGGTTGAATGGGGCAGGAGTCCCGGGGGAGATGGGGGGGTACAACCCCCTCGTGGGGTGAGGAGGAGGGAACCGGTTGTTAATATTTTGGCAGCTCATCATTGTGCATAGGTGAGTAAAGACATGCCAGAACTTTAGGGTATATAACCCTACATGGCTCTCTACAAGCAGTGCCTCCCATATCTACACTGTGTTTAGCAGTATAATGTCTCTCTGCCTCCCCACTGCCTTCCCCCTGCCAGACCCTTTCACTGCCATGTGTAGTTACAACAGCCTGCCTTTCACTCCAGTGTGTAGCTGTGCATACTGTACGAACCACTGCCAGTGTAGACAAGGCCTGTGTCTCAGGTGTCTCGCTTGTAGTCTGGGGATAGGAAGACTGCTCATAGGAAAGCGCTTTCGGATTCTCAGGCTGTCTACACTACAATTGGAGGTGTGCTTGCAGCTCAGGTAGGCTTACCCACACTAGCACCACTAAACGTAGCAGTGAAGGTGCAGTGGTGTGGGCTGCACGAGCCTCTCCAGCCCCCCTGGATATGTAGTCATGTTGTAGCCTGCACTAAAGCCCACACTGTCACTGGGATAGCTAGCGGAAATTTGGCAGGGATGGCTTTTTTTGGTGTCAGAATAGCATTTGAAAAATCATAGTTCACATATGTTTAGTAGAGACTTGCTAGAGCTTAACAAGCAAAGTCTCTGAAGATTCTGTCCTCACAGAGCGTGCTCCAGCCTCTCTCAGCTCGTATAGTTGGACAAAGAGACTGGGCCTGGGAGCCGGTGGGGAGGACAGACTGGGCCTGGGAGCCAGGACTGAGATTAGATGAGGATCCTGGGGTAGGAGACTGGGGCTGGAAGGAGACAGGTCAGATGAGGGGCTGAGAGGGGGAAATTGGGACTAGATGGGTAAAGAGACTGGGATTGGGTTTGGGGAGGGAGTGGAGGGGGCTCAGATGGTGAACACAGGTTGAAGTCTAGGAATGGGTGGGGAAGGAGACTGGGCTAAGAAGCCTGAGAGTGGAGACTCGGACTGCATCCTGTGATGTGCAGAATCGACTTGCTCTGGGGACAAATCAGGGCTGTGTAATAAAGGAGTCTGTTGTCTGTAGGAGCGGGGCCTTCCTTAGGCATAAGCCGCATATGCGGCTGTGTAGGGCACCCAAAAATTTGGGGCACCACCAGGCTGCGGGGCCCCGGTCCATTCCGCCTGTGCTGTGCTCTGACTCTGTGGTCCCTTCCGGTAGGCAGGCTGGCCAGGGCTGTGGGCAGTTTGTACCTGGCATCTTCCTCGCTGCACAGGTGCAGAGTGGATCAGGCCAACCAATCAGCAGCGCAGGTGGGAAATTTAGAAAAAAGGGGGGAAGTGGAAGAAGGCCCCGGCCCCTCACCCATTGCTCACTCCTTTCAACCTGCCCGCCGGCTGGAGGGCTTCTCTCCGCCCCTGGGAGACCAACAAGGTAGGAGCTGGCATGGGGCTGTGGGTGCCGGGAGGGAGCCATTCGTGCTGGAAGACAGAATCTCCTCTCAAAGCTGGATGATGGGGGACCCCCAGCCAAAGCGTCCATCATTCCCCCATGCAGATTAACACACAGGCCAACAGGGCATGTACCCAGAGCCCCTTTCTCCTCCCCCTCGGCCAATATGGACCCCCAGAAAAATAAGCAGCCAAGCAGACAGCCCAGGATGTGGGGTGGAAGAAGCCGCAAGCTCATCTGGGTGCCCTGGAAGAACCCGCACTGGGAGTGGGGATGGAGGGAAGCCCCAAGCACTGGTAGGCAACGGAGGGAAGGGTGGCACTGGGCGGGGCAGGGTTCTGGGGGTGGGGATGGTGGCTGTGCCCCCTCGACACATGGGGGTCAGCAGCACTGGCTGGGGACCACATTCAGTGGAGCCCCCTCATCTTCCCCTCCCTCATCCCTCAATATCCCCCCTCAGGTAACTTGTGTAGGGCCTCATAAATCCTAAGGACAGTCCTGTACAGAAGCCCTGCCAAATTTGTGGCGGAAGTTGGAAGGTGTGTAGTGAATGAGGCAGGGGATTACAGGGAGGAAAGAAAAGGTGGGTCTCATGGTTAAGGCAGCTGAATGCTGTCTTGGAGAACTGGAGTCTATCCTTGCCTCTGCCACAGAGCTCCTGAGGTGATGTGGGCCAAGCTGCTTAAACCAAACTTTTCACAGGTATGTGCCTCATTATCTGGCTGCCAACTAGAGACCCCGGGGTCTGATCTGCAGGCAGCTGCAGTTGAAGTCAGTGGGAGTGGTGCTTCAATATATAAAGTCCTATATAATGCTAAACACTCTGAAAAATCAGGTCCTAGGTGTCTCAAATTAAGCGCAAGATTAGTGGATGCTTCGGACCTTAATTTCTCTGTACTTCAGCTCACCGTCTGTAAAATGTGGACAAGACCACCGTGTCAGCTCTCAGGCGTGTTTTGAGTAGGGGTTCGTTAATGTTTGTGAAGCACTCAGATATAGTGATGAGCACCACAGAGAAGCCCAAGAGGAACCTAATAACTCTGTCTTCAAGGATTTAAATAGTGTATAGTAAATAAGGTAGTAAACTGACCAATGAGGATAAAACAAAACACTGAATAGTTTCTTATTAAGTGGGCATTGTCTATCCTTGTGCACTGAATGAGGTGGGGATCCTGTGGAAAAAATGGTATAAGATCATGTAATTAGACTGTCTCATAATGCATATGCCCAAGGGGGCCAAATTAATAGTACCTGGGCAACCTGAATTCCTGCATTTCCTAACTTGTGGAGTGCTTGACTTTGCAACTTTCATAACTGTCTTCTAATATGTTAAATATATTCCTTGCTTGCTCTAGGATTTGCGTGACTTCTTGCACAATTCCTGTTGGTCCTTCTGTGAGGTTCCTCTCTATACCTAAAATATACATGCACATTGTGGGAGGAGTGGAGAGGGACAGACATGATAGTTGAGGAGTTCTCAACCTTTTTCTTTCTGACCTTCCCCCCGGCCCCAACATGATATAAACACTCTAGGGCCCAGCGGGGAGGAGGAGTCAGGGCTCTGGGCTTCAGCTGCTGGTTCGGGGAGGCCCTCAGGGATTTAGTCCTGTGGGGTGCCAGGGCTCTGGCTGCTGGGCCCCATAGGTGTAGTTTGACTTCTATTTTGTGGGGGCAGGGCCCAGCAGGGCTTGGGCCAGCTTCACATGGTGAAATGAAGGGCAGGAGCACCACCTCTATCCCAGTTCACCTCAGCAGGCCACCCAGACTGTCTGAGTTGGGTTGGGGGCACAACCAAAAATTATAACTCAAAGTTGGGTGGGACTCAGCTCACAAAGTTTGAAAACCACTCAGGGTGCAGGCAGGGGGTAGCTAGGAGCTGGATGCAGGCAGGGGGTAGCTCAGGGCAAAAAGAAGGTGTAGCTAGGGGCTGGCTGCAGGGAGGGGTAGCTAGGGATTGTGTGTGAGAAGGGGTGTAGCTCAAGGGGCAGGGAAGAGGGTAGCTAGGGGCTGTGTGTTGGCAGAGGGTAGCTCTGTACAGGCAAGGGGGTATCTGGGGTCTGTGTGCTGGGAGGGGCACCCTGCGGTCGCTGCTTCCCAAGAGCTTCTTACCTCCAAGCTAGCCAGGAGACGGGGGGAGGAAGAAGAGGGTGTGGGGGTGGGGAGGAGGAGGTGTGTGTGTAGCTGCCCCAGGACTGCTCCACTCTGGTTGAGATGCTGCAGTTTGGGAGGGGTGACAATGCCCCCTTACCACCTCCAACTCCACCCATGAGCTCGTGGCTTTTCCCCCAGGTGGCCACAGAGCCCTGCTGAGAATCGCTGTGATAGTTAATGATGTTAGTACTTTCCATCTCCTTCAGATTTCAATTTTTTGACTTCTTCTTGTCCCTGAAGCTAATCTCAGCTCTGTGACTGAATTTTTCAGTCTTCTTCCAGGGTGTGGCTCCTTCCATTGCCAGATTAAATAGATACTTTTGGATCGTATTAGCAGCATGGAGAGTGCTCTGGCTAGAAACACATTATATCACTTTGCCTGCGTCAGGTGGAACACTGTAAATCCAAATGTTCAAAGGGAGGGGAAAAAAGAAATTCATTTAGGCCACCTCTGAAATACCTACCAATCTCTGCAGCAGCACTGAGATCAACATATTGCCAGAGTAATCATGCAAAGACCTTTCATGAAAGGGTCAGGAACATTGCCATTCTTATACACTTCTTTCTAACCTGCATGCTGGTGATAGAAGCATCGTGCAGCTCATTTGCATTTCATAGCTGGAATTGGTCCTGTACCACATTGATATGACAAAACAAAAATAACTGAAGAACAGCAAGATGCACTGAACAGATTTTCTGAAACGACACAGACCAAGGATTTCAGGGATGAATAGTTCAACTTGTTGTTCTGGTGACATTCTCCTGAATAACTCTGACAAATGCATGTCCCTATGCAAACATATTCACTAGGATTCCTCAGTGTATCTGGAGTGGTACCAAATGTGTCTACTGTCCCACCTGAGTTTAGGTCTCCCTCAGGCTGAATAACCCTCATCAGTTTTTTTTAATCTGAATTTTGTGGATTCTGCTGTGTGGCACCTTATGCCATTGCTTGCATGATGAAAAGAAAAGGGTGCGGGGAACGGGGAGATGAACAGTGTTCTATCTTGGCACACAGAGATGTTTTGTTTTCTTTAACTGACGTGATGAGGATGATAGGAATGCATGACTGACACTTCAAATATCCTACTGTAATCCTGGCTGCACTAAAGGGCCTTAAATTGATTCTATAGCAATGGAAATGGACAGCGGACTATGAGGAAAGTAGTGGGGATGGGATGGGAAACTCCATGTCATTGCATGGCAATTCATATTTGCAAAGCGCTTTGAAGATTATTTAAAAATCCACTGTATGAGGGGAAGGAGTGTTTCTTAGTTGGTGGCTCATGACCCCTGGAAGTGTAGGGGTGAATAAAAGACATTTGAGGGACTGTGAAGCATTTAAAATTTGACTACAATCTAAAGCGAAGAAAATCTCATACCCATCATAGCAAGTATTCTATCCATCTCTCGAAACACACACCTACAAATTATATAGGGTTAGCTGTGTTAGCACTGATAGATTGCAGGGGCCACTGGAAAAAACCAACACCAGCAGGAGTTACCCTGTTTAGGAGTAAGACAATGAACCTTTAAACTATATCTAGGGTACAGCTGAACCCCCAGCTATTCCTTTGGTCTGTGATGACAAGCTGCCAGGGGGGTTGAGCTTCTGAGAATGGGGTTTAAATCAAACTTGTTGAAAGTGGTGGGAAAAGGACTTGGGGTAAGCTATCTTGTAGGGGATAGGGAAATGCCTTGTTAGTTAACTTGGGTCTCTAGAAAGCATGGTAAGATTTTGTTTTATATGTAACCATCTATTTCCAATATTCTTGTTTCCTATCACTGAATCCCTGTTCTTTGAGAATAAACTTATTTTTGTTTTCCCTATATACATATAAATCTAAACGCTGTGTGTTAAGCAAAGTGGTGGTCCTGAGTAGAATCTTACAAACTGGTGTGTCCTATTGCTTTGGGAATAGCAAATCTAAGTGTTCTGGGAGTGTCCAGTGGAACAGGGGCTGAGCTCCCCAGAGGGACGCCTGGAGGACTCGGGTTGGTGTGTGTCTATCCCTTACCTGTATAGAGAGAAGCCTGGAAGGCAGTGTTTGTGTTGCCAGAGGCTGGTGGTTTCAGCAAGTTGATCCACAGCTGACATAGATGAGGCTCCTTCACACTAAGGACAGGCGGTAGTGAGGGGCCTCACAACCCATGACAACTTCATCTTCCCATGCCTCAGTTCCTCCATCTGTAAAATGGGGAAAAAAGTGGGGAAAAAAATGGGGAAAAAAAGTGTAAAGTGCTTTGAGATCTAGTGATGAAAAGCTCTCTATGAGCTAGGTGGTGATGGTGTTAATTTATTAATTGTAATAGCCGGGGTCCTGGTGTAGTTCTGTGGTTCTTGCTGCATGGTGCAGGGGTCATTGTACATCGTTTAGGTCTAATGTACCACATAAGACATAGGGACTTAGCTTAGTACTCTAATTAATGCCTGATGAGCAAGAGGAAAGCAATGTCAGTACAGGGCTATGCAGAAAATGTTACAATTTGTATTGAGACAAAATAATCAACAAAGCTACTCAGCTGCTCCAGGGACACTAGAGGGTGAGCCGTTGCCATTTCTAAGGTGGCCCAGAAACTTTTGGGCATCTCATTCTTTCCCAAGGATGTCTGGTTTGTGGTGTTTTTTCTGGGAGAGAGGAAGTTGCAATTAACAAATTGTGCTCTGGAAGTACTTACTATCTCACAATCCCCATTCAAACTGGGGCTCGCTCTGCCTTTTACACTGACACACCTAGAGCTGCTCAAGGTTTGCACTGAGGTAACTTCACCAGTACAGATGTGCCCTGTGCATGGCAGATGTGTGCATAGAGAGGAAGGAAAGTGGGAGGGACAGCGGACCTGGTTGTGTTTGGGTTTGCACTTAGGCCTCCTAAAGACTATTCACAGGGAGCTGGAAAAACCTTCTAAGAAGGTTTTCAAAAGAGTTAGTAAAAAAAAAAATCAGAACTAGAACTGGTCAGAAAATAGCATCAGAGGTAGGAGGTTTCTGCAGAAAATTTCTACCAAAATGATGATGATATTTTTCATGGCAAATTTTCATTTTTGATAACATATGGAAAACTGAAATATTTCAGTCAAAACCCAAAATATGTTGACTTCAAATGGCATTGCAGTGCCTTATGTGCCCATTCTACTCTATAGGCCAGGTTCTCTGGCTGGGACTATGTCTCCCATGATGAACCACTGGCTTCCCTCTTCATGAGGGGAGGGAATACATCCTATGAGTCCGTGGCATTGGTACATCATGGGAGATTTTGTATGGCCAGAGAGCCCAGCCCATAAAAGAGAATGGGAGCAGAAGGCACCTGAACTGCAACTCTCATGAGGCACTAAAGCTCCACTTTGAATAAAAATATTTCAGCTTTCAGATGTTTTTTTTAAACAAAATTTCATGGAAAGCAGACACTTTTTGTGGAAAAAACATATTTAGTCAAAAACCACATTTTACTTTGAAGAACAGTTTTGGTGAAAATATTCAACACACCTTACTCAGAACATGCTCTTGGGCAAGATCTTCCCCACCTGAAGTAATTTCCACTCCCCTCCTTTGCAGTTTAGAACAATACTCACTACTTTTGTAGTGTTCTTCACTTTCAGTCCTCAGATTGTATATCAAGTTGTATAGTTGCTGCACGTGGCATGGCTGCTCTCATATTTTGAAAATAACTGCACTTACACAATACACAAGCAACCATGCAAAATATATTCCGAGTTTGTCAATTGTGTTGCTGCTATTTTGATTTTCTAGGTCAGTGACCCCCTGTTTTGAACACTGAGGAATAGCCGTTTAATGGCCAATGAGACACTATCCTTTTAATCCTTAATTGTGTGTGCTCAGAAGATGACCTCACAATCATTTCCCTGAGCATCAACTGTTGCTGTTATAGAATTAAATACACAGATTTTGATATTCTGCGCTTTTAGTATTTACCACATTTCCTCATTCTGCTTCACCTCTGAATAACTAGAGGGAAAGCAGCTAGAACCTGTGATGGTTTTCCATCTTTATTTCCGTAACTGAGCAAGGCTCGTCATTTAACCCCATTGCCACTTTCACTTGGGAGGGAATAGCACTAGGTGGTAGAAGGCTCAGGCAGACTCTCCCCCTCCCCCCAACAAAACCAAAAACCCTCAAAAATCCACTCAGAGTCCCAAATTAAAGTCCAACAAGCAAACATTTTCTCATCCTACTCCCAGGATTCACTGACTGGAGAGTTTGGCAGCTCATCAGCCTGCTTACTCAGGGTCTTGTATGCCTTAGTAGGTTACTCCCAGCCCTTCCTAGCTGAACTCTTAGTCCCAAAGCCCAGGACTTTGCTGGAGCCTGCTCACTCCTAGCAATCTTTGTTCTCCTGAGCATCCTCTCTCACTGCAGCATCTAGCTGGCCTTTATAGGGGAATCACTTGACCCCTTTCAGGTACACCTCTTTCAGTTATCAGAGTTGGTTAGCCCTAGGCCCTTTCAGGTTAAGCCACCCTGTTACAGGCACTTGTAAGGTCTCTCAAGTTCGGCATCGAAAATCACATAGGCCCTTCTGAATATTGTGGCCCTTGTCTTTTTGTTAGAAAGATTCAACTTCTAAACAGAGAGGGGGAGAAAAGACATAGCAGAGGAAGATAAAAAGAAGAGGGGTACTACACGGGTTGAAACGCCTGTTAGTTTGTAAAACTGTTCTGATGTTCATCAGCACCTGCACCCCTTGAAAATATGATTTCCATCCTGTGCTTGAAACACAGATGAGGCAATGTCATTAAGCCAAGGATTCATTAATTCTTGGTGTCTGCAGCCACTGTGGGAGCTTTGCCTCCTGCTAGCATTACTGCAGTAGCAGCTTCTTTGTTTTCAAACTATTTGTTTGAGGAAAAGGTGCAGATACCTGATAAGAAACAGCAGCTCGTTAAAAATGCACCATTAATGCTGTCTTTCAACAGGATTATCTCAAATGGAGAGCCTATGTCTATCTGATCTCTGTGAACAAAGGTTAGGCTATTAACCACCTTGCCTGTCTTTTACAAATTAAAGTAATCATGAACAGATTTCTGTTGTTACACAAGTCACTCAAGCACTTGACGACTTGTGCTTCAATTAGCAGAGGGTCCAAATAGGATTAGAAAAGTGTTGGTTTCTTAGTGTGTTTGGGTGTGGGTAAAATAGTTATGTTTTCCCTTATGTGCTAACTCTTCTGAGTGTAGCCGTATGTCTGATGCTCTTCCTCCTTTGCTGATCAGAAGTGGTGCTTTGGGGAAAAAAGAAGTATACTGCAGAAACCTGCTAGAATGCATATTATCTTTGGTAGATGCAGACACTCTGGTGACGTGTTTTGACTGGTACATTTATCTTTCTAGTACCGTGGAGATGACACTTTCCAGAGCTATAATATCAATTAATCAAGATTAGACAATTGTCTAATGTGAGAACATGGAGGCCGAGGGACCGCGCTGTTTGTGCACATGGGTACGATACGGAGCATGTGTTCTTTTCATGTCTTTGAACACTATGTGCTGTCTAGTTGTGGTTTGGTGCGGAACACTGTGATGAAATTAGGCTAGACATCTGCCCAGCATTCAGGCTCTTAAAAGTGGGTGTGGATTAGTTAGCTGCACTATAACATTATGGGGATGATGATTGCTGTCCCTTCATTTGCAAATGAAAGCATGCTTTATAGAGTAATGTATTACATGTTGCCATGAAGCAACAAGGACAGCATGTCAGAGAAGAAGGTGTCATTTAAGAGGAGATTTCAGAACTGACTGTCTCCAGAGAATGAATTAAAGGGGAGGTTGACTGATTCCACTAGCAAGGAGCTATGACAGGCAATTATGTTCCCCAACATAAGCTGAGTAATGAGGAGCAGTCAGCAGAATAAGTGATAGAAGGTAATAATTGAGGTGAATAACAATGTGTTTGTAATAAGAACAGACTTTAAAAAAAAAGTAGTAATCTAGGAAGAAACTCCGTCAGGCAGAGAATTCACAGTGGGCTGATGCATAGCACTACATCTGAAGCTTTTAATATGCTTTGCAAAAGTTAATTCTGGCAATGTTCCTTTGAAGTACCATGAATATTAGTCTTTTGAAAAAAAGACTAAGGGGTGGTCTGATAACAGTCTTCCAATATGTTAAGGGCTGTTATATAAAGAGGATGGTGATCAATTGTTCTCCATGTCCACTGAAGATAGGAGAAGAAGTAAAGGGCTTGATCTGCAGCAAGAGAGATTTTGATTACATATTAGGAAAAAGCTTTCTAATTACAACAGTTGTTAAGCTCTGGAATAGGCTTCCAAGGGAGGTCATGAAGTCCCCATCATTGGAAGCATTTAAAGCAAGATGGACAAACACCTGTCAGGGATAGTGTAGGTTTACTTGGTCATGGCACAGCTCATGGGGCTGGACTTGATGACTTCTCAAGGTCCCATCCAGCCCTACCTTTTTATGACTGTTGTGATTTTATGAATATATCCCTGTTTGGCAGAGGGGTGACGTAAGGAACAGAAGGGAGAGGTTAAGTGACTTGTCTAGAGTCACCCAGTGAGTCAGTATCAGGAAGACATCCCAAGAGTTTCATCCCGCATTATTAATGATCACAATGAATTATTATTTGTATTATAGTAATGCCTAGAGACTCCAGCCAAGACTGGGGACCCATTGTGCTAGACACTGCACAAATAGGTAGTAAGAGACAGCCCCTGCTCTGAAGAACTTATAGTCTAAATGATCTCACAACTATGTGGGTACCAAGTTGCCTGTTGCCTTACATCATCTGCTGATGTGTACAGTGAATACAAAGTGGACATAAAACATGCTTCCAGTGATTGGCATCTACTTTTCCAGGTGTAAATTTCTACACAGAGTGCAAGGCAATGGAGAATCAGAGGTACTCTCTCCATAGGAACTGTGAATGATCGATGGAGCTGAATCCAAATGAGAGTGATGTGAGAGATGTAGATTTTTACGTAAGAACAGCCAGACTGGGTCAAACCAAAGGTCCATCTAGCCCAGTATCCTGTCTTCTGACAGTGGCCAATGCCAGATGCTTCATAGGGAATGAATGGAACAGATAATCATCATCCTTCCCTGTCACCCATTCCCAGTTTCTGGCAATCAGAGGCTAGGGACACTATCCCTGCCCATCCTGGCTAATAGTCATTGATGGACCTATCTGCCATGAATGTATCTAGTTCTTTTTTGAACCGTGTTATAGTTTTGGCCTTCACAACATCTTCTGGCAAGGAGTTCCACAGGTTGACTAGATGTTGTGTGAAGAAATACTTCCTTTTGTTTGTTTTAAACCTGTTGCCTATTAATTTCACTTGGTGACCCCTAGTTCTTGTATTATGAGAAGGAGTAAATAACACTTACTTATTTACTTTCTCCACACCAATCACGATTTTATAGACCTCAATCATATCCCCCTGTAGCAGATCACCGACTCACCAGCACAGCACCTCCTGCTGGTCAGTCTAGGAATTAGCTCTTTCCAGCCTCTGAGCGCCCCGTGCTGGCCAGTTTCTCCCTTCTGGTACCTGCTTCCTTGTCTCCGCCACCTCCGGCCCTATATCCCTCCCAGACCTCAGTGCCCCTTACCTTGGGGTACTGCCCCATACCTGTGCCCCAACTCTCTGGGTCTCCCCTCCCAGGGGAATCCCCTCCCCCTATGCCCACCTTGCCTCAGCGGCTACTGCCAGTCATCATCTAGCTCCCTTTCTCTAGGCCAAACAGCAATTTGTACTGGCCACTCGTCATTGGCAAGGGAGTTGGACCTACTGCCTTTCTAGCCCCCAGTGGACTCCCTGCAACCCCAGTACCTCCTTAGGCCTTCCTGCCTCAGCCTGGGAGGTAGCCAGGCCTGAACTCCCCAGCACTGCTCTATCAAAGGTACCGTGTCTCTCCAGGGTGGGTAGGTCCTTCTCACACCAGGGTTGGAGTGAGACTGTCTCTGCTCCTTACTCACAGCCCTCTTATCAGGGCCAGCTGTGCCCTGATTGAGCTGGCCACATCTGTAGCCAGCTCCCCAACCAGCCTCCCTCAGCGGCTCTCACTCCTTCTATCCCAGGAGCAGGGTAATTGCCCCACTACACCCCCCCTTAGGTGTCTCTTTTCCAAGCTGAAAAGTGCCAGTCTTATTACTCTGTCCTCATATAGAAGCCGTTCCATACCCCTAATAATTTTGTTGCCCTTTTCTGAACCTTTTCCAATTCCAATATATCTTTTTTTGAGATGGGAAGACCACATCTGCACACAGTATTGAAGATGTGGGCATACCATGGATTTATCTAGAGGCAATATGATATTTGCTGTCTTATTATCTGTCCCTTTCTTAAGGGATTTTTATCTTTAACTGTTATGCATGCCATCACATTTTGTGTTAATAGTGTCCTCTGAAGAGTTTTTAGTTTAGGGAGACCAAGAAATGGAAGGACACTAATTAATGTGTGGGATGACAAATTAATGTGTGGGATTACTCAGATCTGTTGTTGCTATTGTGCTTTCTGAGAGCAAGGACTCAACCCCTTGAAATAGGTTATGTACACAAAGAACAGTGATTGCTTGTACTCTGCATAATATTTGAGGGAGAAAAAGGGCTCAGAGCAACCCCAAGGTTTTAAAGCAAGTCTGTATTTAAAATGATTCCTTTAACAAAGACCAACAGGTCCCAACTGATGCACAGGCAATTTGCCCAAAACACTATAAGGCAGATTCTTGTCTTCCTTGCATCCTTTCAAAGCAGCACTTGATACCGGCCACGAGGCGCCTGGGTGTAAGTGATGGGAAAATGTGCCTTTCTACAATTAAGCGATTTCATTAAGAATGAAGGCTAAGACTTTCAAAGATAGTTACATTCCCAACTTCCATTGGAATTTCCATAGGCTCCCGCTGATACACCAGGTCACAATGCATTTATAAAATGTCCCACTGTCTTCTTAAACTAATCAAAACAGGTTTGTTTTGTTACCAGGGAGATGGCATGGCATCCCTCTGTGCATCTATAATAAACATGCGTATAGAGCAGGAATTAAAAGGTCAATAAGGCTAAAACTTGGGCATCTTTTGGTGTCTCCAGTTGTAGGCTTTCCCACACATGGCTCAGACACATCTGTATATGTATAGTGCGGGTTTGGTGACAATGCACAGTGGTATATATTTAGGTCATGCGTTGTGTGTGCAGCTTTACATTTTAGATACAAGAGAATAAGGCAGTAGCCTTACCTTGCCGAAGAGGATTGAGGCTACATCTAGGAAAAGCCAGTAGGCTGAAGAGGGGACCTTGGAATGTGAAAGGTCTTGACTGAAATGAGAATGGTCTGCAGGGCTATGGAAACAGAGAGTGTGTGTGTGTTCATTCCTGCTGACCTCATGCTCAGACAGAATAAGAAGAATGAAGATTATTACTCAAAGTCAGTGGAGTGGCATGTGGACCAGGGAGCATCACAGGATGAGAATGATTTAAAGGAGGGTGGTAAAGCCTCATTCATGCAAAAGTGACAAATAGAGGGAGGAGCAGCAAAAAGCCTAGGGCACATTTGGTTGAGATTTTGAATTGAATTCTCCCTTATCTCGGGCAAGAATAGGGGAGACTGAAAAACATACATCACCCTCTCCTAGGGTGACCAGATGTCCTGATTTTATAGGGACAGTCCCGATTTTTTATAGGGACAGTCTTTTTCTTATGTAGGCTCCTCTTACTCCCCATCCCGTATCCCGATTTTTCACATTTGCGATCTGGTCACCCTACCCTCTCCTCACCTGTCTATTTCCTCCTTCTCCTCTCCCTTCCTCTGTGCTCTCCTAAAAATGTACCATCCTTGCAGGAGAAAACAGATGTTGAGCTGTACTGTAGCTTGGAAAGAAGAGTGCTGAAAAAAGGCCATGTTGTTTGTCAAGCTGATATTAGCTTCATTCCAAGACTCTTGCATTAGGCTAGTGACAATAGGAAGGAGGGCCTAGTGGGTAGGGAACTGTAGTGGGCTGCATAAGACCTCAGTTCAGTTCCTGGCTTGGACACAGTCTTGAAAAAACTTCTTTACCTACTGTGCATTAGTTTCCCATCTGTAAAACAAGGATAATATTTTCCTACCTCACAGGGGATAGATATTGTAAGGCACTCAGGTAGTGTGATGAGGAGGATCATCTAAGTACCCAGTGTGACAGACCCAGACCAGTGGGGTACAGGAGTCTGGTAGAGGGAAAATATACTGGTCACTGGATGAGTAGTTTTCTGTTCCCTGAGTGACCAGAGCAGGGGCTGCACTAGAGTAATCAGGAACCTGCTAGAA
>NC_133790.1:13408030-13411071 GCF_003597395.2 Chelonoidis abingdonii | reverse complement strand
GCCAGGATGGGTAAGGAATGGTGTCCCTAGCCTCTGTTTGTCAGAGGGTGGAGATGGATGGCAGGAGAGAGATCACTTGATCATTACCTGTTAGGTTCACTCCCTCTGGGACACCTGGCATTGGCCACTGTTGGAAGACAGGATACTGGTCTGGATGGACCTTTTGGTCTGACCCAGTATGGCCATTCTTATGCTCTAAAATGGACAGGTCCCTGCTAAATGTTTCAATTTTGATGAAATTGTATTTTCCAATGCAAAACTTCCATTGAAAGCATTTTGATCAGCTCTACTACAGACCTAAAGTAGACAAGACAAAGCCTAGCCACCAAATGCTAATTCAGGAAAGTATAAGCAGAGATGACTGGAGGGCAGCCATAGGAAGGAAGGATTCCTGGAAGTGGGTTTAAAGAGGCAGTTGGTGGAGAAGAGAATGGATGCTTGGTGAAGAGGGACTGGACAGCTGCTCTCAGCATAGGAGGCAGAATGAGGCTGAGAGAAGGTGAAAGAGATGAAAGACTGAGATATGGAAATAATGCAGAAGACCTGGGAGGAAGTAGGGGAATAGGGAGAAATGAGAACAGATATAGGCGGGGCAAGATTACACAGGGACTTAAAATTCAGGATCAGGATCTTGGCTTCCTTTCTCTTACTGCATTAAATTCAATGGTAGAGCTGAGGGCATGTGACGGTGAGAGCAGGGATGAGCAATGGGAAAAGAAGATAATTTTGGCAGAGCATTTTGGATCTATGGGAGGGGGAAGAGGCAGAAGGAAGGCTATAATGATAAAGGTGGTGAGGACAAAGTCTTAATGATATATATCGCAGCCGCATGGGAGAAAACAGCAAATAGACATCTCTACCTCGATATAATGCTGTCCTCAGGAGCCAAAAAATGTTACCACTGCATTATATTGAACTTGCTTTGGTCCACTGGAGTGCACAGCACAGTGGAGAGCACTACTTTACTGCGTTATATCCGAATTTGTGTTATATCAGGTCACGTTATATTGAGGTAGAGGTGTACTTTATTTTAGAAAATAAGGCCACAAACAGTAGCAGTGTAATCTTTCTGTGAAAACAAACCTAAGGACATGTTCCTGTTGTCATTAAAGCCAAGGGGAGCTTTGCTATTGACTGAGGACTTGATTCAACAGCCAATGAAGTCAGTGGAAGCCTTTCAGTTGGCTTCAAAGGGCATTGGCTCAGGCCCTAAACTTAGGGCCCACCTAGCCTTCTCTGTTCATGCGCCTTTAAACCCATCATCCTGCATGGGGCAGGAAAGTCATAACTATGGAGCAGCTAACTTTGTAGCTACCAGGATGCTTCTGTATACTGCCAATACAGGCAAAAAGAGAAACTTGCCTAGATCTTACTATTGCTCACTGACTGCAAATGAGAAGAAGGGGGGGGGGGGGGAAAAATAGATGGTATAGCTTTCTGTATCCTGTCTGCATCCTCCTTTCATCAGTGGGTCCCATTCAGCTTAGAATAGATGCCTCGAGACACCATCAGTCTAAATGCTAAGCACCATTCCAAGCTTGGCCTTACATTAGTTCCAAGACAAATTAAGAATCAGTAGAAGTTGATAGCAGTGCCAGTTGTTTCATTTCTACTTTTATAGGCATGAATTTAAATACAACATTTTGCTGCAAGATAATGAGAAAAACACTTATTGCCCTTCTGTTGCGCACACATTTATGTAGTAGATTTTTCTTACAGGAATATTATACAGCCTTGTGAAAATAGTGGCATTGGTTTGGTTTTAATGTAGTTCCCTATGATTCTTCTGCTGCTTTTAGCTTGGGGTTTTATATTTTGCTCTTCTAGATGCAATAAAAATATTAGCATCCATCTTTTAGTGCATTATGAAAGCCTATCAAATACTCTGACTGTATTAGTCTGCCATGGTTCTCCAAGAAATATAACACACATGAATGTATAGAGATAAGAGGCCGAGGGCTGAAGGGAACAGATGCTGAACGCTTCTAGAAATGTAGCTATCCTGTCTCGCTGTTCTTTTTTTCCTCAGTTCATCTTCTGTCTATGATATTATAAAATACTTTTATCTCTTGATCTACTTTCTTCTGAATAATTTCTTGTCCTATTATATACCACTCAGAATGAATAAACCAGTTATTAGACATTTTGTCTCGTGTTAGATATAATTAGCTATTTAAATTGGTGCCAATAGGCTTTTAATAGAATTTCTCATTCTGGGGGGTGGGGGGGAAGAGTGTTAAAATATATTTAATGCCCTCCCTCCACTAATGAATAGAATTTGACCACCTCTGATTTCCTGTTTTGTCCTATAATTAATTAAAGTTGCTCAATTTTGCTAAAAGATTAGCTCTAATTTTAATTTGAGGAAACTGTTTTCATATTAAATTAACCATGATATAATTTTCCATGAGCTGTGCTGCCCACATTACCTCTATCTGCTTCCAGAGTAGATATTTTTGCCTGATTGTTTTCTGTTGCATTAGGGATGTGTTTGATCATGCAGCATGTGTCCCAAGTGAGGAGAGACTTGTATATTGTGTATTAAAACTGCCCGAGATAAGGTTTATACCAAATGTATTTTGTGTCATCCAGGAACACTAAACAAACAAGCTGAGGGAAACTAATTCAGTTAAGGACACCTTGAATAATATGAACTTACGTGAGCTTCCCCAGGCTGTTTCACCTGTCACCCTTTGAAGGAGGTGAATTGAAAGTCAGGACTCCTGGATTCTTGCCCTAGTTCTGACTAGTGTTTCCAAGCAGTTGAAAGAAGTTACATGTCCAACTCCTACTAATTTTTTACTAGCATTTAAGTGTCTCAGGCTATTTGAAAATCCCATTCTTAAGTTCTCTGTGGGTCAGTTTACTCATCTGTAAAATGGGTACAACTAGACTTACCTATCTTGCAGGTGTGCTAAGGTTTAATTAATGAAGGACTTTAGACAAAGCGGGTCCTCTGTTACTAGGTGATTGCCTCTCCCTTGTAAGGAGTCTATAAAGAATGTTGTTTTAAAGCAGAAGAGATTTTTTTTTTTTTTTTT
>NC_133790.1:13382600-13405224 GCF_003597395.2 Chelonoidis abingdonii | reverse complement strand
TCTGCGATGTCACTGATTCAGCACCTCTAGCATCATTGGGTGTTATCCAGACACAGGCCACTGTGAGTGCTCTGGCTCAGCACCTTTAGTTTACTGAGATGATGCCAAGGCACGGGCGTTGTGAGCTCACTCACTGAACGCCTCTAGCATTCTGGGCTGATAGGAAAAAACAGATCTGCTGAGGTTACTGCTCAGCTGTTGACAATGTTACAGAGGAGGAGTGCAGAGGCCTGAGTGTTTCCTCTTTATCTGGGTCAGTAGCTGCCCGCATATTGTAGCCGGTCAGCTGAACTACTTATCTCTGTGCCCAGAGTCTCGGCCTGAGTCTCCACTCACTGACATCAATTTTATACCAGACTTCAGTGGAGGGATGTACTCCTGATTTATACCAGTCTACATTAGAGGTGAATCAGGCCCGCAGATCTGACTCTGTGAGAGGGAGGGATTCTTTACTGAAAGTTTTATAGGGGGTAAGTTAGCAACATTAGTGTATGACAGATCTGAAGTGCATGTCAGGGTTTCCCACTTTCTAATTGCACAAAACTGAACACCCTGCCCCTTCCCTGAGGTCCTGCCCCTGCCCCACCCTTTCTCTGAGGCCCCTCCCCACACTCACTCCAGCCCCCTTCCCTCTGTCACTTGCTCACCCCTACCCTCTCTCACTTTCCCTGGGCTGGAGCAGGAGGTTGAGGTGAGGAGGGGGGTGAGGGCTCCAGCTGGGAGTGCAGGCTCTGGGATGGGGCTGGGGATGAGGGCTTGGGGGTACAGGAGGGTGCTCTGGGCTGGGGCCAAGGGGCTCAGAGGGCAGGCAGGGGATCAGGGCTAGGGCAAGGAGTTGGGGCAAAGGAGAGGGTCAGGGGTGCTTACCTCAAGCAGCTCCCGGAAGCAGTGGCATGTACCCCCTTCCCTGTCTCCTATGCAGAAGTATGGCCAGATGGCTCTGCGCACTGCCCCACCCACAGGTGCTGCCCCTGCAGCTCCCATTGGACACAGTTCTGGGGCTGCAGGGGTGGCACTTGAGGTGGGGGCAGCGTGCTGAGGGGGGGACATACTGCTGCTTCCAGGAGCTGCATGGAGTGGGGCAAGCCCCTGACCCTGCTCCCCAGGGGGATCTTGAGGATCGGATTAAAACATCTGAAGGACCAGATGAGGCCCTCAGGCCATAGTTTGCCTGCCCCTGATCTAGAAACTGGGTTCTAAAAGTGAAAAGGCAATGAACTCACCAAAAACTAACTCCTAAAACCCAGAAGGAGGTTGGGAGAAGGGAAGGAAACAGCTGGAATAAAAGAAAAGAGCCAGAATAAATGAGGCCTCATAACATCTTCCCATCCCTCAGCATCCAAATGCCATTATCCTTCAAACTGGTAAGGTGGAATTAGGGGAAGCAATTTATTTGGTATCAACAAAACGACCCATCACTACTATGCACATACAAATCACTCAGCCACACAGCCAGAGTAACTCAATCCTTAGGTGCTTGGGATCTTTTAGGTTAAGGCCCAAATGGGGTCCCAAAAGAAGCGATAGCATCCGCATGATGGCAAGCTTCTCTCCACCAATGACATTTCCCTCTCTCAGGGTGAGGAGGAGATAGCTCCGAGGCACCAGCAGGCAATGTCATGGGAACACTTCTCCAGACCTGAGACTGCATTCGCAGGATTCACAAGGCAAAAAGCTATACAGCTGGAACCAGTGTGTGGGTGATACTTCTGTGACTCTGGCAGACTAGTGCCAGTCATGCGCAGGCCTCCCTGAACACTGGCAAATGCATAGCTAGAAAGCAGTCTGGGTCACCTGTGTGTTAGCATTGTGAAAACAAAGATTAAGTTGGTAAGAACGTGTTTTGACATTATGCGTGGTTTGTAGGATGCTGCATGTATTAGTCTCACTAGCTCCATGTTATAGAGCAATAGCCAGTGTTGCACTGTAAAATTCTATAATTGTGTAACTCACCAAATAGGAAAAAAGCACTAAAGGAAAGTGCTTACCCTGCACAAAAGAAGGCCCGTTGAAAACAAATGAGCCATTGTGAAGCATCAACCTTGTTGATTGCATTCTTCACCAGCTCCACGAAGGGGAGACTTGCACATGAGTTCATCCCATCAGTTTGACTCTGGAGTGCAAGGGATAAAAATCCCTGACAAGGAGAAACTTGGTTGTTTCTGCTGCTTGGACTCTACAGGGGTAAGAATATCTAAGCATAAGCAAAAGACTCCCAGCTGTTTTGCCCAAAGGACATATTGAGTCTGCTTATGATATGTTTCTATTATCTTTTGAAACTCAAGACTGATACTCATTTGTGTGTGTGATACCCTCTTTAACTTTGTAAGTAACTCTCATTTCTTTTTCTTAGCTAATAAATCTGTAGTCAGATTATTGCAGGACTGGCTACAAAGATTGTTGTCTTTGGTTTGAGATTTTTAGATACAATTGATCTGGAGTAAGTGACTGGCCCTTTGGGATTGGGAGTAACCTGAATATTGTGATTTTTGGTGTAAGTCACCATCTATCACCTGGTCCAGTATGCCTGGGTGGCTAGATACCCAAGGGTACTGTCTGTGGCTATTCCAGTCTCCATGGTAAGACATTATAGTGCTTTAGGTGTTCACACTTGTTTCTGGCTTGTATGTTCTATAGTTAGATTTCACCCAGTTTTTGCCCTGCTTCTTGACATTCTGCCCTGAGGTTGGCACTACTGGTTGTGAGCCACTCCAGACAGTGTGACAACTTCTCCTCTGTGATTAGAAATGATCTCAGCTAGAAGTCTCACAGCTTGAGCAATATGAGATCTAGATCTCTGAGGGTCACCATGTTTTAAATCCCTCTGAAATGAGGGACACACCATGGTCCATTGGCAGTGTTTACTCTTATCTTGTACATCCACTTGCAGTCAGTTGAGGGTCATTCCAGAGACTTAAACCATGCTCCTTAATTGTTTCAGCAACAGCCCCTTGTCATATTGCTGACAGGTCTAGCATGAGCAGGATTGTCAAGGAAGCTTAACTAAAGGTAGCAGCAGTTAATTTGGGACTCTGCAAAGTACAGTCTCCTATTGAGAAAGAGGCCAGAATGTAGGCTTTATCCTACCTAAGATATTCTTTGTCTTCATGAGTCTGGGGCTACAGAGCTACTGTCCTTCCAGTCACCCTCTCCAAAAAGTGGAGGCTTAATTTTGACACAGATTCAATCGCTTGCACACAGGAAATGATGGTTTCTTAAGGACAGAGAGAAACCCCTATGTCTGAGGATGGTTGGCTCCCTTCTCTCACTCAGGCCCTAAGTTCCCTCTAAGCTGCACGGCCTTGCAGCAGCTTATCAAGGGCTGTGCAGCAGCATATCAAGGGCCATGCAGGCACTCAGGGCCATGGCAGGGAGAGGCGCCTCTCCTGTGGCCCCGGCCCCAACCCCAGAGCTGCCGTGGCAGGAAGAGGCAGCAAAAAGCATCTCTTTCCCCCCCATCAGCCCCAGAGCTGCTGCGGCTGGGGAGAGGCACCTCTCCCCTGGCACTACTGAAGTGAGAGAGGGCTGGGGGAAGTCCTCTCTACCTGCCATGGCCCTGGGGCAGCCTGCACCCCAAACCCCTCATCCCCGGCCCCACCATAGAGCCCACACCCCCAGCTGGAGCTCTCACCCCTCCTTCACTCCCTGCACCCCAACCCTGTGCCCCAGACCTGAGGCCCTTCCCACACCCTGAACCCCTCATCCCCAGCTCCACCCCAGAGCCTGCACCCCCAGCCAGAGCCCTCACCCCCACTTCACCCCAACCCTGTGCCCTAGACCAGAGCCCCTTCTCACACTCCAAACCCCTTGGCCCCACTACACCACACATTACCTCTATATTGGTGCACATAAAAAAAAAATCACGGATGGGAAATTAGAGGGAACATTGCTCATGGCCAGTTCTACTGGGTTTGAATTAGGGGTCTAATCCTGTGACAGCAGAGGATGCTTGGTACCTAAGAGGATTAAGTCTTAGAAGTGATAATGCTTGTCAATGGAGGCAGTGTGTGTGTATGTGTATAATATATATAGCATTTGCTTTGAGCATCCTAGGTAGATTGGGGCCAGAACTACAAGGCAGAAGGGATCTCAAAGAACCCAAGAAATCATGGACATCTTCACTGAAAACTAAGTCAAATCTGACCACAGGGAAGCAGCTCATCATGAAATTCTGGGCTCTCACAGTTGAAAGGCCCAGAGAAACTATTATAATTTCCTGGGACAAAATAAAATGAATTGAAATTTTGATCTTGTCCAATACATAGGCGGGTAGCTTTGTGTAAGAAAATCACTAGAATTGCACTTGATTGCTGAAGCCCTGGCAGTGGATGGTAAGGAAAACAACACTTGGTGGTGAAAGGAAAGGAAAGAAACTAACCAATATTTTCCAGGAAATAAAAATAAATTCAATTTTGAATGAAGAGGTTCAAGACAATTGATTGTGAGTTGGGAAATTAAGCTATTTTAAACAAAGATCAAAAGAACAGTTGGGGATATTTTCCTCAGAGCAGAAAACTTCTCTCTGAATTCTCTCTCATTTTAACGAAAAGTTGATTGAAGTACCATGAAAAGAACACGAGGATAGTGATATCAAACCAGCGTAAAATCTGTTTGGAGCTGGGTTTCAAAACACGAACGATTTGCATAAGCTCAATCCATTTGAAAAGCTGCGCTGCAAGCACAAATCAATCAACTGTTTTGATCATATTGAAGCAAGCTTTAAAAAAGGCAGCTGAAGAGAGTCAGTTGAGCAATAACTCCCTTCTCTTTGCTCAGACTACAGGAAGGAGGATGTGATGGGTTTTCCCCAGGGTGCCACCTGGAAGTGGGGTACCACTGAGCCCTCTGACCCACCACCGTAGGCTACCTCCCACACCGTGCTGCTGTGACAAGATGCAGACACACTTCCAGTCTTAGGCCAGGTCTACACTGCGACTTTAAATTGGTTTAATGGCTGATATACCGATTTAACGCTGTATCCGTTCACACGACGTCGTCATTAATATCGAGTTAAACGGCTCCTTAAATCGATTTCGGAACTCCTCCCAAACGAGAGGAGTAGCGCTAAATTCGATAGTGATAACTCGGATTAGGGTTCATGTGGACGGAAATCGACGTTATTGGCCTCCGGGCGGCATCCCAGAGTGCAGCACTGACCGCTCTGGACAGCAATCTGAACTCGGATGCAGCGGGCAGGTAAACAGGAAAAGCCCTGCGAACTTTTGAATTACATTTCCTGCTTGCCCAGCGTGGAGCTCTGATCAGCACGGCTGGCGATGCAGTCTGAAATCGAAAAAGAGCTCCAGCATAGACCGTACGGGAGATACTAGGTCTGATCGCTGTATGGGGAGACAAATCTGTTGTATCCAGCTCCGTTACAGAACACGAAATGCCAAAGCGTTTGAATAAAAAACTCCAGGATACACAGCGCTGTGTGACAAGCGTAACGGGAAGCCAGAGACTCAAATGGACGCTCATGAAGGGAGGGAGGGGGTACTGAGGACTCCAGCTATCCCACAGTCCACAGCAGTCTCTGAAAATTATTTGCATTCTTGGCTGAGCTCCCAATGTCTGTAGGTTCAAACACAGTGTCTGGCGTGGTTCAGGGAACAGCTCCTCAGTTTATTCCCCCCCACTACCACGTGAAAAAAAAAAGGGAAAGATTGCTGTGCTATGGCGTTTGCTCAATGCACTCCGCGAAAAAGGCGCCAAAGGGTTGTCTGCTGCCTTCACAAAGGGAGGGGTGAGGCTGTACCCAGCACCACCCGGGGCAGTGTTTTCTGCCCCATCAGGCACTGTGCTCTCAACACGGAAGTGGGAACTATGGGATAGCTGAGGAACAGCTACCCACAGTGCACTGCTCCTGAAATCGATGGTAGCTTTGGACCGTGGACGCAAACAATCGATTTCGGGATCCCACTGTGGACACGCTAAACCGATTTTATTAGATCTGTTTTGTAATATCGGTTTAAGCTAATTCGAAATAATCGTGCAGTGTAGACGTACCCTTACACTTCCACCAGCATACACACAGGTCGGGACAACCCAGCTGCAGTTATTTGCAGGCTCTCTGACCAGCCACTGTATGTGAATCAACAATAAAGGCTACAGCCAAGATAACCACCAGCTTAGGACCTCAGAGCGGTACTATCCTGCCCTGGTCCAAATCCCAACCAGCAGGAATTTATTATCCAGTTCGCCTCCCCCTCAATGGGGAGAGGAATATGCAACAGATCCTGCTCCTTGAGCTAAGATTTCCAGGCACTTCACTCCAAACTCACTGGTTTAGATTAAAATAAATTTATTAACTACAAAAGATATATTTTTAAGTCATAAGTGATAGCTAATAGATCAAAGCAGATTACCCACTAAATAAACAAAAATGCAAACTAAGCTTAACACATTAGAAAGATTGGATTTGAATTAATAATCTGTCACCGTGGCTGATGATACAAGCGGGCTGCAGATTCTTAAGGCTCAAGCTACACTTGCTTTGCAGCTTGGAATTCCCAGGTGTTTCATACACAGGCTAGAAATCTCTTTAGTCTGGGTCCAGCACTTTCCCCAGTTCAGTCTTTGTTCCTCAGGTGTTTCCAGTAGTCATCTTGTGTGGGGAGTGAAAACCTACAGATGATGTCACTCCCTGCCTTATATAGCTTTAGCATATGGCAGGAGCCCTTTGTTTCACAGCTTGGTTCCCAGACCAGTTTGTGGAAAAGTACTGACATCCCAGACCATGTGATCAGACCAGAGACACATGGTCTGATCACATGCCTTTGCAGTGTTATAGCAGCCATTCCCTATAGACTGTCTGGAGCATTCTCAGGAAGGCTCACCAGGTGGGGGATAAGCTTCTCCTAAGGCTGATTGTTTTTTCTAATGGCTCCTTACCCCGAATAGGCCCTTCCCCACCCTTCTTGCTGAGTGGTTGTTACCCAGGTGTAACTACATTTGAAATACAGATACATAGTCAATATTCATAACTTCAGATACAAAAATTATATATACATACAAATAGGATAAGTGTATTCAGCAAACCATAACTTTTCCAATGACATCTTAAATACCCATGTTGCATAAAATGCATAATTATGATGTAATCATATAATATCACTATGAAGACTATGGGGTGCAGTGTCATGGAGGAGTTGAGAATGAACTGGACACTTCATTAAATAAGTGTTTTAGCACAGAAAAAGTCTTGGTACAATTAAAAAAATGTTGGGGGAACATTTCTTACCCTCACTTCACAAGAATGGGAAATAGAAAAACAGTCTGTGAAATACCACAATTTGTTTCTCTCCTGCACAGCATCACAGAGCCAAATTCTCCTTGTGGTATTTTCCTACTGTTTTCCCCCAGCCTAGTTTTCAGTCATCCCAAATGATGGCACTCCCACAGCTTCCCTTGAGGAGAATATTACGTTGTAAAAGGGATCTTGTCATCATGAAGCTCTTCCTGAAATTCAACATAAACTTTCTGTATTTTAGCTTTGTCCCTGTGATGGGGGAGCGCCCCAGAATCTGTGCTTCAACCCAAGCCCAAATGTCTGTTCCACAATTAAATAGCCCCACAACCTGAGTGCCATGAACCTACGTCAGCTGACATGGGCCAGAGGGGGTGTTTAGACATACCCAGAGAGAACAGGACTGTAATGTGAATGAAACCCCAGGCTATACAGTCATTTGCTGCTGTCATATAACACTGAAATGCTTGTATCTAACTTTATGACTCCTAGGTCTCTTCCAGTGTCACTGCTCCCTAGATGTCTCTTGCTCTCTGAGCATATGCCCTTGAGAGTGCATCCTTTCATTCTCTGCCCATATTTCAACCCTCTCTAGGTTCTTCAGTGTTCTGTCTCTGTCCTCACTGGTTGGCACTACTCCTGCCAGTTAAGTGTCCTCTGTTAACATTTTTTCTGTTATTTGTTTGTATTGCAATAGTACCTAGAAGTCCCAGTCACGCCCCCATTGTGCTAGGGACTGTACAGACACTTACGAAGAGGACCTCTTCCCCAAGGTGCTCACAGATTTTATTCTTTTCCAGGCAATTCAATGAGGAGACAATTATGTGAATTAGTCACACAGATAAAGTCTCAAACTCCCTTAAGCTAAGTCTTGGGTTTGAAGTGCTCTCTAGTCACTAAACACAAGTACATGTTAATGAAAGTTCAGGTAATGTGGTCTGATGGTGTTCACACAGACACATAATGAACACCACTTACCCCTTTCCCAGTGGTTGCCCTGTTCTTACCCTGGAACATAAATCATTATTAATTAAATAATTATATTACCATAGCACTGAGGAGTCCTAATTATGGACCAGGACTCCACTGTAATAGGCACTGTACACAGAACAAAAAAACAGTCCGTAACTCAAGGAAATTAAAATCGAAGTATAAGTTAAGAAACAACAGATGGATACAGACAAATGGGGAAGTGCAAGTAAAGAATGAGACAGGGCTCAGCTTCGCAAACTGAACTCTAAAATGTTTCATGGCCTTAGTCCCATTCCATGCCAAAAAATCAAGGAACAATTTGTTCCTTGTACTCTGAATTGCAGGAAACCAGGAAACTATCCTCACAGCTGGCCCTGTGCTTTAGGTGTTTCATCCTCAGGGTGGCCTGTGCAGAGTGGTCTGCAGGGCTGGCCTAGTGTGAAATTTATTCGTGTGCAGCAGGCAGAGTTTGGCAGCTGTGGAAAGAACTGGATCAGGTAGCTATGGTGGGTTAGTAGCCACGTTTATATATATTCAAGAGGGATTGGGAAGGGTCCTGGTGAGCCAGCAGGTGTTGGGGGTCCTAGGTAAGGGTGCTAATATAGCAAGCCGCCCTGCCCCCAAAGTTTTGGGACCCTTTTCAGTCAAGCTTCTGCCTTGTGTAGGACTGGCCATCTTGATCCAATGTGCAAGGATATATTCACCCATCCATATGCTGTTGGATGAGGTTAACATGGTCTATTTAGGAAACAAAGCTGCAACTGACACACACATTTCCTAATATCTTATGACGGTGGATCAAATATATATTCCGAACACAGACCCTTAGATGTTCTCCTGTTTTCTGGGATCTTGGGGAATACACATATCTTTTCAGCTGTAAGGTCTTGTGTTCAGAAGGCTATAAATCACTTGGATGCTAAAGGGGACTGAGCTAATTCTGCCAAGGTTTTTCTTTGCAAACCATAAAGTGACAGATGAAAATCTGCTAGAGGAAGCTGCAGGGGACAGGGATCTTAGGGATCTGCATTGAGCTGTTATTGTATGGCAATAGGAGTCTGGTAAAGCAACAGCGACCGAGAGTTGCTTCTGAACAGCTCCATTCATATTCCCCCACTAAAGTGCATCAGCATTTCATACCAGCCCCCGCCCCCCGCCAACCCCTGCACCTTAACACTAAAGACCCCTGTATTCACACTATTTATAATAATCTTTGTACAAAATATGCCTTGTGAAATATCATGTGAAAACTAGTAACTCACTGATCATTAATATTCTTGCATGATGTATGTACACAATGTGTGTTAAGAGTTTTCAATATATGCTGAATTATGACTGTGTAAATTAGGACTCTGTATGTCAGAGGGAGTTTGTAAACAGGTTTGCACTAGATAAAAGAACATATTTTCCCCACCCGAGTGTTACTTCCAAAATACTTTGACAGAAAATGAGAATGTCTATACATATTGCATAAACAGAGCCATCAAGCTAACAAGGGGTGGAGGCAAACCCCTCCCTAACAAGTAGGAGGGAAGACAGCATGGCATCTACACCTAGTAGGAGACAGAAATTTGGTCTGAGTTTTATTTTTAAAAGAATTCATGGCAAAGGTTTAAAACTGTCTATAAAGACTGGGGGAGCTGAACCTCAAGTGATAAGTTGGGCCCTACCAAATTCACGGCCGTGAAAAACATGTCACAGAGCATGAAATCTACTCTCCCCCCCTGTGAAATATGGTCTTTTATGTGCTTTTACCCTACACTATACAGATTTCATGGGGGAGACCAGCGTTTCTCAACTTGGCGGTCCTGACCCAAAAGGGAGTTGCCGAGGCGTTGCAAGGTTACTTTAGGGGGTTTGTGGTATTGCCACCCTTACTTCTGCGCTGCCTTCAGAGCTGGGTGGCTGGTGGCCACAGAGCAGCAGCTGATGGCTGGGTGCCTAGCTCTGAAGGCGGTGCCCTGCCAACAGCAGCACAGAAGTAAGCATGGCAATCCATACCATGCCATCCTTACTTCTGTGCTGCGGCTGTCAGCAGCTCTGCCTTCAAAGCTGGGCTCCCAGCCAGAAGCCACTGCTCTCCAGCTGTCCAGCTGTAATAAGCCTCTGTCCCAAATCTGGACCTTAGCGTCCAAAATCTGGGTGCTTAGCATGAACCTCCAAGCTTAATTACCGGCTTGGATCTTATCTCGCTGCCACCAATCAGGATTCTGAGTACCTGATAAACTCTCTGGTCTCCCCAAACCTTTCCCTGGGGGACCCCCAAGACTCAGATGCCCTGAGCCTCCAACAAAGGGAAATAACCCACTTCCCTTCCTGCTCTTTACTTCCTCCCAGATTTTCCCGCCCTGGGGATACTAGGAGATTTCCCTGCTTTAATCCCTTGAAACACAAAACAGAGAGGACGATTTACCTTCCCCCCTCCTTCTTCTCCCCCCTCCCAGTCTTTCCCTGAGAGAGACAGTACTCCTGGCACAGAGATTCCTATCCCCTTGCCTTAACTAGGAAAAGAAAATCCAACAAGTTTTAAAAAGAAAGCTTTATATAAAAAAGAAAGAAAAAACACATGACATGATCACTGCATCAAGATGACATAACACAGGGCTATTGCTTAAAAGAAAATATGAATAATCAGCCTTATTCAAAAAGATATCCAATTTAAACATTCCAGCAGCTTCACACATGTAAATACAAAAAACAATATAAACCTATTGCTTTTCCTTTTGTACTCACAACTTGGGAACAGAAGGGTAGAAAGAAGCTTGGAGATAGGAAAAAAAAAAAAGCTCTTCCCTCATAGCCGAGAGAAAACAAACAGGCAGAACAAAGACAAAACGCACCCAGAAGTTCCCTCCCTCACTTTGAAAAATCCGGTTTCCTGATTGGTCCTCTGGTCAGGTGTTTGGTTCCCTTTGTTAACCCTTTACAGGTAAAAGAAACATTAACCTTTAGCTTTCTGTTTATGACACCAGCTCTGAAGGCAGTGCTGCCACCAGCATCAGCACAGAAGTAAGGGTAGCTGTACCGCAACCCCCCCTACAATAACCTTGTGACGTAGGTTCATGGAGCTCAGGTTGTGGGGCTAACCTTGTGAACCCTCCCCCCATAACTCCTTTTTGGGTCAGGACCCCTACAATTACAGCACTATGAAATTTCAGATTTAAATAGCTGAAATCATGAAATTTATGATTTTTAAAATCCTACGACCATAAAATCAACCCGTCTCCTACATAAATTAACCATGGTGGATTCAAAACAATGGAACCTCCATTTGTATACAGGTGGGTGGGAAGCCCACAAGAGGGGAAGAACAGCATGAGGACATCTTGCCCCTTGAAACAAAGTCATGAACTTTGGAAGATATAAGCAAAGACAGAAGCCATCTTTTGCATCTGTCACTAGACAGAGAGAAGGGAACAGAGCTCTTGAAAGCTGAGACAGATGATTCCTTTAACCAAGGGGGGATTGGAGTTTCTGTGAACTGAATATAGGTGAGAAACCTGCTTAGGAAAAGATTGTATTTTGCCAATTTAAGCTTTAGACTTTTAGATGCTTGGTTTCGTTTTTGTTTTACTTGTGACCATTTCTACCTTTATTCCTTTTATTTGGACACTTAAGCTTTATCACTTAAGCTATGTCCTGTTGTTAATAAGTTTGTTTTATTCTTTTTATAAACCAACTCAGTGCTGTGTTAAATGGACCCCAACTAACAAGTTGTGATATGTTTTTGTGTCGTTAGAGCAGAAGTGGGCAAACTAAGGCCCGTGGGCCACATCCAGCCTGCAGGATCATCCTGCCCGGCTCTTGAGCTCCCGGCCAGGGAGGCTAGCCCCTGATCCCTCCCTTGCTGTATCCCCTCCCTTGCCGTCACACAGCAGCATGGGCAGCACTCTGGGCGGCAGAGCTGCAGGCTCCTGCTGAGCAGAGCAGCAGCGTGTGTAGCTCCAGCCAGGTGGCACGGCTGCCAGACATGCTGCTCTGAGTGGCATGGTAAGGGGGCTGGGGCTGGGGCATTGGATAAGGTGAAGGAAGTCCCGGGGGTCCGGAGCAGAGGGTGGTCAGGGGATGGGGAACGTGGGTATAGATAAGCGTGGGAGTCCCAGGGGGCCTGTCGGAGGGGCAGGGGTGTGGATAAGAGTTGAGGCAGTCAGGGACTGGGAGCAGTTGGGTTGAATAGAGAGTGGGGACCCAGGGGATGTTTCGGGGGTGTGTCCCGGGAGGGGGTGGTTAGGGGACAAGGAGCAGGGGGGTTGGATGAGTTGGGGTATCTGAGGGGGGCAGTCAGGGGGTGGGAAGTGGGAGGGTAGATAGGGGACTGGGGCCAGGCTGTTTGGGCGGAACACCCTTCCCTACCCAGCCCTCCATAAAGTTTTTCAACTCTAATGTGGCCCTTGGGTCAAAAAGTTTGACCACTCCTGCTGAGTTTAGGGACAAATGAACAATATTGTTTCTTTGAACAGTCCAGGAGAGGGCAGGACATTGCAGAGCACAGAGTTTGGGGAAAATTTGGGATTGGGAGTGTGTTGCAGTCACTTTGCTGGTTGTAACCAAGACTGGTGAAAGCCCGAGTGTGGTTGTGGACAGGCTGCTGGGGTCAGAGCTGCTGAGTGAGGCTGTCTAGCATTTTCACTTCCAGAGCCAGGAAGTGCAAGAAGTACATGAAAATGGAAAAATAATTGGATTAGTAAAGAATCACTAATTGCTGCCGTTAATATTTATTTGCAGGGTAGTAACAAAGAACACTTTTCTGCCCTGGTTCCTAATTATTATGAATTTCTTTGAATATTTGGGCTAAAGTTTGGGTTCTGGATGACAGTTTGGGTTAGTTATTAATTAAGCTGAATCAGTTTGCCCAAACCTGCTGTTGGGAAGCTATTAATTACTTATGCAGATTAGAAAGAGAAGAAACCTTGAAGCGTTGCTTCACTTAGTGTGTGAGCCTTGAAATGCAATTAACCAAATCATTCCAGCTTTTGTTATGGTAGTCTTCCTTAAAATGCTGTGGAACACCTGGAAGGTAGTTTTTAAATGGAAAGATAAAATATGAGATTCAGCTTGTGTTAACCATCTCTATGGGGATAAATTCAGACCTAATACAAGAGGGTGCAAATCTAGTAATGTCATTGGAGATGCACCTTTTTATACAAGGTCTGAGTTTTGCCCATATTTTCTAATTTATAAATGATGCATGGCCTAATACTAATCCCTGAATTCAGGAGTTCTCCAGATTTACACCAGTGTAACTAAGACCAGAATTTGGCCGTAGTGGCTTCTTCTTATATATCATATGGTTAAGCAGTAAGCCAGATTTCATTAGAAAGGGGAAATCCTTATTTTTGGCAAAGGAATTATGTAGCAGTATTGGTTGCATTGTGGGTTGATTTAAATTTAAATTTAAAAATTTATTCTCATTGGCTGGTATAATTTGGTACTACTTTTTGCTTGGAGGATACACTACATTTACACACATTTATTTAAGAAGTTATATAGCTTAACTTACATTCAATCAGATCCTTAATTTTTATATTTTTTATTTTGTTAGAAAATAGTGAAGGTTTCTTATTTAGTAGATGATCGTTTTACTAAAGATTTGTGTTAAGCAGCATTTGGATGGAAGGAATACTGCAATTAAAATTGCACAAAAGCAAAATTTTAAATTTATTTACTATTTAAATAAAACTACATTAAATGTGCTGTATACATAAGGGAAAATAAGTTTATCAAAACAGATTTTATATTAAAACTTCCTTTCTTTAATAAATCAGTAAGTATCAGCTGTAATTAATCAATTAAATTGATTGTTTCTGGTCACCATATCATTCAAGATTTTAAAACTAGTAAATCTCATCATCTCATGTAATTTTTTATTTATAGTTTGGCAGAGGAAAACAAGCTTTCCTGTCTGTTCAACTCTCAACAGTTTCTCAACTTTGAATGAACTATTAAATAAACTGAAATTAAGCAAATATTTTCTCTCTGCCTGCAGAAGAAGCTACTGCTGTCAAATTCTGATTTATCATAATCAGCAAACTCTAGTTCCAGGTGCTTAGCTGCTGACTTCTACCGATTCAGTCATTTGACTTTCTTTAAAACTTTACCAGCAAACATGTGATACTTCAATATAATATTTTTATTCACATTATTTTAATAGATATAGTAAGTTTAGGCCTTAACATAGGTTGTCATAATTTCATATTTAATTTTATTTGTTTTTAAAAATAAAATATATTTAATTTAAATAAATGTTTGATTAAAAACATTAATTTTTTTTTAAAGCAACAGTGGTTGGCTCCATAAGGAGGGCTAGTCAAAAACATTCTGTCAAAAATTTCAATTAAAATTGGATTTTCGACAAAACAGATTTTTTTGTGAAATGCTCTACTTTCTCTGGAAATCATCAATTTGTTTGTCAAAAAGAGGAATTCCTGAAAACCACAATGCAGCCTAGACTTCCTCTCCCATAATGCACCATGGCCATTTACCTGCTATGAGACACCACCTTTTCTCAGTAAAGAGGGAATACCTTGCTCCTTTTAGGAGAGAGATAGTCCAACCAGGGATCCCAGTCTATCAAAGAGATTGGGCACACAAGGCACTTGAACTACAACTCCCATGAGGCACTGCAGCAGAAATTTACAGTAAAATATTTCAGCTTTTGATTTTTCACTACAAACCCAAAATTTTCCGCAGGAAAAGAAACCCATTTTTCAATCGGCTCAATTTGTCCAAACTTGCATTGTGAAACAATGGGAGAAATGACAGTACTCAGGAGAACTACTTTGCACCCCTGCCCTATTAGGATCCCATTGCATCATAGGTCACTCAACTCTCTGGTCCATGCCATACCATATGGTATGTTGCAGCTACTAGCTGGGAAGGAGATTCATTTGCTGGCAAAAGACTTTTGTATTGCAGACATCTTGGTGATGGAGCTACTCCAGGGTATCAGCTTTGACCACTATACCAGTTCCTCCAATTTTCTCCTTCCCCACAAATGGAACCTGAACTCATTTCCTTCAACACCTCATATTTCAAGGACATTTAGCTTTTCATTCATCTGCTTCACATGCAGGCCCAATGAAAATTGTTTAAACTATCACTGTGAGTAACCTAAATGGCAATCAATAGTTTTGCTGTGGGTCTTGAATGGTTAAATCCATAGCAGACAATTCTATATATAGACCTAATTAGTGATACTATCCACTGAATTGTAGTTTTGTGTGAATAGCCAGACCAACATGGCAGCTTTTTAGCATGTCATGGCATTTAACCAGCCATGAGCTAAATCTCTGAGAAAATATTTTTCCCCTTACACATTTTAGTTTTAGATATTTAACATTCACTCTATCTATCAAGTGAGGCAGCTGATTATAGTTCCAAATCCTCTCTGAGACTGACATCACTGAAAATGACTGGGCTTTGGGGAGACAGTATCTGGCTTTAGCCACTAAAATCTATTTTGGGAGGATTTATTAATTTCTGAAATCCTGGATTTCCGTAACTCTTCATTGAACTCAGTAAAAACCTGACCTTGTCAAAAGTTATGCAGAGTGCCAATTGCACTTCAGTTTTTTCTGTTTTTAAAAAAAAAATTTTTCACGTACATTACTGATTTTAATGTGATGGCATGGGAAAAATACATTGCGAAGAACTTGTAGTACAAACGTCAGCTTAATTTAGTGACTTAATTTAAAGGAGTAATTAAATGCATTTATTTGAAAAAGATCTGGAGAAATTCCCTTCAGTTTCTACACTAGAACTCTGGAAAAAATCAGAGGTGGCTTTCTCCAGAGAAGCCTTCCCAGATTTTGCGTTAAACCCAAAATAATTTCTTAGTATGCATTGGGCTATCTAGTTAGTGTTGTGTGAATTTTCAGGCGGCCAGATTTCACAGGTACATAGGCACCTATAGAAGCAGATAGGCAAATAGTGTGATTTACAAAAGCACCTCAGTGAATTAGGTGCTGAATTCTCATTAATTTTCATTGGGAATTAGGCACTTATTGTGTTTAGGTGGTTTTGTAAATCCCACTATTCACTTATGTGTGTCTCTAGGTTCCTAACTACGTTGGGCCATGATCAACAAAACTAATAGCCATGTACCTCTCTACGGCACCTCAGTGCTTTGATTTAAGGAGCTCCCACTAACATGAAACATATTAGGTTTTAAAATACTGTCCGTTTACCAGATATATAAATGGATAGGCGATTGTGCAGGGTTTGTGTGTATTCTATCTATAGTGCTCCCTTCAGCCCAAGCCAAAGGTAGTGCTGATAGTATCTACACAGCTGGTCTTATGTGACCCTCACACTGAGTGGGGGTTTAGTGGGCTGCAAATAAGCACAGTTTAAGCTCAAGCAATACTTAAACCATCACAGCTCTGCTTGTCTGCTGACAACCCCCTTCCGTACTATCTCACCTATGGTCTTCCCCTTCACAGCTCCTGTTTCCATGGTGGATCTACTGCATCATTGGGCCTTGTGCAACCAAATAAGGAACTAGAGGATTTCACCCATAGTTAGCCAAGCACCTTGAGATCATTCAGGATAAGTGCTACCTGCATGTAAAATATTATAGTTTTTATAGTATTTATTACATAATTATCCATCCAAATGATTACAGCTCAACCACAGATCTTTTAGTTGCAGATTAGCAAGAGAAAGATAGCAGATATGTAGATACAATACTGCAGTGCACTGTTTATTAAGGTCTATTGAAAGCAAGATATCTTTCCTCAGGAAAAAAATTGCCTTGAAAATCAATGGAAAAGTCATTAGATTTGTAATTTAGTGTTTTGATGCAACTGAAAACTAGCCAGTTAAACTTATTGTCAATAGTATATAAGAAATGTATAGTGATTAGGGGTAGGCACAAGTATCTTTTCTTTGCATTAATTTTTTTCTCTCTTTTTTTTTAAAGTTACAAAGACATTGGAAACATTATTAGCAGTGAGCTAAATTCCAGCAAAGTCTTCAAAAGGCATTCAAAAAAAACCCAACCCCCCCAAGCCCCCAAGAAACAGCTGAGAGGTAAGTTAGGGATTAAAACCATGTTTCTTTTCCTGGCAGTGGGGGAGAGACATTTGGTTTTGGGGCGAGGGGCATCATCCTGCTGCAGTAGCAAACAGATAGCAAGGAACCTAAAAAAAGCAGTGTATGAAGGAAAGCTTATGTGCATGAGGCTCAATCCCTACAGAGGCTGAGTAGCTCACAGGAAGCATTCAGCATCTTGCAGGATTAGTTTTCTGGACAGGTGACACCAGAGTTCCACTCTAACCCCTTATCTTTTTTAATTTCTGTTCTCAAAGTCTACCAAGTGTTAAGGATGAAACACTGACATGGGCTGAACTGAACAGATAGCTACGTATTAGGTGACAGAGCAAACTTGGGGAGAGAGGGGGGTAGTTGGAGAGGATTTATATAAGTGCCTAAAGATAAAGGCAAAGAAAGGACAGTGTAGTGGTTAGGGCACTAGCCTAGAATTGGGGGAGACAGGTTCAAATCGCTGCTTCCCCACAGATTTCTCTGGGCCCAGGGGCAAGTCCTTACATCTTTCTGTGTAAGTCTACCCAGCTGCTGGGAGAAAGTTGGAGCTGGGTCCAATGGGTTTGCTGTGCTCAGGCTCGTGCTCTAAAAATAGCTGTATAGAGGTTGCTTTGATGTTCCAGCTTGGGCTGTGAAGCCCAGGGAGAGCCTGAGCTGGAATATCCAATCGGAGTGTGAGACTCGCTTCCAGCAGCTGTGTGGACATACCCTCTGTGCCTCACTTCCCTAGATGTGACATGGGAATAATAGCACTGCCCTGCCTCATGGAGGTGTGGTGGAGATAAATACGGTAAAGCCTTGGAGGCACTTGGAAACCATAGCAATGGGGGTCATGGGCAGGCATACTGCAAGTCAGTAAGAGTTGGGTGCCTACTAGGCACATGTGAACATTCAAGCCATTGTAACTTTCATCACTGTAGTGCGTGGCTAATGTGAGGACAAATACATTTACACCCACCGCAGACCTACTGCATTAGCATTGCTCTCCATGGGCTCGACCCTGCACCTACTCAAGTCCAAGAGGTCAGCTCCCGTTGAATTCAGTGGTGCCAAAGGCAGCACTATGTGTGCTGGCGCGGTGGCAGAGGGAAGGGATGGGACTGCACTTCCCCAGTGACAGCAGTATCTTTCTCTAGAGAAGGGTATGATCAGTGGTCTTTTTCTGGTGGGAGGGGACAGGGCCGCCCAGAGGATTCAGGGTGCCTGGGGCAAAGCAATTTTGGGTGCCCCTTCCATAAAAAAAAGTTGCAATACTATAGAATAATATATTCTCATTGGGGGCCCTGTGGGGCCTGGGGCAAATTGCCCCGCTTGCCTCCCCGCCCCGGCAGCCCGGGGGGGGGGCTTCATTGAAGGTGGTTGGGGCATTTTTTTAACCCCATATTACAGGTTCATTGATATTCATTGAACATGCAGGGACTGGTTCACTTCCATCACCAGTGGACCTCTTCTAGAAGTGAACCCTGTGAAGTTTGCCTATCTTTAATTAAAACCAGGTGACACAGCAAGCTGAAGTTACCCACTGGTGTTTCCCTGTAAAAATTTCAGTTTCCCTGTTCAGAGACAGAATTTCTTTGGGTTAAATCAGGCTTTTTTTCCCCACTCTGGATGATGTTGGCAAGTCTACACTTCTGTGAGTCGTTACTGATTCCATAGCCTGGCACCTGTTAGGTGTTTCTGGAAGTGCTGTCTTTATGGTTAGACAAGACCTCATTTTATATTGTTTTGTGCATTCAAGATCCCATGCACTTTTCACAGGTGACGGAGTGTTATCTCCAGTATCTTAGCCAAATTCCAATTTGAATAATTATTTCATTTCCTGCAGTTTCAATTAATGCTTCAAGTCATGCAGATACTTTGCATGAGGAGAGATTAGAAAGGTTAGGATTGCTTTGGAAAGCAGATGAATAAATAAAGATAATGATATATGTGTATAAACTCATGAATGGTCTAGAGAGGGCAAAATAGGTGTTTCTATTTGTCCTTTCTCAAAATACAAGAATAAGGGGACATTCAATGAAATTCAAAGGCAGAACCCATTAAAGGAAATACTTTAGTTATACAACACTTAACTCTGGGAACTCATTGGTGCCAGATGTTGTTATGGCCAAGAGTTTAGTAGGATTAAAAAGAGTGCTGGAGGTTTAAATGGTTAAGAACATTCTCAGTTTCACAAAATAGAATAAAAAATTATGAGGAATACAAGTCCTCAGACTTTAGGCTCTAATTCAGCCAAGCACTTAAGCATATGCCTAACATTAAGGATTTGAACAGTCCCATTGACCTGAATAAGACTTCATTCTTGCTTAAAGTCAAGCATCTATTTAAGTGATTAGTTAAACTGGGAGTTTTTATGGTATGAGACAATCATTAACTGCCCGAGGCTAGGAAGAACCTTCCCCTAAGTAGTTATAGAATCCATCTGGATGTTTTATTGCTTCTTCTTCAGAACCATCTTATTCTGTCCATTACTGAATCAAGGAGCCTGGGTTAGAGTGGCCACTGGCTTGATCTAATATGGTAATTCCTATGCTCCTAAATTCATTCTTCCCTTCATATGAATGTATATGTATAATAATGTCAAAGAATTATAACACTTTTGCCATTTTTCTAACTAATATGAATGTAACTTTGCTGGGTTTAACTTTGTGTCCTAATATTTTTTCACAGCTGGGTGACCTAGCTAGATGGCATCTAATATTAAGGCTAAACACTTACAAGCACAATGAGTGCATTTCACTACCTTCATGACAATATGCTATTGTAGGAATCAGGATGTCACTATCAGTCGTGCTCTGGGTAGGAATAATTCAAACAGATGCACCATGGGTAAAATTATTTAGTATATTGGTAAAAATATTTAGTGTCACATTTAGGTAACTAATGAAAATTACATTTAGAAATGGGAATGTGTTTTTTGCTATCTTTCCAAAGGGAATCAGCTTTATTTAATATGCAAATTAAAATCAATGCCAAAGTATGCGTTCATTCAGCTTTAAATCTCGGTATATTGTTCTTAGGTTCGCTTCATTGTCAAGTTTCTAAAGGAAGCCAATGGTCATTAACATAACTTTCTGCTGTCTTCCCCCACCCTCTTTCCCAGGAGTTTAAAAGGAAAATTATTTGTGATGGTGTTTTACTCTCCCCCAAAGTGAAGGATTACAGTATATTAGGGAAAGAATGAGGTGTTTAGAAATGTTCTTTTTGTCTTCAGACTCCCATAAGAACACAGAACGTGAATCTCTCAGTGCTGGCTGAATAATGTAACTTACTATGACTTTAGCTCCTAAAGACAGCTGCACCTCATCTAACTCAGGGGTGACCTCTCCTGTCTATGTATTGGTTCTTGTATGATGCATTTTGTGTGTGTGTGTGTGTAGATGGCAAAGTTTGTTTATATATATTTGCCTTTGTCAGCTGTTAGTCTGCTAAAGGGTTAGCACTGGCAGGAAAATGAGAATTGTTGCAGTCTTTATTTTTTTTTTAAGGTGGCAGAAAAGAAGGGCTCATTTAGTCGCTCATATGAGCTTCAGGGCTAGTCCTTGCCACACATGGCCAGCATGATGAGTGTTCTGAGCCTGATGAGTCATCTGAGGTAATTCCCTTTGAGTCCTAAGGGTCCAGTAAATCCACAAGTAAGGGTCTAGCCAGTTGTCCCCCAGGCGAGTATATATGCTCCTAATGAAAACAGCCACACCAGTCTGCTCAGTGCTGCTGCCTTCCTGAGCATACTCCTGGACATCTGGTAGTTATGACGGACTTCCTTTGGATGTCTGCATTGTCCTATGTGCTCAGGGCCAACCCATTCCTATTCCACGTACAACCTCATCAACCAGGAGAAAGGGGTTTATTGACCAATGTTGCCACATAAAGATGGCTGACTAACCTGTAGCATTTACCATATATACCTGTTTTCATCTTCAAAGTGCCTTAACAGTAAGAAATGTTCCATGACATCTAGAATCCTTTACTGTATAAGAAATTAGTGAAGAGGAACACATTACTCTACTGTGTTTCTTATGGCGATCATTACCAAGTCAGCCACATGATGAGACAGAGGCCCAGCACAATTGATCAGTTCCACTGACAAATGAAATGTTCTCTGTACAAGACCCTTCATTATCACATTTCTAGTAACATCTAGAGGTTCTATTTTTAAAACAAGTCTCATCGATTGAAAGGATATTTCTTTGAAAAGAAGTCACCACAACAAGCTAGATAGAGAACAATCCCCAGTAAATTCTTCAAACTTAAAAAAAAAAAATACAAAGGAAAGTTAAGTGAGTTTTACTCTATCAATCTGTTGGATAATAGGGGAGCTAACAGTCTGGCCACATTTTCATCTAACAAAAGGATGCAATTAGGTAGCTCAATTACTACTGCAAGCATTAAATAGATACACAAAAAGAACAGGGACAGAGCAATTTATTTTCACATTAAAACCATTAATTCCTGAAAGAAAACTAAATTCCGAGGTTTAACATCACATCAACGATGCACTTTTAATATAATTAAAGTTTCTTTTGTTCACACTCCCTCTAATTTTAGATCTGGCCTAAGCATTATCTGTCTTTAGCCAGAGTTAAATGTTCCACTTAATTGTGCTGAAACTACTGTACCCGTTTTCCGCAACTTCCTGTACGTTGCTTTGGCTTTTTATTACAACTTGAATTTGAGGGGGAAGAAATTCCATTTCATAATAATATTTCTCTTGCCAAACAATTTAGTCTTTGAGTCCGAGTCCTCATCACATTTCTGTGATCTAAGGTTCGCGGTTATTCCCTAAACAGGCTTTCTTCAAGATCATTATTACATGAGCTGTAATTAATTCTTCTCTTTACAGAACTTACAGTTCAGGGAATATTACATCTACCAATGAACACAACTTAGTCATTGGCAATAGCAAGAGATCCTATTCCTCCAGTCATCAAACCTAGCAATTGTCTGAAATGTCCTTAAAATGCCCCGCAAAAAAAGAAAAATCTTTTCAAGGGTTGGATGATTTAAATGGTTAGTAATAAATTCAGGGGGCATTTCATCTCTAGGTTGCCAGTTAGACTCTAAGCAGAGTTTGTGGTTGAATGTTATCAAGCAGTTTCTAGTTTGACATAGACAGCTGTCTGAATCATAAGGAGCTCCACTGTACCTGACTCTCTAGTTTGTAGTGCCAGAGTGGTCAAGGAGTAAATGGACCTTGCAGACTGAACTTTTCTTGTATCCCTAGAATAGGTCATTCCATGTCAGTGAGTTGCATTGATGGAGCATGTCATAAACAGATAGCTAAGGGTTGATGTTTCTTTTACCTGTAAAGGGTTAACAAAGGGAACCAAACACCTGACCAGAGGACCAATCAGGAAACAA
>NC_133790.1:13109154-13381895 GCF_003597395.2 Chelonoidis abingdonii | reverse complement strand
TGAAACTCAGGGCATCTGAGTCTTGGGGTCCCCCAGGGAAGGTTTTGGGGAGACCAGAGTGAGCCAGGCACTGGAATTCCTGGCTGGTGGCAGCGCTATCAGATCTAAGCTGGTAATTAAGCTTGGAGGTTTTATGCTAGCATCTCATTTTCTGAACTCTAAGGTTCAGATCTGAGTAGAGAAGCTATGACAGAGCAGTGTAAAGAACGTAATGCGATGTAATTCAACTCATCATCATCATCACCATCAAGTTTGTTCACTTTTATGAATGCTGTAATGTGTAGGTGTGGTGGTGTGAATTTTATACAGACATGAATGTAAATTGATTATGACATATGTTAAGGGGAAACTAATCTCATATTTCAGGGTATGAGACAATTACTGTAAGGGTCATGAAGGAATTCCCCCAAACACGCACCCCTATTTTCAGCATTGCAGAATATTAGTTAAGTGTTGTCAGGGCTGTGAAAATCCTAATCACTTCAAATAGATCATATGGGAGACTCATCTCTCTCTGAAGCATGTAATATGAGCCATGGTGTGCAGAATACTGGACTGGACAAATCAGCGTTCTGATATTGTATAGTAAAGCCAATGGTACCTAAAATGCACATGGTGACAAATTCATTGGTGAGAGAGCCTATAGCTGTTTTTGCTTCATTATTGCATATTTTGAATACACATGTACAGTTCTGGGAGCAACCCTACTCAAAAACCTAGATTCCTTATTTTATATTTTCTAGTGCACAGATTTAGAGTCCACTGTAAAATTCATTATGATGAGCTGTTCTGATGGAGATGACTAACAGCACAAGAAAAACAATAATCTTCCTAGTCCTTGTGCCATTACTGTATGATAATTATATAGATGGAATAGTTGCATACAAATGGATATGCAGTGATTTATTTAGAGAGAAATGGAGAGAGGCTACAAAGATTGGAATTTCCAGGTATAAGCTGTGAGTTCTTAGTAAATAAGAATGATATATTGAAATTGGAGTAGTCAGATATCTTATGCCAGACTGGCAACATTTATTCATAATGGAATATTTATGAGGCACCTAGGAATACATTCACTGTCTGTGACACAGGGCCTTCTATGATGTGGTTACTCAGAGACCAGAACTGCTTTCCTAAAGCAATGAATAGTCAAGCCATTTCTTTTGCCTTAGCACTGTATGTGTTAAATTGGTGCAGATATTATCATAAAGTGGGCTTCATCTGAAGTTATGTAATTTTACTGTGCTTTATTGAAATATTTTGTTGTTCTTAGCACAAATTTCATTAAACTACATGAAAAAATATAGGTTGTATGTTAAGGATCATATTCTGGGGGCTCATGTGAGGAAAGGGGCTGTTGGTGCAGGAGAGAAGTGGGGAATGGGAAGGGTTAACTACCCTACCTGCAACTTTGGTCTTGTAAGCAGCTGGCATTTTCATGCTGTCTCCTCCATACTTGCCACAGGTGTTATCCAAACACTAATCCCTTTCTTGGAGTTTGTCCTTATTTATAAATGAAGTAAGAAACCCCTACAATGGCTGATTGACAGGTTGTTGGGTCTTCCTTCTTAGCTCCTTCCACCTTAGAGAGCCACTCAGACTTACATCCCTGAGTTGGATATAAAAGGACTTACCTGGTCTGACTGCTAGGGTGAGTCAGCAGAATAGCTATGCACATCCATTAAAGGTTGTAAAGCTTGGCACAAGGAAAGAATTGAACATAGTACTTTCCAATAACAGTGGAAACCCTGAAGGGGTAGCGTATAGTGTGACCACGACTCTATCGGTATTTGGCTAAAGATCCAGAACTGGGGCTGGTTTTGGTGACTGCAGTGGAATTGGGGAGGGGAGTGTGGAGGCAGATAGTACACTGATTCTTTATAAAGGTGTAGGTATTGTCCTCCGGTACTCTTGGAGAAACTCCTACCTGTTTCTGTTTTCCCCAGGAAGAACAACTCCAGGAATTGCCTCTGATATGGTATGCTTCCACTCCCTGAATGCAGTCATGGTTGGTTAATCCACATTCTGTCCTTAAATGGTCAAATGGTAGATAATAATTGGCTTGATGAAGTATGATACAATGTGTTTGGGTGGGATCACTGGAATTGAACTGGAAGGAAGATTCAGGATTTACTTGGCTTGTCCAGGGCTACCCTACTAGGGAAGAAGGAATTTCATTGATTGAAAAAACTATTTGATAAGGGGCTGATCAGGTGGAAAGGTGTGGGATGGACTGGGGATGGAATAAGAAAGGTCTGATCTGAGCTGCCAAGATGGAATGCAAGGAGTTGATTTAGAGCTAACTTGAGGCAATGAAAAGTGATTGCTCTGATGGAACAATGCGCGGGTTTCCCTGACATTAGGAACAAAGGTTTTATGGTTTTCATAATCCAGTGTTAACACACTTCAAATGCTCATTGCATCACTCATCTGAAAACTCCATAGCCCTGTGTTGTAACAAAGACATGTGGCTTGTGATTTCTCATTAGACAAATTGTGACTTTCGTTAGGAGGAGAGGAGAACAGAGACTGTCTTCAGTTCTTCTACAATTTTTGAAGACTGCCCAGTTCGGGGTGGGGAAAAAAAATGCAAGGCTCTTTCTCACAGCCCAGCCCCTAGATTCCAGCTGCTTCAGAGTAGATAATATTTAATGATGAATCACTCTGGAACTGAAGAAAAAAATTAATAGTTGTCTTTGGTCTGTTATGTTCAGAGTTTAATAGACTGTAATTTTTATAACTGGAAATCTTTGCCAGAGCCCCAGCTCCACTGTTGTCCAGTGAATCAGTCATTGATGAAAGATCCCAGAGCCACTGTCATTTTTTAAAATTAATCACATGTTCAACTTTTTGCACCACTTAATGTGGCAGAAAAGGGTGCTATTTAAAAATTACAAGGATCATTACCTAAAACTAAATTATTGTTTAAAATCAAGCACATCAATCTCAACCCAGGAGGTGCCTGACCTGTATTTATTACTGCTATCACAATAATTACAATGGAAATTGTACTGTCATTGCTAATTTCAGCCTCGTGTATCAAGGTAACTTGCAAGGCATAATATTCCCTCTTTAGGAATGCAGGAGGGGCGTAGGACTTTGTTAGCAGTGAGGGAATGATTTCTTTAGCAGTCAAGCTTAATTTTCATTTGCTTAAACAGCCTGCACAAATACACCTCCCCTAAAGGACTACAAGAGACATATTATTCAATGGGATCCTTAAAGGGAGTCAGGACAGTAATAGGAATCATTCCTGTACAATGGGCTAAGTTCATACTCATTCAAGTCTGTACTATCGGTAACTCTTTTACTTTGATTGGGTAATGCAGCTGGAGGTGTAATAGGTTTTTTCATCTCTAAGGACTCTGATTCTAGTATTTGCAGCAGGGGTGAATTTGGTTTAGCATGCTTTCACTGTATTTCCCAGGTGATATGTTGTCAGGCCAGTTTCCAAAGATTGATATATAATGCTATCAAATTACAATAGCTTTAAAACTTTGGCACATTCATTTCCTATTGTTGAAATACAGTGATTGGGTATTTTGAATTTTAAATAAGGATAGAGTAAATAGCAATGACTTATTCAAATTGTCCATTGCTAGAAGACCTAAACAGGTTTATCAAAGTGGTAAGGTGACTACTATTATGTTTCATCAGGCCATTTAATTAACAAATTATCCGTAGTGACTGAGTTGATCTCTAGGGTACTGTTACCTAATTATAAACCTAACTGAGCATACCTAGTGCTGTTTGTTTACAATTATGTCTATTGCCAGTTGAAAAAAAATAATTTAATGATAAATAATACACAGTCATTATAACGGTCTCAGCACAAAGGCCTTTAACTTCCAATGGGCAATTCTCAAGAAGTCCAGAAGCAGTAAAACACCACCACTCCTCAGCTGTCAGTCTCCAATATAGAAATAGGGGATGCTTCTACAACCTTTACACTGAGTAGCACTGACTTAGGTAAGTAGTCTCATTGAAGATCGAAAGGCATTATTTGCTTACGTAAATCCTACTCAGTTTTAGTAAGGATAGCAGAGTTTGGCTTTAAGTGACACAACAAATAATACATATCGTGCTGTATTGGACTGATCATGGTCCTGGCTGTTTGACCTTGGCCATGTCCCTTAAGTGGTCTCATTTTTACATGGGGTGAAAATGATGGGAATTGTAGGTGCTTGGCACCTTTGCAAATCAGTCTCTCAACCTCTTTCTATCTCCATTTTTCCTCTATAAAATGGACATAATACACATCTACCCCACAGGGGATTATGAGGCTGATGTGATATTCTAAAGGATTTAGATTGTTGGATGGAAGGAATATTGAAATATAAAGTGTTAATAATTAATTAATGTTTGCAAAAAGAACAAGGAGTACTTGTAGCATCTTAGAGACTAACAATTAATGTTTGTTAGAGCTTGTCAAAAAAGGGGAAAAAATCACAGTCAATTTTCCTGGTTTCCCCCCTACCCCAAATTTGGAACATTAACAATTTTGAAATTTAAAAAGGATGATCTGATCTAATGTTCTGGAAGTGCGACACAGGTGGTCAGTCTAATTACAACACAAGCTAAAAAAGGGAAAAAAACCTTGAGCCTGGAAAGGTGTCTGGTGAAGGATTCTAGAGCCATGGTCCTGTGATGAAGAAGGCTCTACTTCCTGTTCGTCCTAGACTATGGACTGCCAACAGTTTAGGCCTTGCCAGTCTGTTTCCATTGGTGGACATGGCGTGACAGGTAGACTTAATAGATCAGGTACTCAGCTGGTACAAATCAACATAGCTTCAGTGAAGTCACGTGAAACCACACAAATTTACACCAACAGAAGATCTGGCATGATGATATTGTCTAGAGAGAGAACAAAATAAGGACACCTTCTCTTTTCTCATGGGTTTTCTGTTGGATACACAGAAATATTGAGATACACATCACTGCAGCAGATAATCTAGATTTAAAAGTTGCCCCAACTTTCTTCAAACCTGCCTTATAAAAATCAATGTGTTAAGTAATTGTATGGTCCAAATATTTTTATTTTAATATTGCTCCCTTTCTTGTCTTGAGTAGCAGTGCAGAATCTTGTGTGGTTAGGATCCATAGCAACCTTACCCTTGGAATGAAGCCATCATTCCTTTTTTAAAGGCATGGCCCATGGTGGTTTTGATATATCATTGTTTTTAAGTCCCTGCACAAAGAAATCAATTTTAAAACAGCATATCTGCAAACTGAAGGACGCAACTGAATGGTTTGCTCAAATTCCTGGCAATTAAGACGAAATAAATCTGACAGCATGGCATGAAACTGACAATAAGAAACCAAATAAAATCTTTAAGTGACAGGGTAGGAAGAGATGCTGGAAATCCATACAGCAGGAATTGATGTAGTCAACTTGAATGAAGGATATAAAAACCAATGATGTGTGGGTACCCTGCTTGAACAGCACATCATTCCTTCAGAAGGGGAGAAAAGATTTTACAGAATCGTGGATAGCCCTACAATGTTAGAAGTGATAAAGCCATCTCTTCTAGGGTGATCACTCCAGGATTCAGCTAGTGCATAGTAGCAGGAGTGGCAATTAGAACAGCTCACTTGTCTGTGCTTTGTTATTGCTTTCTTTCCTCTCCCTCACTCACATACATTTAGGGCCTATTCTTCACTCCACTACATGTGGGGAATCTCCCAGTGGAACCAAGGGATTAAGTAGCTGCTAAGCAGAAAGTGGCATCAGGGCCCAGTGCCTGTGCCCCCAGAGGCTTTAATGCATGACAGAGGGAGGTGCTGGATTGAGATCCTTCAAGAAACAGAGTAGTAAGGCAGATCCGGGGCCAAGAAGCAGGTGGCCCTTGCAAGGAGAATGGTGAACTGATGCTGCACTGTCTTGCAGGCCCAAAGCGGAACTTCCTGCACACAGCCGTGGCACAGGCCCTGTGGGAAGCCTACAATGAGACACTTCTAGTGGCATCTCTGCCACTTGCAAAGAGTTCAGGGAGTCCGTCTCATGCGCTGGCAGTGGCACTACAACTCAGCACAACTGAAGAGTAGCCTTTACAGTGTTTCCTCACCATCACCAGCACTGGGAGAGCCAAATTCCCCTGTTCAGCTTCCAAGAGGCAGCAGCTCAGGGCTGGGCACCTGGCTGATGAGAGGAACTTCCCAACAGATGACCAACGTGCTGGTGTAAGAGCTGCTGAGGCAGAAATGAGCCCCTTCCCATGCCGGTGGGCCACTTTTATATTCACTGATGCAACTTTAACCTCCTGTTTTCTGCAACCCCTTGATTATTTTTTCCAGATAAACATCATTTGTCATTGTCTGTGCTTTCTTGGATTAATCTTCTTTGCCTCATTACTGGACACACTTGGGAGTTCACCATGGGCAGCCTCTGCAGCCCAAGCACCAAGGAGAAAACCCAGTTTGCACCTCACCACATCAGCTTCGCTAGAATGTCCTAACTTTTCCGTCCATGAAACTTGCCATGTGAATTCTCCACAGCCTAGTTTGGAAATCTCTGTAGGGTGTCTAACCTCTTGGCCATTCCCATAATGCATCAAAGCCAGACCCTCTACCCAGTGCCTTGAAAGTACCTAAAACAACATTTTTCAAATTCTCGAAGGACAAGATGTCCCCTGATGTGCCTAACGATCCAAAACCTGCTGCAGTTAATAGTAATCTTTCCATGGACTTCAGTGGGCTTTGGATCAAGGCTTATGTGCCTTTCTCCCTACTTGTGCCTATACAGTTTTGAAATGTCCAGCTTAGGAACCAAATCTTGGAAAGAGCTCAACATCCACTACAAGGGCCAGATTTTTCAAAAGTGCTTGGCTCCCATTCAAACACCTCAGTGACTTGATGTTCAAAAGTGCTCAGTAAATGGGAGCAAGGCAATCTTGAAAATCTGGCCCAGTTTTGGGTGATGTACACTTGAGAATCTAGCCCTGACCTCTCCTAAAGATCTGGCCCTGGTGTCTAATACAGGGTAGCAAAGAGAAAAGGCCACTTTTTAAAACTTTACCTTAGGCAGTGCTATGTAAATACTCATGCAGTACAAGGGTGTTCAACAAAGCTCACAACTATCACATTCAATAGTGTCTCTCTGGTTTCTGATCCAAGATCTCCCAGGAACACAGACACAAGGATGACTCAGCTGAAGAATGAAGAGTTATAAAGAGGAAGACATCTGTTCAGTATAGCAAGTTCCCTACAGAAAACATCTGTCATTGGAAGCTGACTGTTAAAGGTATTTGCAACAAAAACTACAGTGTGCATACTAGCAGGAAGCCCTTTGAAATGAACACCTTTTAAGGCAGCAAGAGTGGTAAACAAATACGTTTTTGTGCACTGAAGTTTTACAACTTGCTGCAATATCTGAACAAATTACCAAGCATTACATGACTTTTCCAGTGCAAGCAGATAAAAGTGAGAAGTATTTACGCAGGGGTGCTGGAGATTTTATATTGAGTTAGAAATGCCATTTAGTAAAAGCTGCTTAAGACACTTTTAGGGACCTTTTTAAATAATATGGCTTGAGATTATATATAATATTTGTTGGTTGTTATATGCATTGCTAACAGTAGCTGGGGAGACTAAAAACATCAGAGCAAGCCCCCTGAGCTTAATATCTGAGCAGGTGACTGTGATCAAAAGGGGGATATTTCGCCTGTCAGAGCTACCTTTGAATGGTAGTTAAGGGTATCTCATGTAGCAGATTGTGATTTCTGAAGCTGTTGATCCATGATATAGTACTTCCCCAAACGACTTCCTAGTATTTATCAGTCCACCTTCAATAAAATCTTTCTAACGTGACTTCTCAAATCCTTCACTGCGGACACTCAGATCCAGAGCAATTGATGCTCAAGGGACCAATCCAACACCCACTGAAGTCAATAGAAAGAATGCTGCTCCTTGCCCCATTGACTGTAATGGATTTAACCACATTCAAGTGGTGTTTTCATGCTGAATTGCCATTTTGCGGGTACAAATGCACCTTTTGAATGTGCTATTGAGACACCAACATGTGAAAATTGGCTTCAAAGACATTGTGGGAATATGCTAAAAGAGCTGCGTCCATCTATGTGGTTACTTGTATGCCCTCACCATTGTAGTATCTGAGTGCCCACTGTAGTTGCTGCTTGCTGAAAGAAAGGCAATTGGCAATACCCTTTCCTTTGGCATAATGTCAGTAATTTCCCATACAGTTATAGTGTATTTGCTATTGCAAATAAGAACTGTGGTGGGAGCCTGGGTCAGAAAGGGTCAGAACGGGATAGGAAGAGACAGGAGGGTGGGTCCCTAACACCACCAAATCCTCAACAATTAGGAACGGTAGGGAAATGCAGCTGTATTGTGCAAGAACAGAATAGTGTCCATAGTAGCTACCACAAAGTTTTTGACTGGCCACCAGAGGAAGTTACACAGCATATTCGGCCTTCTATAAGGGATGATCCATTGACTGGCTATCCAGCTATGCAGCTAGTTGAGCAGAAGTGGCCTCTCAAGTCAAGGTTGTCACTGGCTGACTGCAACCACTTTGTGGGATGTCTCACTCCCTGCCTTGTAGGATAGTTGTGACATTTAAACATTTAAAGCTTCCTGGCGGATAACCCAGTATACTCACAACAAGCTATATGCTGAGCATTATAAACCCACATACTTTTACTATCCACTTTTGTTTTGCATTAATGAGAGGAACATGGAACACGAACTATTTTAATGTACTTCAGTTGTCTGGTTTCTTGGTGTAGTTTGTAGCTGGTTGTTTACCAGTTCTGTCTTGATACTCCAGATTAAAAAATAAACCTCGTCTATTTATCACAACATACCTGTTTTCAATTTCCATCTAATTCAAGTCTTTTAGAAGATAAATAATTTCTTCCTTTTCCAATTCAGGAGAAAGCGAAGATAACTATAATCTCTCCTGCCTGTAATTGTACTGATAAACTAAACATACATATAGGGTTACAGATATAAGTATCACATCTGTTTTAGTGACTGCAGCAACTGTACAGATTATCCTATTTATTTCTAACCATATGAATTCTAGAGCATCTCCTTCAGATTTCTATTCTACAGCATGCCAATAACCTTTTGAGAAATGCATTTATTTACTGTGAGGAGACAGTGCTGATAAGGTAAAGTATAAATTTGAGCATCTGAATGTATTTTAGAGGGAATTTCAAGGACATATGCTAGTAAAGCAGGGACATTCCTTACTTTTCTCTGTTGACCTGACATTGTTAGTTCCATCCATATAATGGGACTCTTCAGGTTTTAAAACTAGCTGCATTATTATGCTGTCTTTAAAGAGATCCCATGACTATGGACATTTACATAGAAACTTATAACTGATTATTATACACCGGGGAGAACAGCACATTAAGCTGCTGCAAATGATATGCAGGGTAGAGCAGAGAGATTCCTCTGTATGCAGAGTGGAGGGAAGGGATGTGCAGGGGATGGGGGATGGGTAACAGGGATTGAGAAGAGCAGACACGGGGATCATGGGGTTAGACTCCTCCCAACCCCTACATTCAGAGCTGCTTTGCTTTTTACCCTCCAGTGACTCATTAACTTTGACCCTCTTCCCTGCCAGAACTCTCCTTTGCCCCTCAACCCTGACTTGGAATCACTACACCCCCTATCCCCAATACACAATCTTTCTCCTTCCAGAGCTGAGAAACCTAGACACTGTATCCTTGCTTCCATCCACTTCCCCCTTTCTGGGTCCCTGCTTCTCTTATCACCATCACTTCCCTCCAACTCCTCTCTGGGCCTTTATTTCCTCCTGTTTGATATGCCAGGTGCTGGGTGACTACATGGGGACTCTGTGCCTTTATAATTGAATTGGCTCTTTATTAAGAGAATTATTTACAGAGACAATGCAACTGCAGCTAGTATTTTAGCCATGTACCTACAGACTGACTTCCTGGTGCTGTGCCTCTGCAAACGCTTCTCATATAGAACCTGTACCCTTCCTTCCTAGTTCCACGCAGGCTGCTGCATGTTTCTTTTCAACAATTTTTGTCAATGCATCTTTCATGAAAGTGTTTGCTGACTTGCCAGGGCCAGCGCTTAATAGTTTGTAGCACACCACTGGGACATGATATTTACTGCTGTCCGACTGTGGCTTGTTAGACCTCATTGTCCTTCAAGTGTGCTGGGCTTCGAGCCAAGCTCCCACTTCTTGTATGTGTTATTGCTGATGGAGGGGACCCTGTGATTGTCTTCGTTCTGTTGGGTAGCTTCCTGTTGGCCCTCTTTAGTGATCATATACCCGCTTTCTACTGACTCTCCTATGTCAGGCCAACTGATAACTGAGGCGGGAGGGTGGGTCATCTATCTGGGCATGCCAGATGTCAGCCACTACTTTGCGATCGTTTCTTTTCATTTTCACTTCCTGAGTCTGTAGCTACGTCAAATGACCTGTATCCCACTGTAGGTTGGATCCAGTCTTTTGCCACTGCATGAGGAGCAGTGGAGGGCAACCTGTTGGCTGCCGCTTCCCACAGCTCCCATTGGCTGGGAACAACAAACCGTGGTTATCGGGAGCTGCGGACGGCCGTGCATGCAGATGATCAGTGTAAACAAACTGTCTCGCGGCCCACCAGTGGATTGCCCTGACAGGCCACAGCTCCCCCACCACTGATGTAAAATCTCCTTCTGTTGTTAATCACTGTACTCTTTGCACATCTTTCACTGTTCCACGTATGCTGTCAATTGGGCATTAGTGCCTGGCCAGTAGATATGCTCCATGGCTCGTCTGAGACATGCCTCTATCTCTAAGTGTGAAGTGTGTATTCATCCCGTTATGTCAGTTCTTATGTCTTCTGGGATTACTGCTTGGTCCCCTTTAAACAAAATCCCACCTTGCACACACAGCTCACCCCTTATTAGGCAGCAGGGGAAAACTCCTTTGGCACTTGCTTCTTGTGATCCAATGGCATAGATTATTTAACTGCCTGTAGCAGCCCATCCTCTCTAGTGCTTTGCTGGATTACCTGGAGCCTCCCATCAGAAGTGCAAAGGTACTGTAGCATGTTGATAGACTCTATCTCCTGTTCCACAGAGCATCTCATGTTGAGGATGTTCTGGTGTTGTACTGCAATCAAATCCATGGTTTGCACTGCCCTGCTGTTTGGGGAACCCTGATTTTCCTCTGATTCAGGCTTTTCTGGTCATCTTATTTTTACCAAAATCAATAGGGTTTTGTCTACTGATGCCTGCAACATTCCCATAAATTTTAGAATTGATCGGATGTCACATTCCAAAGTTATCCTGTTACAGACAGACAGACATACCATGATGTCGAGCATAGGCCCTCATTTCATAGGGCCAAATATTGCAGAATCATTGAAGTTGGGGATGGGTATGACACTTCCTCGGGGTACCCAGGGCTGCGAGGCACTTAGCTACCAACTGTCCTTAGCGTGATAAAGCCATTCTGTGCCTATCATGAGTCACCTCCCCTACTGCACTGGCCATAGGCAACACAAGTACTCCCTTCTAAGCCCTGCAGGCCCTGCTGTTACTTTACAGATTAGTGACTGGCACACCCCAACCCTCGAGCCTTCCGAACATCTTACTGGAGCATCCAGCCCCTGGTACTCATAGATTTGCTACTTCCAAAGAAACAGCCCAACCCATCTTAGCAGTTACACCTCAGATCACCAGTCCCCTTAACACACAAGCATTTAGATATGTTTATATTGAAATCAAGTTAACGTTAATTTAACAAAGCACAGAGATTCAATTAGTAATAAGTAAAGCATTGGAAATAAATGGTTTCATTTGAAATAAAACCGTAACACACATGCTTGAGCCTAGACTTAATTAACAAGATACTCTCATGTCTAATGAAGTATTGTGCACCCAAAATCCTTGCAGTGCTTTACAGCCAGGTTGACCATGACCATCCTTTCTTGAGACAAGCACTCTGCCAGTTGCCTCCTCCATGAAGGATCCCAGGTGTTGCTTTTCACTCCAAGATATACCAGGACAATCCATTGCTTTTATTGATAAACAGGACACCCACTTGCTGCTTGTTACATCCTGTAGATTTCACAATGTATTCTTTCTGACAAGGCTCAGTATTCCAATGGGCCTATGTCATAAGGTGCACAATACACAAATGGTCAGACAGGGAGATAGGTGTCTATTATCTTCTGCCTGAAAGGAACATTTCTGAGATACATCATCTCCTGGTGCCCTGCCTTAATTCCAAGACTTTAAGACAAGTATAGTTTTCAATATAGTTACATAAATGCACACACATTTAGCAATTAACATGACAACCAATGGGCTTCTGGCTCTCAGTAGAGACCTCACATGCTATTCTTTGGAGAATTACTATACATATATCTGACCTAGGGGATCCCTGTAAGACTCCATGAGCCCCGCATGCCCTCTGCCACTTGGGACCAGGAGTCCCTGGGTCACAATGGAAAAGAACAATTGAATCACATTTGGTCCATTCTCTTGTCAGTGAAGGATTATTTCCTGCAACACTTTTTCTATTGCTTTAATCTTGTTAATTTTAAATGTTTTGAATGATGGAATTTCCACTATGTCCCAGAGGAGATTATTCCATAGATCTCAACCTTAGCATGATTAAGCCTGATATTCAGCCTTTTCTGAATATTATTGCATAATTCCTGGTTATACACTCACAGAGCATCTTCAAATGATCTCAAAAAAAAAAAAGCTTTGCAAATGCTAATTAAATCCTCTTCACTCCTGCGAGATGGGAAAGTGTTATCTCCATTTTACACATGGGGAAAGCAGAAGCACAGTGAAGTGACTCATCCCATGGCCACTCAGGATGAAATTCACCCCTGCACAGTGGGCTAGTTTAAGCCCGGTGCACCACATAAATCCTGCTTTGATGGTTTACAGGGCGTGAATGGTATATAAATGTCATGCTGTGACACAGAGGTGAATTTCATCCCCAGGCAGAGCCTGGAATTGAGCCTAGGAGTCCTGACTCTTCATCCCATTGACTTGTATTGACCATATAACTTCTAAAGAATTCCTCTCCTTCCCTACCTCATACTTGCATCCTTTGGCACTTGTTGACTGTAATCGTGAACTCTTAAGCATTGTTGATCTATATACATTTTGCTCTTTGCTTCCTAATGAATCAACCCCTCTGCTGCTTTAATCTATGGATGATGTAGGTTTTGTAAAGAATAAAAAAAAACCTTGTGCCTACCTAGATAACTTTGTACTTCTTAACCCTTGGCAGTCAAGAGCTGCAGACATCCAACTATGGTAAATGCAAGAAGCTTCTTTGCCTGTTTTAATGCTAATCTGCATGCTGCACAAGATACAATCAGCCTAAACATACTCATTGCTCACCTGTTAGATTTAATAACAAATAGTCTTGCTTAAATGTAAACAGACGTTCTCCAAACACGAAGCTGAAGCTAAATGTGATGAGGTGTTTAAGAGCCCATGAAGTGGGGTTGAAATAGATACTTGTTTGTTATGGGTTCCATTTGGTTTGTGAGTCATTCTGCTGTAAGCCAGAAATAACAATAAATTATAGCTCCAATTGGTTTAGATGAAACCATAATGAGTGTATTTCAGGCTATGTTCTGCACTGATGGCCGTGCAGGAAGACTGTAACTAACTGCAAATGTGCTCTTGAAGGACCCGATTCAGAGGACTCTTGTATGTCTGTGTATATAAAGAAACATAAACAGTCCAACCACATAGAAGAATCACCTAGCTCTTTTGTGTACGCTAGAGTCCTTACTTGCTGGTTGGACTCTGAGCTCCTGGAGACCACTGAAGGTCAGCAACCAATCCACTCGTTTAACTATCTGCAGATCATGAAGATAAGTATTATAGGACAAGCAGGAGTAGCAGAATTTCTTTCCAGGCAAGATAACTCTGGCTCAGAATGCTATGCTTGGAAAGCCCACCCTAGCAGAGTGTAATGGTGCCCACAGACAGATGGGCTTCAAGGACTTTGAATCCAGGTTTTAAATGCCAGGGCCTGTACTGCTGGAGGTAAAGGACCACATTAGGTCAGAGGCAGTAGCAAACTCATAAAGCTCCATACGTGTTGTAGTCACTAGATGGGGACAAAGAAACACATGGTGTCAGCATGGGTTACACCTATCCAACAGCAAGGGTTTGCTATTGTAGCCTTATTGATGGGCTGATATATTGATTATTGCTTAATCTCTTAGACAGCAGCGGTCAATAAATGTATGGTCTCCTGAGGGCTACAGATATAGGGAATATTATTATCAGTATAATTAGAATGAGAGATCCTAGAAACACACAAGAAACAACTGGAATTTATCACAAGTCCCTTTATTAACAAATCTGCTAAACAGATAAACAATCCCACAAACACTGAAATACAACAGCAGATAGAGAGAGAATGCAAAGCCCTACGATTGGCATTACTCACAGCTCCTGCTGGGGGACTCAAGAGCGTTAGTTGTCATCTTCATCAGTTTCTTCATTGTCATTGTCTCACCTGTCATTCTCATCCTGGCATCTCCCTGTGCGTTTCCCTCCCCCCAGCACACAGGCTAGGCAACACCTGAATTATACGTATGCCTACTAAGATTCCTCCTACTCCTACTTCCTTATCCATACTTCCACACTTCACTAATTTAGGGCTGCCTTATTTTCATAGGCTACCTCATTAGTGCCTTTTTTATTCATTTTATGTCATCAAACAGTTACCATAGCAACTTGTGGTAAAGTTAAAATTCTCCAAGATGTTACTACTGGTCATCTTGCAATATTAACTGATCCATTGCAAAATATTTTCCAGCCTATTGCTTCATAGTTTCCAGAACATTAACACTTAACACATATTTTACTATAATTTTACACTTTACCGGTATAGGGTTATATCTCAGTCAATTAGTCCTGCCAACCTGTTTCAGGTTGCAGACCTAAAGCCTGTAAGCCTTGCTACAGCCTTATCTGACTTATATACCTAATACACACTCATCAGTAATACATACTTTTGCCTTTCCACTTAAACCTACAACTCAAATCTAATCTATTACCTATACATTGATTATGTAATTATATGACTATATATAATTAGCTACACTATTGTAATACAGTTTTTGTGCATGTGAACTAAAGTTGTATTTAAAATGATGCATTCTCTGTCATTTCAAAATAGCACAGATTTGAAATATTTAAAAGTTTTAAAGCACCATTGTGCATTCATGTTTCATCTCTTTGGCTGGAGACCTGGTCAGTGTTTGACAATATTTTGATGAAGTGATGTGACACTGCACTTCCTTATCTAACTTTCACGGCATTAAAAGCCCTTTTTGCATGGAGCATATATTTCCAAACAATCTCATGCTATGAAATCATCCTGGATGCTCATCAGGCTGTGAAAAATTTGAAAACCCTACTGATGATGGTACTTTCAAGATGATATTCTTCAGATGGCACCTGCGAATAGTTTTTGTTTTTGTTTTCTTTCACCTTGAATAACAGGTAAGTAAGATACACTGTAAGCCCTGATATGTGAACACTGGGGCATAGGAGCTCATTTATTGCTGTCAGCTTCTTGAAAGTGTGTAATCTTCTGCAAGGTGAGAATAGCTGCATCATTTGCTCTGCTCAAGATGCATGTAAACATTGTCTGCTGGTTCAGCCAAATAACATATGGCAACTTTAACCCACCTTAAAACCAAATATCTACCCTCATGGAACTCAGCTTTGTCTTGCAAAGTGTTAGCCTCATTACCACCAGAAGACTTATCATGTTGCTTTCCCCAATGATAAGATCAATGCAATGGTATTCCTTGTCCTTTGTTGAAAAATGGAATAAAAGTTTAGCAATACTTTCCTTGACATCTTTTCTTTTTTTTGGTTTGACATTTCAAACAATTTTTTAAAATCAAAATTTGGAAAATTTTACATTTAGGGTCAGATCCTGTCTTGCAGAAATCAGTCAGTAAGAGTTGTACTACTGATTTTACTAGTTCAGCAGTCTTCTGTCACTGACATCAATGATGGTACTGCAAATGTCTCTGATGTATTTATTGGCTTAAACAGACAATACTCTAAAGAAAGTATCTAGGACTTTAGGGTAATTTTTAAGGAAGACAATGAAATAAAGCAGATAATTAATACAGACCATTCACATTTTAATCAAACTACAATCCTGCTCCCTGGACACTAAATGCAATGGAGCCGATTCCTGTTTCTATTGAACTCAGTGGAATTTTGCAGCTGATTTTCAATGAGAGTTAGGTTAGATATTAAAGGGACAGTACTGAGCAAAGAAAAATTGCCACCACCAGCAGTGACAGCAGGAACAGCTAGCTCTGTCAGCATTTACTCCTTAGGTTTAAACTAAATCCATAAGATTTCCTCTTCGATTAGTACAAAAACATATTGTAGCCTAGCTAATAGCTTCTAATATGTACTTGGGTTCTTCTTTTATGTGGTTTGTGTCTTTTATGAAAAAAATCAAAGTATTTTAAATAGTAGGAAAGAATTCATGAGTTATTATCTATACTTTAGCTTAATAGAACTGATATTTTTAAAAAATTAACTCTTGGTCATGTGAGCTTTTGGTTGTCTTGTCAATTACACTCATGCAATGTGAATATAAAACCCTATCATTGTGATCTAGTAGTTTTCATTTTGTATTGGTGAGATGACTGTACAAGGTGCAGAGCAGCAGTGAATTATTATTATTTTTTATTTATTTGCATTTCAGTATAGGGTGACCAGACAGCAAGTGTGAAAAATCGGTACAGAGGGTAGGGGGGTAATAGGAGCCTATATAAGATAAAGACTCAAAAATCAGGACTGTCCCTGTAAAACTGGGACATCTGGTCACCCTATTTCAGCAGCACCTAAGAGTCCCAGTAAAAGACCAGGAGTACATTGTGCTAGGTGCTGTACATAGAACAAAAAGATTGTAAGCTCTCTGGCCCAGGGATCCAAATAGATCGAAGTGCAACCAGGTCTTTATATATTCTATTTCTCAATTTTGTTTTGGGTTTTTAGACTATCTTTCAACTGAGACAATTAATTAAACCAGCCAGTTTCACTCAGCTTTTTCTAATCTGGTTCATGTGTACTAGCCTACTGATGTCATGGTTAGGTTCACAGAACTGCAGGGAGATGTTTGAATTGAAAAACAAAACCTGTTCTTGGTTTGGCTCTGGTGGCTACAGTGTCAAGTTCAACAGAATTACACCTGTTTGCTCTAGATTTAGAGTTCATAGGAACACATGAAACCATAGGCAAATAACGCATACAATTAAAAGAGCATCAATGTTTTAGTAATTTCATTGAAGTTCCCAACAAAGCTATAATGCCACAGCATATACAATTTCTGTAGATATGTATAATGAACTATTTATATCTACAGACACACTCACATCATTCTAGATGGTTTAGAGCAGGGGTCAGCAACCTTTCAGAAGTGGTGTGCTGAGTCTTCATTTATTCACTCTAATTTAAGGTTTTGCATGCCAGTAATACATTTTAATGTTTTTAGAAGGTCTCTATCTAGAAGTCTATAATGTATAACTAAACTATTGTTGTATGTAGAGTAAGTAAGGTTTTTAAAATGTTAAAGAAGCTTCATTTAAAAGTAAATTAAATGCAGAGCCCCCTGGACTGATGGCCAGGACCCGAGCATGTCGTGTAGGGTACGTGTAGCTACGTGGCACAATGAAAAGCACAATGTTCACACTGCAGCATGCAGCTACCCGTGGCTGTGAAAGGCTCTGCCTGAGGAAAGGCAGCGGGAAAAAGCTCCGGTGACCAAGAGGTAGTAGGATACTATACTGCTAAAAATATCAGCATAGACGGGGAAGGCACTGCTTAGGTGTGTAGAAGGCTATGTAGGGTACCTAACCTAAGGCTCTGGGACATCTTTACTTGCCTAAGCAGTGCCTCACCATCTGCACTTCTATTTATACCTGTGCTACGGGGGCACATAGTGTATGTACTCTACGTGCCACCATTAGATTTGGGCCATGTAGACATACTTTAAATGGCATCCCAGGAGACCCAGTGCCAGTTTCCTGGGCCATGCTGTCTCTTGGGACTCCAGTGGAGCTACTCATGTGGCAGGATCAGGATGTTAACTAAATACATGGCTATGTGATTATCCCCTTATAGGGGGCTAATTCCACTGGAGCCAGTGGAATTACATTGGGCCAGACTCTATTCCAGATGAGCTATGAGCAATGCTTGGCATAAAAATGGAGGGAGGCCAAGGGCCAGAGTAAGAGAGAGAATCCAGCTGTTATTTCCTTTTAAGCCTGAGAAGAGAATGTGACTTGTGGGTGCCACTTCAGAAAAATAAGAAATCTCAGATCCTCTTACGGTTCTAATACCTGCTATGATTAACAAATATATTGTGCGCTGAATACTGTGCCTGTCAGCCTGTCTAACTTCTAAATATTGTTTTCCTACCTAAATCTCAGTTCACTTGCTAATTATGGCTGAGAGCTTATGTACAGATTTATAATGGACGATATATCGATTCAGAACCCATTCTAATTTATACTAAGTGGATTCATAAACTGATGATCCATTAAAATAGACAGATAAACCATGATAACAAACCATGACATTGTATTTCAGTAGCTGTTCTAATCTTTTCCCTCATGCCGTGGTTTGCTGGTTCCCACCCCTTGTCCCAACACCTTATCTAAATATAATTTACAATTTAATTAAATACAGGAAGCCTTTTGTAAAAGGAGCCACAAACAGAAGTATGCTTGGGAAAGCAAAACGAATCTTGAACCAATTCTAACATGTTGTATGGTGTCACAAGAAATGAGTCAGGGCATTGAAGAGGTGACATTTCCTGTATCACCGCACTATCAGTGACACCGTGACATTTAGTGAGATCAACAACCTGTGTTGAAACACTGTCAGGGACTCATGTTTAAATAGCTTTCAACTGTTTCTAAAGCCCAGTGATGCTCAAAACTAGTCCCACAGTAAATGGCCAGTGTGGACCTGCAGAGCTGCTCTCCAGTCGGGCTATAATTTTTCAGTTAGAGAAGAAGATACGCTCTTCCCTATCCCATGGAACCCCTCTTGAGTAAATGATGACTCTGATGCTGTACTAATGTAGGGTCATGGATGTACACCTGGTGATTCTCTGCTAGTGCCTTGAGCTAGTGGCTGCAACTTGAGTTACTGGCCATTCAGCTTTATCTCAGTATGCTCCTTGGGCCTTTCACTGCTAGCTTCCAAAGGCTACCAGGGTAGTTATTTTGCAACCCAGAAGTGCATTATTTTTTTTACCCAACTCTCTGAGACAACCTTAAAGGGACATCACCAGGAAAAGAACATGAGATGTGCTTACTCTGCACCTAGGCCCGGAAGGTGGCAAAAGGGAGAGGGCCACCCTCCCACTCTGGCAAAACTACTAGTGCTGCCACTTGTGAAAAAAGAGCACTCTTCAACTGATGCTTTTTAAGGTTGGAGGAAATTAAGGGGAGGTGGTCACAATCTGATGGTCTTCCTCAAAAAGAATTTTTCCTCTTCCATTCTACTGGGAGTCTCCTACAAAGGAGAACACAGTTATTGGGAGGAATGGCTGAAGATTATCCCCTTGCTGCCTGGAGAAACTGTACCACTTTGGGAATGAAACTGAAGAATCCAAGTCTGGCTTCCTATCAAGGACCTTAAAATGGAGGGACACTTCCTGCTTTGTTAATAATAAAGCCAACCTCGGTGGGATGTTAAATTTCACCTTACTGGTTGTTTAATGAGGAGATCGAGGAACATCTGTGGGATTCCTAAGTGTCAAATTAGGGCATTGCCACCTGATGACCTTTGTACAGGGTTGAGGTCCACTGGGCAACTAGATGTCTTATTAACTGTAAGTAGGAGGCTATGGAGTCAGGCTGCCTCATAAATATGTTTGTTCAACATCTTCATTAATGATCTGGATGATGGGATGGATTTCACCCTCAGCAAGTTTGCGGATGACACTATGCTGGGGGGAGAGGTAGATATGCTGGAGGGAAGGGATAGAGTCCAGAGTGATGTAGACAAATTGGATGATTGGGCCAAAAGAAATCTGATGAGGTTCAAAAAGGACAAGTGCAGAGTCCTGCACTTAGTACAGAAGAATCCCATGCACTGCTACAGACTGGGGACCGACTGGCTAAACAGCAGTTCTGCAGAAAAGGACCTGGGGATTACAGTGTACAAGAAGCTGGATATGAGTCAACAGTGTGCCCTTATTGCCAAGAAGTCTAACCACATATTGGGCTGCATTAGTAGGAGCATTGCCAGAAGATCAAGGGAAGTGATTATTCCCCTCTGTTCGGCACTGGTGAGGCCATATCTGGAGTACTGCATCCAGTTTTGGGGCCCCCACTACAGAAAGGATGTGGACAAATTTGAGAGAGTCCAGCGTAGGACAATGAAAATGATTAGGGGGCTGGGACCCATGACTTATGAGAAGAGGCTGAGGGAACTGAGCTTATTTAATCTGCAGAAGAGAATAGTGAGGGGGGATTTGATAGCAGCCTTCAACTACCTGAAGGGGGCTTCCAAAGAGGATGGAAGTAGGTTGTTCTCAGTGGTGACAGATGACAGAACAAGGAGTAATGGTCTCAAGTTGCAGGTGGGGAGGTCTAGGTTGGATATTAGGAAAAGCTATTTCACTAGGAGGGTAGTGAAGCACTGGAATGGGTTACCTAGGGAGGTAGTGGAATCTCCATCCTTAGAAATTTTTAAGGCCTGGCTTGGCAAAGCCCTGGCTGGGATGATTTAGTTGGGGTTGGTCCTGCTTTGAGCAGGGGATTGGACTAGATGACCTCCTGAAGTCTCTTCCAACCCTAATCTTCTATGATAAGAACTGTTAGAAATTTCCCTTTGCCAGCTCTCTATGTCATCGCATCCCTTATTAATATTACAGGGAGTAAAATATTCATGAGATGAGATTCTTGCAGGATTTTAAGTAATAGAATGACTGAGCCCTGAACGTGGTTAGTCTGAAGCCTACCTGTTCAAGATGGATTTTGCTAACCAGCCTTCAGGAAATCTTTAGTGTAGAGTGGTTGCTTGGAGCTAAAATAATTGTGCCCTCTGCATACAGTGTAGAGTGGTAGCCATTCTAATAGGAGAAGCTGCTATGCAAAGGCTCTGTGCCTCAGAACTACATAAACACCCACACTGCTAATTTTGCTTTCAAGCTGCAAGGCTTTTAATAACAATATTTAGCACTCAACATTCAGAGCTTGGAACACACAGGAATGCAAGCAAGTGTGAAGAGCCCCATTTTACAGTTTCTGTGAAGGGAAACTGAGGCACAGATTAATTGATTTACCCCGAGGCTACACAGCAAGTCAATGGCACAGATAAGTCTAGACCCTAGGAATTCTTGGTTCCTAGCCCTGGGGTCTGTCTATTAGTCCACGTTGGCTTCATTGCTCGTTCTTGTCCTCTTTACTCCTGTCCCAATATTGGGGACACTGTTTAGCACTTTCCTTAATCTATCAGAATCATGGAACTAGATAAACAATAGTTCCAGAGAATATGGGTGTTGAGAGGCTGGGGTAAGAGGAAGACGACAAACTGGTTATTAAGACAAGGACATTTCCGTAGGAATTACTTTCAGAAGTGAAATGGTTGGAGGAACTCATTCAATTTATTCAACAAACTCATGCAAACTACCCCTTGTATCACTGTAGAAAAGAAAATACACAGTTTTCTAAGACAAGGGATATTTTTCTTCAGGCTTTGAATGTCAGTATTGATCAGATTACTGTAGAAGTTCAGATACTTTGGAGATCTGAACTCTGATTCTGTCTCTTTCAATTTTTATCAGACTGTTTGTTAGACTTACCCACTGCACAACAAGGTATAGAGCAGTTAGCATAATACAATACGTGATCAAAAAGCCAGCATTTTGATGGAGTGGATTCCACTGCATGTATCCTGGTAGAATCTAGATGCCCAACTTGAATCATGTCCCATTTTGCTAGGCACTGTACAGACTCACATTAAGAGACAGCCCCTGTCTTAACTTATAAGACAGAGACAGGATGGGCAGGGACACAGAAGCATAGAGAAGTCCAGTGAATTGCCCAAGAGCACAAAGTAGGTCAATAGCAGAACCCAGGTGTCCTGACTCCCAGTTCAGTGCCCTATCCAGTGACTAGACCCCACTGTGTGCAAGTACACAAGTAATAACACTTAGCAATTATTAATCTTCAAAACCCCCTTTGCAGGTAGGTGGGAATCCCCATTTTGCAGGAAGTGAAACAGGGAACAGTGCTGGGTTTAAGTATTTCACTGGGTAAATCACCATCTCTGTGGATTACAAGAGATATGGAAATTAAATATTGGTATGTATTGCAAAAATTAATCTTCCCACAGCAAAATGTATGTTACTCTAAGTACATACAGTAGCAAATATCTCAAGAATACATTCTTGATGTGAATCTCTTTGCATAGCAAAAGACACGTCATGTAGCCCCCAGCTTTCAACGTAATGAAACAGCATTTGCATTTTAAATTGTTTTTTTCCCTTTACAGTTTTCATTTTCTCACCTATCAGTAGCCTCTGAAGGCAGAGTCAGTAGATGAGAGATTCTGAGGGCTTGGCTGAGTGTCTAAAAACTAATCTGACTTGTTAATTAAGGTTTTTCTACTTTAATATGCAATTGTTAGCTGAAATATCACCGTCCTGCCTCCCTGTTCATGTGGGAAGAGAACTAACCATGTATTCTAAATAGGCTCCAAACGATGTGATAGCTCAATAATTTAATAACCTGAGGTCAAAAGTTGGGTTCTGAGTTACACCCTGTGTAACCTCGTTGAACTCAGTAAGGTTACATGAGGCATGGATCAGGGCACAATACGCTCTTTGGTTAAATATCCAAGACGAGTGTTCTCTGTGCTAGAGGCTGGGTTCAGTTTAAGGATTTAGCAAGAAAAATTGGCAGAGAACAAATTATAAACTGGCCAAACTGGACTTCTTCACATCTTGCTTATCCCATGGCAAGCTCACAGCCAGGAAGCAGAGATGCTGCCATCTGTCGCAGTGAATATAGATGCCGGAATCCATGATCAGAGGAAAACCTCCACAGTGGGAAAGTTACAGCATCAAGAGACTTCCTAAGTAAACGGGGAATTAGAGAGGATTAGAGAGACTCTGAGGAAAGATGCAAAGAGAGCAGGTGCATGGTCAATGCAGCCCCTACCAGAGTCTCCAGTGGCTCTGGTGTTAAAAACTCTCATGTGAATTGTACGTAGGGGACGTGTATCTCTTGTCCGGTTATTGAATTGTGCGTGTTTCCAATGCACTTATCCCTCTAGAACCTTAGTGGCTCCCAAGACTGAGTGTCATAGGAAGGGCAACATTACTTCATGGAGGACACACACTACAGAGCCACAAACCCAACATTCCTCTTTACGTGACTGGGAGTTGTACATGCAAGACCAGTGCAGCATCTGGCCTGCAGTGTTTATCTCTTGGCACTGTTGCTCACAATAATTTGAGCACCAAGTCTGTTTCCAGCATGTCTAAACAAATGGTGCCAAAGAAATAAAATTACAGATCGTGCACGAGCCAAATCTGTCTTTGCTTGGGGATATTGGACTCCATTTTGCACTGGGTGAAAAAGGGCACTGTGGTGGGGCAGACTCCCATCACTTGTTAGACAAGAGGTTAAGAGCAGTGAGCACACCTGTGATTGAGGGATTGCCTCCTGGCCAGAGTGGGAAGAGCTAAGTAAGGATCATTAGGCACCTTGGCCTGATTAGAAACTGGAGGGAACTGAGGGTGGGGAGGGATTGCAAAACAGATGGGACTCTCCTATGGAGAGAAACTCACAAGGAGCAGGAGGGAGCCCTCAAATAGGATTTCAACAGGCAGGATTATCTACAGGGAGCAGGTTAGGCTTCTGTGGGGGAGACCCTGGGGTAGGGTCAGCAAAAGCCCTTCAATGGAGCCTGAGATGGTTGGAAGAGTTCAGCAGAGAAAGGAGAAACTGGGAGGACCTACAGAGAGGTCTGAGAACCAAAGGGAGGCTTTGTTAAGCACAGGCTGTGGGGAAGCAGCACAAGGGGGCTTGCAGGTAGCAAGCAGCTTTGGATACAGCAATATGTCTGAAGAAGTAGATCTAGCTGTTTAATACAGGGCTGCTAGTTTGGAACTCAGAGAAGAGTACAGGGTGGGCCTGAGTCCCCCTCAGCCTCCGAGGAAGCAGTGTGCAAGCCCAATATAAGGAATATTGAGCCTAGTGTGGGCCTGAAGACTCACCCCCATAGGACAGGACAAGGAGTAGCCCAATGGCGTTGGACCTTTGTATTATCCCAGAAGGGGTTTGGACTTTATGTGACTTGGCCGGAGAGCCGTGCCATGATTTCAAAGGGAATATAATTAGGTCAACTGTAAGGTGATCAGTTATCCTTGAACTAGATCCTGATTAAGTCACATGCATTGACGAGTCATTTCTGTGCTAGGCTCCAGCCAATCCCCAAGCCAGGAGCTGGTCTGGTGACACTCAGGGCAGGTGTATAAGCCTCACAGGAGAAACAGGAGGTTTGTTACAAGTGAAGTGAAATAGTATGGGAAAGTATCCTGCTTTTTGGTCTAGTAGCTGCATTCTAGTGCTTATGGTGTATGCATGAGAAATATTTTTGTGTGTTGTGTGAAAAAGTACTTCCTCTTATCTTGTTTGTATTAAACTTGCTGCCTATTATTTTCATGGGGTAATTAACTTTTCTGGGGTTGTTGTTGTTTTTTGGATGGTGGGAAAACATAAATAACATTTCTCCATTCACTTTCTACATTCCATTCATGATTTTATAGACCCATATCATATCTGCCTGTAGTAATTTCTTTCCTAAACTGAACAGCCCTAATCTTTTCAGTCTAGCCTTGTATGGAAGCCGGTCCATTCCATTGATCATCTTTGTTGCCCTTCTCTGAATCTCTACCAGTTGCATTATATCTTTCTAGAGATGCGGGGACCAGAACTGCATGTAGTATTCAAAGTGTGGATACACCATGGATTTATATAGTGACATTATGATATTTTCTGTTTCTCTCTTTGCTAATAGTGCCTAACATTCTGTTAGCCTTTTAAAATGCTGCTTCCCATTGAGCTGAAATTTTTAGAGAACTATCCAGGGCGACTCCAAGGTCTCCTTCTTGAGTGGTAACAGCTAATTTAGAACCTATTATTATATATGTGTATTTGGGATGATTTTTTTCCAGTATGCGTTACTTTGCACTGATCAGTGTTGAATTTCATCTGCCATTTTGGGTCCCTACGTGGTAGTTGCGGTTATATCTTTCATTGGACCAATTTCTGTGGATGAGAGACAAGCTTTTGAGCTACACAGAGCTCTTCAGTTTATGATTTTTTCTCTGTAGCTCCCTTGCAGTCAGCTCTGGACTTAATTGTCTTGAACAACTTTGTATTGTCTGCAAACTTGTCGTCTGATAAATGCGAGAGTACTGACTACACGGGTGAAAAGCTTGATGGTGATGGGAGGGAGTTTTTCCCAGCTAAGCATTAAGAAAGTTCTGAGGTTTATAGACCTGAGCATGGCAGAGTGTCCTGATGGAATGGCTACATATGCAGATTAGCACATTTGTCTAAGCAGCTGACAGTGCAAGGCTGACTTGTCAGTCTTACACAGAAAGAAATAACCTTGAACTTGTAAGTCATTTGTAAATGGACTGACAAGTTCCATTCCATCATGCAGCATTGCACCAAGTTACATTTCTGTAACACATAGGCTCATTCTCCGCACAGTGTGCATGCTTATCTGTGCCTGAGTCAAATGTTGGCCCTGTTACTAATGGATTTACTCACAATTTAGTCTTTCAGAGCAGAACTCTTCCATCTGTCTCTGTGTGTTTCTTGTGTCCAGTGAAAACAGGAGTATGTTTTCAGGTGCATAAGTGTCCTCTCAGAATGTGTATATATATATGAATGGGAGCTTGTAGCAGGTTTGGGTTTGCTTTTCATTTTGTGAGGGCTGGGGTGCTTAAAATGAAAAAGTCAGTGTATGGTGGGAGAAATGAAATCAGATCGGAATCATGTTACTATGCAAATGAGATAATGTTATGTTAGTATGGGAATGAATATGTTCTCTATCTTGGGTATTCATGTGGCCCCCATCACTGTTGTAGCTGAGCACCACACTGTCTTGAACATATTGATCCTTGCAACATGTCTGTGAGGCAGGGCAGTGCTATTATCCCCATTTTACAGATGGGGAGCTAAGGCTTGGACAGCCCATGACTTGCCCAAGATCACACAGGAAGTCTGTGGCACAGCAGGGAAGTGAACTCAGATTGCCCAAGCCCTAAGCTAGTCCCTTCACCACTGCACCCATCGTAGGCACCAACTTGCAGTTGTTTTGTGGTGTGCAGGAGGCTCTGGGGGGGAGGAATGAGGACATGGCACATTTAGGGAAGGAGCAGAATGGGGTGGAAAGAGAAGGGTAAGGGCAGGGCAGGAGTGAGAAGAGACGAGTGGGGCCTTGGGGGAAAGGGTGGAGTGGGGATGAGGCCTGGGCCAGAGCCAGGGGTCGAACAACCCCCGGCACATTGGAAAGTTGACACCTATGGCACCCATCCTTCCTCTCCAGACCTGAGCATACCCCATGTGAAGCAAACATTTCCAGAAGCCTGAGCAGACCGAATCCGAACCATGGTTTTGCAGTTAATAAGAGGTCTTGTGCACTTCTTCCAGCCATCCTGCTTCCTGAATACTAGAACTCCTGTATTTTGGGGGCTAAGTAATTAAGTGGATAATGGGCCTGAATCTAGATTCTTTATAAGAGTAAAATCCAAGTCAATGAGAGTTTTGCCTGAGTATGAATTGTAGGGTTAGACCACAAAGAAGAGGAACAGCTCAAAGCAGACTCTACCAAGCACCTTATTAGCATGAGCCATGCAGCCGACTGGTTAGCTGCCATGTTAATACTGACTCCTCCCTCTTTCCTTTCCCTTCTCCTTTCCCCTAACCCCCCAGTTTGGATGAATTTTGTACCATTTAATAATGCTGTTTTCTCTGGTTTTAAATGATGGTTTCTTATGCATATTGCATCTTAACAGTGCCAGGCTTTGAGCATTTTGGGTGGGAGGTAATGAAACATTAAATAATGGTCTAATTAAAGCAAGCTTTAAAAAATGAAAATGGATTCCTCTTCCTGACACTAGTGCATCAAAATAACTGCAGTCATCAGCTGTCAGTTAGTTATTGCAGTTATTTGATTTACTGGCTTTTAAAGGGTACATCAGTCTTGGCTGTATATTGCAGCATTGTACATTCTATTGCTGTAATTTATGTAAAATGCATTATTAGCGGTAAGCAGTACATTGTTTACTGCTGGAGTAGGTTTTTGTCTCCAGTGTACAATATCCTGTAGTTATCTTCATCAGGAAAGGAGAGTTGAGACTGAGGGTAAGTGGCTTGTATAACAATATTACTCCTGCATATCTCTGTCACCCTCCATCACAGAGTCTGAGTGAAGAGACATTAATTCACAAAACATACATTAAATGTAGTAATCCTCTACAAATGTTTGCTCTCACAAGGCCCCAGGTGAACTAGTAAGTACTATTCCTGCTCAACTGATGAGAGATTGAAGTAAACAGAAGTGAAAGCCAAAGTTTTCAAACATCCACTAACTATGATTGTCTCCACTTTTGGTGCCCAGAGCAGGATGTCAGAAGGATGCTCTTCAGAGACCCTATGTGGCTGCTGTTGCCTTCCGATATTGTTTTCATCCAAAATGAGTGGACTCCCTTGGAAACCTTGGCCTAAGTATGTTGCCAAAGATGAGATAGCATGTTTGAGGAGAACTGGAAACCCAGCACACACTGTCTGACTCCCAGCTCAGTGTGTCAAATCCCAGATTTTGCTGATTTATCCAGTGCCTCAAGTGGAATTGATATCAGAACCAGGATTAGAATTCAGGAGTTTCTGGCACTCCTACTTTAGAACATCCCCCCTTTCTCTTAACTATATGAGAGAACCTCATTGGTTATAATATCAACACATCCATTATGAAACACTAAGAATTATAACTTAAAAGTTATAAGAAGTAAGAAGTATACTGTGCTGGAGTCATGGTATGAGAATCCCCTCAATGCCACACTGTCCTTTTATGCCAACATTTTTGATGCAGTCTCTTCATCTACCTTCAAGGCTGTTGCTAGTCCCACCACATGCTGCTGGATAATGAGCTCTCCAGTCAGTGGTGAAAACTACTCAGTTCCCAAAAGACAATTGCAGCTTTAGAACCAGAACAAAAAGGTTTGGATAAGCCCCAAATTTATCCATATTTGGAAAGCCCATTGCTTTATCATGAGCAGCTTTACAAATCTCTTTCCCCCTTTTCAGTTGTGCCATGCCTAAGATGCTAACTAAAGACACGTGGGGCCATTGGATGTGCATTATTAATACTGAAGCCTGATTCAGCTGAGCACTGAATTTTGACAGCAGAATTTGACAGAAATTATTCAGACCAAGTGTTTCTGTAATTGCAATGCATTGGAGGACATTCAAAATGCTGAATGGATCCCAAATTCATCCTTTCAGCTGAGCGATGGGGCAGTTTAGCATGAGTGCAAAAAACAGTAGGCTCCATGAGGCAGGATAGCTGGGTTTGGAGCTCTTAGAGGGTTTTGATTACACTCTCTGGACCTTTTTATCATTTGTTTGCTTTTGTTTTGGCATTTACACATAGTATGTTGATATAAAGAGATGAACCAAACCATTGAAACTGAAATAAGTTCATAGGGGCTAGAAGTCAGGACACCTGGGGTCTATTCCTTGCTCTGCCACTGCCTTTTGTGTGGTCTTTAGCAAGTCACTTAACATCTCTATACCTTAAATTATCTATCCTGTAAAATGGGAATAATGAGGCCTATAGCAAGCCAGGCCAAAGTGGGAGAGGATGTGAAAAAATTGGAAGGGAATGCACGAAGGTCCAGATCCTTAAATGTATTTAGACATTTCACTCCCCTCTAAATCAATGGGAGCGAGGTGATGAGGTATCTTTGAGGAACTGGGCTTAAACGACAGGATGTTTAATGGTCGTCCTCTTCAGGGGAACTGAACCACCAAATGTCACTTCATGGATTTTGGATGTTATGCCAAAAGTGTCAGTACCCACTTAGCATTCAGAAGAGTTTAATTTGTTCAGCTACATGTAGCATGAGGCTTTTTATTTTTTAACTGGAGAGCTTACATTTTTTAACGTAAGTCCATGAGCTTCCCGTTGACCTGAGTTATCTCATGTAACAGTACTACACAAGGACTCTTATTCCATACTGCTTTGAAATGACATATTCATTACTTGGCTTGTGTGTGTGTGTGTGTGTGAGACTGGGAATCCATTGTTAGCAGTAGAGAAAATTAGTACTGTACAGAAAATTCACTCTTGCCAAGGAAAGAAGCTTTTGGTCTTTATTTTTTTTGTAGCAGAAAACATTGTGTCTCTCATGGTGTTTTCATCTGACAGCCATATCTGGGTCCTTCAGACAGAATATTACTTTTCTGCCATTTGTCACCTGTTTTATACAGTCACTCTCATTTTTAAACCCAGTGAACATATATGTAGTTCTTGTGTTTATCATTTGCAATTAACATTTGAAAGGGTAAGAAAATAATCCATAGAGATGTGTTTGCAGATGGTAAATAAAGATTGTGAAGCCTTTCAAAGTTCGGCAAATCAGACTGCAGGTTTTACACATTAGCAACAAGGGCACATTGTCCTTTCCAACAGCACATGAAAAGGAGTTCAGTGCTGCCAGTACAGATTTGGTGTGTCTTTGAGTCTTACTTACATACCAGTTAATTAGTGAAGTAGTATACAAAAAATCTCACTACTCTGCTATTTGGAACTCACATTAAAAGGTGTTTTTCCCTATTTCTGAAAGATTGAATGATAAAGTTGCTGTCATAAAACCTATGACTAAATAGAACTAAATGATTTTTTAAAAGTGAATAAAAAAAGCTAACCTCTGCTTTTACTCCTGAAATCACGTTCACATCATGAGTGAAATTATCTCCTGGGCAGAGGGCCAACCTATGCACCATTAAGCCTGCTCTTGATGGCTTGAGAGTGCACGTAATGTCTACTGACTTTTCTTTCTGTGACTTCAACAACAGTCGCATCCACTTATGTCTGAGCTGAATGTGGTTTTGAGAGAATACAAAAAATATCTGTTAATTATATATTGCTTTGCCTCTTACCTCACCACGGAATGTCCACTGGCATTTGATGTCACCACTGAATCTGGCACATTAATTGTAGTAACACATGGCATCTTTTCATAGAATCATAGACTTTAAGGTCAGAAGGGACCATGATGATCATCTAGTCTGACCTCCTGCACAATGCAGGCCACAGAATCTCACCCACCCACTCCTGTATTAAACCTGTTTCTAAGTCATTGAAGTTCTCAAATCATGGTTTAAAGACTTCAAGGTGCAGAGAATCCTCCAGCAAGTGACCTGGGCCCCACACTGCAGAGGAAGGCAACCCCCCCCCCGAGGGCTTCTGCCAATCTGCCCTGGAGGAAAATTCCTTCCCGACCCCAAATATGGCCATCAGCTAAATGCTGAGCATGTGGCAAGACTCACTGGCAGGGACACCCAGGAAAGAAGTCTCTGTAGTAACTCAGATCCCACTCCATCTAACAATCCCATCACAAGCCAGTGGGCATATTACCATGTAGGTGTCAAAGGCGAAATTAATTGCCCAAATTAGGCTATCCCATTATACCATTCCCTCCATAAACTTATCAAGCTTTAGTCTTGAAGCCATGAATTCTTTTGCCCCCACTACTCCCCTTGGAAGAGGCTGTTCCAGAACTCACTCTTCTGATGGTTTAGGAACCTTGTCTAATTTCAAGTCTAAACTTCCTTAATAGCCAGTGTATATCCATTTGTTCTTGTGTCCACAACTGGTGCTGAGCTTAAATAATCTCTCTCTCCCTGGTAATTTATTTCCTCTGATATATTTTATAGAGAGCTATCTTATCTCCCTAGCCTCTTTTGGTTAGGCTAAACAAGCCGGTCTTTGCATCTCCTTTCATATGACAGGTTTTCCATTCCTCGGATCATCCTAGTAGCCCTTCGCTGAACCTGTTCCAGTTTGAATTCAGTCTTTTTTAGATATTGGGAGACCAGATCTGCACACAATTTCCAGATGAAGTCTCACCACTGCCTTGTATAATGGTACAAACACCTCCTTAATCTCTACTCGGTGCATGACCTCGCCTGATGCATCCCAAGACTGCATTACTTTTTCACAGCCTATATCACACTGGCAGCTCATAGTCATCTGTGATCAACCAATACTTCCGAGACCTTCTCCATCCTCTCTGTTACTTCCAAACTGATGCCTCCCCAGTTTATAACAAAGTTCTTTCTTATTAATCCCGGAAATGCATGACCTTGCACTTTTCACTATTAAATTTCATTCCTATTACTATTACTCAGTTTACAGTCTCCAGATCTTTCCTATATGGTATCCGGTCCTTCTCTGTGTTAGCAATACCTCCCAGTTTGTGTCATCCACAAAAATTTATTAGCTGTTCCACTTTTTGTGCCAGCTCAGTAATAAAAAGATGAAATAAGATTGCCGTCCAAGAACTGATCCCTGAGGAACTCCACAGTAACCTCTCTCCAGCCTGCAACACCATGTACCTTCAGTAGAAGCCCATTGTAGGTCTCCCCTTTAAGCCAGTTCCTTAACCACCTTTCAAGTTTTCATATCTGATCCCCATCTTTTCCCAATTTAGCTAATAATTTCCCCATGTAAGAACTCTAACAATCAAATCGTGCCTTCTGAAATTGAGAGTAAATTGGATCCCATCCTGCATTTCCTTTGGCTAAACTTTCTGTTTATCCTCTCAAAGAAGGATGACTACACGGTTGTGTTGCACGATTCACTTGTGTAAAACCATAGTTGATTTTGTCCCAATTACTTATAGACCTCTAATGTCCTTCCGAGCTACTTTCTATCTTCATATTTTTTCCCTACAGACCATCTGCATACTACAGCATGTCAAATGACAGGCTCTGTAGTTGCTGGATTTCTTACGTTTGCGCCTTTATTTAAAGGTAGGAACTGTCCGTTAGGTCAATTTGCATCCAGTCATTTACGTGTACAACCCTGAGAATCTAAGATTCATCAACAAATACTGCCCATTCCCTTCGTATGAGGTCCTCACTACCTCACCAAAACCAATCTAAAATGGCATCCCCCTCTTGTTGGTTCAGCAACTACCTTGGTCGAGAGTGAATCATCAGCTATTGCTCTAGGAAACAAACCTCAGGTTGCCAGTCCTCTGTATTACTAAACACTGTCCATCACAGTCAATATCTGAGAATTAAAGCTCTCATGATGACACAATTCCCACCAGTATTTACTTATTAAAAACATTAAAAAGGTATCTATCCATACTCCAAATCAGATCCTGGTGGTCTATAAGCACACCACAAGCACATGTCAGAGGGGCTCTAGTAGCTTTCTTCCCCATGTGATTTTTCCCAAACAGACTCTGTCTTATCCATCCATCTCTTTCTTATTTCTTTACAGTCTCCCTCTCATTGATATAGAATGCTACTCCATCACCTTTGCCTTTATTTCTGTCTTCCTAAACAGCACTACCTCAATACCTGTGTTTCAGTCATGACTCTATTCTACCAGTTCTGTCTATCTCTATAATATCCCGTTTCACTTCTTGCACCAGTAACTCTAGTTCTCCATTTTATTACCTAGGCTCCTCACATTGGTGTACAAACATCTTATCTTCCAATTTGGCTTCACTCACATTCTTATCCAGTTAGGCCCAGACATTCTACCACCAGTATCACCTATTAGATGTATCTACACTACCCTTCCTCTGTATGTCCTTCTCCTACCCATGACAGTATCCTTTCTTGCTTCATTTTCTTCCTCTCAATGTTAAAATCTGGCGTGGAGATTACCTGGACATCTCCCAACCATCTTCCCCCAGTTCCTAGTTTAAAGCTCTCTTAATCAGTTGTGCCGCCTCCATCTAGAGTCTATTTCCTCCCTACTCAGGTGAAGTCCATCCCGAGAGAACAGTCCTCTGTCTATGAATGCCTCCAGTGGCCATACATCCCAAAGTCCTCCTTATAGCACCACTGCCTGAGCCATCTGTGATCGCCATATTTTGTCACACCTTTGTTCCATTCTCTAGGAACAGACAGAATCCACTGAAGATAACCCGAACCTTGATTTCCTTAAGTGACTTCCCAGCCTGGCATAGTCCCCTTGATACATTCCAGTGAGAATCTAGCTATATCATTGTCCCAATGAAGACAATCAGCGGATCTTCCAGCTCCCGTTAGGATCCTCTTCAGCCACATCGTGTATCTTAGTACACCTTCTGTTCTCTGGATCAGCTCTGGTTATAGGCCTTCTATCTTCGATAAGGGTCCCCAATCCCGTAGACCTGGCTTTTCCTGGTGACAGTGCAATTCTCTGTCTATCCCTGTTCCCTCTGGCTGCAAGTCCTCTCGATTCCTATTCTCCCTGCATCCTCTGCACCCATCCTGTATCCTCCTAGGGCTCATGTTGGTGTCATCCACTGACTCTTCCCTCTCCTTATAGTGCTAGCTGCTCTTCTCCTCTTCCTTGCCCTCTCATCTTCAGCGACACCTGCTGTGCCTTCTCATTTTCCAACTCCGCAAACCTGTTCCTGAGCTCTATTTCTCCTTCACTAGCCATCTTTTCTCTGCCTGGTTCTCTTAGTCACATGCTTCCACCGTCCACTTTCCTCACCCAGCAGTCTCCCTCAGAGTTCTTGGTCCTGCTTCCTCTGCAAGTCTGAGCTTTTCCTTCAGCTCCTCAGATCTTGCTCATCATCCACTCGACCCCCTTCTGAAACTCGACCAGAGTTTCCACCTGCGTCTCCAATCCTCAGATCTTTTCTTCCATCAGCTCTATCAGGCAGCACTTCATGCAGACAAAACTCGTTTCAGGTACCCCCTCCAGGATCATGTACATGCCGCAGCTTCCACATCCAGTCATCTTCATTATGTCTTCCACTGCTTGGGTCACTACAACTGCTGCCTCTGTATCTGTCATAGGCTTCCTACCTAAATCCTGTAAATCTGGGAAACACAAACCAACCCAAACCACCACCATCCACAGCAAAACAAACCCTCAACAAGCACCAAGACACTGCTAGAACACCGCACACTCCCTTCAGTAGCCTGTGTGTTCCTCTGCCTACCTCTCTTAGTCTTCCCTCAAACTCCCCTGTTTACAGCTCTGTTTGCTGGCTCCTGGGCTGCTGAAGCTGTCTATGCTGCTGCCTGATTGGCTGGCTACCTTTATAGGACTTCTAATCAGAGAAGCCCCGCCCCCTAATCAGGACTCAGCTTCTCTCCCAGCACACTGCCCCTACCAGCCTCTCAAATACAACTACAAATACAAATAGCTACAAATACCTTCTCCCACAGAAGTCCCACTCAAATTCCCCTGTTTACAGCTCTGTTTGCTGGCTCCTGTGCCGCTGCAGCTGTGTATGACCAAAAACTTCAGGACCAATTGATAAGTACAGCTATAGCTACAGAAAGTAGATAAAGATCCTAAAACCCACAACAACCTTCCCTCAAACACAGGGTTTTTTTACCCTGTAAAGGGGGAAATGACAGAGACTGGATGAATCCATTTGGGATTTCACTATTACTCTTGATTTTACATGGAAGGTGCTCAAATAGTATAGTGATGGGTGACATTATAATACCCTAAAATTGATGAGTGTTAACAGTGACAGCCTGTTATAAAGCATGACACAACAGTAAAACTTCAGTAAATACATTTATAGACTGACATTTATTGGAAAAAAATATGCAGCCCTTGTTATCCATAGACATAAGCACTCTCTCATCATTCTGAACATTCTTCCTAATATTCCATAATGAGGCAAAGAACATCATTTTAATTGCAATATATTTACTAATAATATCCAGATTTCCTTTATAACTTTCCTCATCCATTTTACTGTTTCAATAAATTTTATATAGCTCACCATGGATACTGCCATTTGATCTTTATACAACTTCTCTTGTATAACTTGGGTATAGGAGAAGGAGCTAGAATCGATTTGTGTAGCTCTAACCTGATAAAACTGAACAGCCTGTAAAGCTATATATCTAATTGAAAGAGTGACATGCCTGGAGCATGTTATAGGCTTGTACAAGATCTTTCTGTATAATCCATCACATCCACTCTAGTCCTTCAATTAGCATTAGTGCAAGCGTATGGAAAACGTATCTGCTAGGCTTTGGAGACTGCAAAATGAGGAGCCTGTAAAATGACAAAGATCGGTTCCAGAAATGGCAGAACTCTGCACATCTTCACTAAGAGCACCATGGACTACATGTAATCTTACAGAAGAGCTTTGACTCGGAATCTTGAAGCTGTAGCAAAGGATAATTCTGCATGTGATCAAAGGGTGCAGTAGATGACCCAGAAACTTCATTGCAACATTATCTATAACTGTACAACTATATTAAAAAGAAAAGGCTTTTTTTTTTTTTGAAATTTTGGGGCCAAAATCTGTGCTCTGTTGAAAAAAAAAAAAAAGGAGCACACAGCTGCCATGTTGATAACAGTGAACTTTTGGTCAATTAAGGACTCCCTCTCACATTACACTGCTGTGACAAGGTGCAGAGCCTCCTGCCTGCACTTTCACCAGCATTCATACAGGTAGGGACACACCCAGCTACAGTTACACGTAGGCTCTCCAACCACTAGCTTCCCAGAGTGGGACCCCAGAGCAGTACTGTCCTGCCCTGGTCCAATCTGGTCAGTATATGGGTTTAACACCTGATCCACCTCTCCCCCTATGGGAAGAGGACCATGCACACTTGTGGTAACCAAGCTAAGATTTTTCCCAAGATACCTTAGTCAAATGCACACTGGGTTGGATTAAAACATAAAATAAGTTTAATAACGAAAAGATTTCAAGTGATTATAAATAAGGCTGTGAGTTTACCATGGAGGTCATGGAAGTCACAGATTCTGTGACTTTCTGTGACTTCTGCAGCAGCCAGTACGCCTGGCCCAGGGGTCACCTGAGCAGCTCACGCCATCCCTGGGCCAGTCTCACTGGTTGCTGCTGGGACAGTCTCGGGCCACTACGCCCACCCAGACCAGCAGCAGGGGTTTGGGTATGGGACAGGGCAAGGGGTTGGGCTGTGGGATGGGCTCCAGGTGGCACTTACTTTAGAGGGGCTCCCCGGAAGCATTTCCTGGCCAATGGGAGCTGCGGAGCTAGCACTCAGGGTGGAGGCAGCGTGCAGAGTTGCCTGGCCACACCTCTGCCTAGGACCTGAGCAAGAGGGATGTTGCTGCTTCCAGGGAGGCGTGGAGCCAGGTAGGGAGTCTGCCAACCCCTCCCCCCCAGGACCAACAGGGGTCCCAGGCCACACACTGCTGCCTGCCCCCCTGCCACCCCTGGGCTGCCCCTCCACCCAAGATTTAGTCAGGAGTATATAGTAGAAGTCATGGACAGGGTCACAGGAGATGAATTTTTGTTTACTGCCTGTGATCTGTCCGTGACTTTTACTAAAAATACCCATAACTAAGTGATAGCAAACACATCAAAGCCGATTGCCCAGTAAATAAAACTGCAAACGGATTTTAACACACTAGATAGGTAGGATGTGAATTAGCAAATTCTCGTCCTTAGTGGTAAACAGGCTGGCAGATTCTTAAGGCACAATCCTCCTTTGCTTTGCAGCTTGGGTTTCCCAGGTTTTCATAAATAGTATAGAAATCTCTTTAGCCTGAGACCATCACTTCCCTCAGTTCAGTCTTTGTTCCTCAGATGTTTCCAGGTGTGTTGTTATAGGAAGAGTGTCATTTCCCCCTTTTATATCTTCTTCCCACTTGCTGGAAAGCTCTTTTGCTGGAACCTGGGTCAAACAGTTCCCATTGTGTAGAGCTATCTTCTGAGAGGTTTCTACTGTTCACAGTTCCTGGGGTAACCCTATAAGCCATTAACATTGTTTGGTCTTTTGACTGTTGTACCTGAAAGGCTGCCTGTGAGTGTTTTCAACCTCACATCATGTTTCAGTAACACATACCTAGCCAAACTTCATCACTTTAAATACAATAGTAGCACATACAATCCTATGAGATATTAATGTATAGCCGATCAAGACTGGGAATTATACCTCTCAGGGCATACTTTGTGCAAAACATATCCTAACTACATGACAATGGTGAATAAGAGGGTGCCAGTGTGTCACAGCCACTTTGAGATGCTTTTATTTTACTGTCTACTCCTAATGGTGTTGCATAGCAAGTTTGAAAATCACTGCACTGAACATCATTTTGACAGACCTACCATGACAGGTAACCAATAATCCCTCTGTGGAAAGATGCTGCCCCAACAGACCCCTCCTCCTGCCTGGCTGTGGTGCTGCAGCAACTTCTGCCTCAGTTTCCCCATGGTGGCCTTTGGCCTACCCCAGCCATAAGAGCATCCTGACCTTTGGCCAGACCATTTTGCAAAGTCCTGTCCATTCCAGGGCCACAGAATCCTTTATCAAAGTCCTGAGACTTTGTTCTTTATCAAAGAACTGTAAACAAAACCAAACTTTCAGCCTGTCTGGGCCCAGCTGGCTGCCTCATCTGATGCAATTTATCCCCATGCTTTGTGTCAGGCTCCTCTGCCTTCAGCAACCCACTGTCAAGGGGCTGGAGCACTCCTCCCACCACACAGCGGTTCAGGGAGGCTACAGCTTTTTAGGGCCGCTGTCTCCAGTCAGGCATCTAGCTCACTCCTGGAATAGTCTGTCCCCTTGGCTTCATCCTTCTCAGCTTTCTTTCAGGCCACTTAGGGGGAGGGGAAGAGCTCTTCCTTCTACATAGGCTCACTCTCATTCAGCTCTTGGGGAGACGGGGGGGGCAGAGAAAGGTGGGGAGAGGATCCAACTTGCCTGCAGCTGGGCTTTATCTCTAATTAGGCTCCCCAGGTACAAGTAGGCAGGTTAATTGGTCCCTCATGCCCATTTTAAGTCTTTCATGACATTATCTCATGATCAGGAGAGCAGCTGCCTAGTTGAATACTGTAGTCCTTGGCCTCCAGGACAGCCAGCACATACAAGCTGCTAAGTGGAAGGATGATCTCATGCCCTAGGTACTGGTCTGGGAGTCAGGAGATCTGGATTCATTCCTTGGCTCAGCCATAGACTTCCAGGGTAACCTCAAGTAAACCACGTGTTATCGCTCTGCTTCAGTTCCCCATCTGAAAATGGAGATAATAGTGCCCTGCCTCAATCATTAACGACTGAGGTGTTCACGTCCTAGGAGTTTGGAGTGTGTGTGTGTGTGGGGGGGGAGTGCCTTTAGAAACCTAAGACCTACATTACGAATAACAGCTCTGTAGAGCCTAGTGTGGGCTTCCAGAAGTGGTTGAATTCTCCTCTTAAGAAAAAGGAGGAGAACACACAGAAGGAGCAAGCCAGATAGTACCTCCACTTTCCTAGCAGCCATGATGGTATTTATGATGGAGCAGGAACTTCTCTAAGGATATGTTTACACTTACCGGGGATCAATGCTGCGGCGATGGATGCACCGGGGGTCAATTTAGTAGGTCTAGTGAAGACCTGCTAAATTGGGGGTTTTCAAACTGGGGGTCGGGGCCCCTCAGAGGATCATGAGGTTATTACATGGGGTGGGGTCGCGAGCTGTCAGTCTCCATCCCAAACCTGCTTTGCCTCCAGCATTTATAATAGTGTTAAATATATAAAAAATGTTTTTAATTTATAAGGGGGGGGTCGCACTCAGAGGCGTGGTATGTGAAAGGGGGCATCAGTACAACAGTTTGAGAACCACTGTGCTAAATCAACCGCAGATTACTCTCCCGTCGACTCTGGTACTCCACTGAAATAAGAAGAGTAAGAGAAGCCGACGGGAGAGTGTCTCCAGTCGACACAGCACGGTGTAAACATTGCAGTAAGTGGATCTAAGCTGACTCCAGCTATGTTATTCACGTAGCTGGAGTTGCGAAACTTAGGTCAACTTACTGCGGTAGTGTAGACAAGGCCTAAGAAGTGATTCCACTGGCCAGCTCCTATAACCAGAATCTGTCAGGACTCCAGAATCAATAAAGAGAGGTGAATGTAAGGAAAACGTAATTTTTGTCTCTCAAAAGGCTCAAAGGCAGAAAAATTAGGTGCTTAAGACTGTGGTAAATTGTAACTTTGACATTGGTTTCCTACCTGTCTAGCTTGCAGGAAAAGAAGAGCAAATTGATAGGCAAAAAGTAAGGTGGGGATATAAAAAGTAAAACAAACAAGAAGCTGAGGGATGCAGTTATTATAAGAAGCAGAGTAAAATAAAAATAGGAAAAAATGCTGCAAGATATAAAAAGAACATATAATTATGGTGAAGCAGGATCACAAGGGAAAAGCTACTCTGAAAGCCAAAAATGCTTCCCTTAGCGCCAGCACATCTCTCTATACTTTAAACTTTAGTTCTGACAAATTTTTATTCTAACCTTTATCTTTTGATGCTATAGGGGAGTATGCTGTGTCTCTGGGTTTTTTCCATAGCACTGATTGCTGTAGTAGCTAAAGAGATACTTCCACCATAGGAATATGCTTAACTTGAAGTCCTGTTGACTTTAATGGGGCTGCACACATGCTTAAGGTTAAGCATGTATTTAAATACTTTGCTGGATTAGGGCCTAATGCCTAGATGAAATTTGGAGTAAGTTTTTATTTGCTATATCCATTCTTTTGAAACAAACTCAAAACATTATGGGATAATACTATGGGTCAAATCCTGTAGATCCTTATTTGCTATAAATTGTCATAGCTCTTTTGACATAAATAGGCTGAAGATCTGCCCTCTTTCTGGCAAAAAGTCCCCCTAGCTTCAGTGGGGAATCGTGCCTGAGGCAAGTGTGTGTTTGCATTTCATGATCTGGCCATGTAACACATTGTTGGAGTCTGTATGCTGTATGACAGGCAATCACAGTGTCTTACAATAAATTCTCATCTGTCAGATAAGGAAAGGCCTGATCCAAAACTCATTGACTTTAATGGAAAGTCATTGTGATGACTTCAGTGGGTTTTGGATCATGCCCTAAAGAAACGAACTAGATAAATGTATACCCTGAGTGAGGAAAGGGGGACACGGCCTAGGCTATGTCTACACTGGCAATTGAATGACAAAACTTTTGTCTTTCAGAGGTGTTAAACCCCTCTCCCTCCCTGCCCCTGAAAGACAAAAGTTTTGCCATGGCAAGCGCCAGTGTGAACACCGCAGTGTTGGCAGGAACACTCTCCTGTTGACAGCGCGAATGCTGCTTGTTGCAGGAGAGCCAACGAACAGCAGCTATGCTGCGCGACGTTTAGAGGCATGGCTGTGGCAAAACAGCCATGTTGCTAAAAGCTGTGTCGTACAGAGAAAGTCCTACAAGGAGCAAAACAACAGACATCATTGTACACACGGCTCTAATCTGGTTAGCTTGGGTGCCGGTAGCAGTGCAGTCATGGCAGCATAGGTTGAGCACTGACTGTGCAAACCCGCCTGGGATTCTAATAATTACTCAGATGGGCTTACTCTAGCCCTTTGTGTTGCCATGGTTTCACGGCTATTGGTACCCAAACTAGCTAGATTAAAGCAATGTCTACATGAGCTGCAATCACCCCCATCTCCAGCCCCCCACCTCCGGTTGCCCTGTAGACACTGCTGATGGCATCTGTGGCAAGCCTTTGCAAATCTCTTCACTCTGCACTCATTTTATTGCACATTGTTACACCTGAATTGAACCTGACTTCTGAAATGCATATGGGAAGATGTGAGCATAACATGGAACAATGTTAGGATGCCAGTGAAACTCCGGTCATAAAATGCAAATATACTATGATGCTCTGAGTTCATTCTTGCTGCTTTCGGCTAATGAGAAGATAAATTTTTACCCTTGGTTCTTTCTGTGCAGTACCTGCTGAGTATTTCATTGGACAGGAGGATTATTTCTGTACTAACTTGCAACAATTAAACTCAAGGTTGTTCTGTTCTTTCAGTATAAGATTAGAATAGCAAGAGCTGAGGAAATATAATGCACATTTAACAGGATGAATCTCTGGTGTAACTTGTTGAGTTACAACAAAGACAAATTTAGCTCATTGTTTACAATTACAGAAGACTGCATTGTAACAAATTGGAATCCAGGATATATTTTCGTGAGGGTTCCTACAGGTGCAAACCTGCTTAACAAACAGTGACTTAACAATGTTATGAAAAATAGATTTATATTTACATTTGTTTCTGGAAATTTTGCATTGCCTGTCCAGAGCAGCTGGTAAATTTTAGAACCATCAAGTTCTATGAATCTGGTGTTCAAAGCAGGTTCCTATCACTGTCACACCCTCCTCTGACTTCTTCCTATGATCTTGCCTTGTTTGTACAGCACCCAGCACTTGGTCTGATTAGAAAGGGTTATAAGCAGATAAAAGTGAAAATGCATCTAAAAGTCTAAAACTTAATCTAGCAAGATACAGGCTTTGGTCAAGATGGTTTCTATCCTATATTCAGTTTCCAGAGACTTCAACCCTCTCCCCACTTAGTTGAAGGACCCATCTTTCTCCACTTGCAAGAGCTCTGTTCCCTTGTGTCTGTCTAGTGATGCATACCAAAGACAGCTTTTGTGTTTGCTTATGTCTTCCAAAGTTCAGTGGTTTGTTTCAAGAGGCAGAATGACCTGGTGCTGTTTTCCCCTTTTTGAGGGCTTCCCATCCCACTGCATATAAATGAAGCTTCCATTTCTTTTGAATCCACCATATAGGAGACAGGTAGATAGCTGCCTTCTTGCCTGTCTAGGAGGGAACCTGTTTCTCCCTTTGGCCATAAAATTTAAAACAATATCATGAAGTATCCATAGTTGGTGTTAATACATATATTTCACATTGATATTGATTGCCAGTGTGTCATTTGCTTTCAGAAAACACCTCACATGATACATTCTTGTAATATAATAATATTGTATACAAACAGTTGATTCAATTGCCTATCACTTGAGGTTCAGCCCCTTGTTCTTTACAGACCAGTAAACCTTTGAAATTGATTCTTCTGAGGGTTACCCCTCAAAGTAAAGTTTATTTAAGCTGTGAGGAAGGCAACATGGAGTCTGGTGGTGAAGGAAGCTCTGTGATCTATCTTCCTCTGATGCTGTTTGCTGAAATGCAAATTGTTCTGTTTTCTGCCACCTCCTCCTCCCACTGTTGTCTTGATGGTCCTGTTCACTGCTTATATGCAAATTGAGGTAGATACCCGTTTCTATGTTTAGACCTGATTAACAACTCCCCTGACACACCTGGTTGATGCACATTTTAGTCATAATTCCAGCATATATTCATAACTCTTAGTGCACATCATGTACATATCTCATGCAAGAATATTAACGATCTGTTAATTTGTTTCAGATGATGCCTCACAAGGCAGGTTTTGTACAAAGATTATTACAATTGAGTGTAGGCTATGAATACAGGGGTCATCAGTGCCGCAAGGGCTTAGCACACACCCCTGTCATCAGCATCTCCTATTGGCTAGCTCAGGCAGCTCCTCGCGTAGCATGCTGACTGTGTGGACTGCATTCTAAAATGCCTATTACTACCCATTCGTATTTAGGTTCCTAAGTCGGCATTGTAGATCGAAGTGTTGGTCCTATGATTTCCTAGGTGCCGTGATGCTGAATGTTGCAAAGCCTAAATTGCTGTGGATCTGGGCCTCATTGCATATGAAGGTGCTATGTATGGGAGAGACTATGCAGAAGCAGGTGGGCTGGAACAATTTGCATAGTGGGGGTGCTGAGAGCCATTGAACCAAACTGTCAACCCTGGATATGGTGGAAACCACTTCAAGCCAGCGGTTGCAGCAGCACCCCTAGTTCCAGTACCTATGCACAGAAGTTTTTCTTCTCCTCATGCATAGAAACAACACCATAACACCAGCAGGTACTGTGCTGTTGGGATGGACAGAACATGGCAGGCTTTACTCACTTTAAGTAGCACCCCACTCTGGCCTTGATCCTGCAAGGCACTTACCATCATCATCCCAAATGAAGTCAGATGGAGTTGCTAGCGCTTGGCTTCTTATAGGATGTAGTCCTCTGCTAATAGTCCCCTTAACTTAAAAAGACCACTTCAGAGTATCACCTTACTTCAACTGAGTAAAGATGTAGTCATATGGCACTAGGTTTTTGAGTTTTGCCAGCCTGTTTCCAAGCACTCTGCCTGCTGAGTTATGCTCATGTCTGTTATTTCCAGTGATTAACCAACCCCCTTAATATGCAACTTATGCAAGCAGTGATAAGGGGTTTTAGAGGAATTGACTAGCTGAAACGTAGAAAGTAGAACTAGGCTTCCAGCAGTGAGCAGGTCTTTAAAAATATTGCAGAATAATTCTTCTGCAACCTTCACGGTTTGTACAAGCAAAACTGAGACTATTGTACCACTCACTTGTCACAACTGTCCTATTATGAATATTCTGATCACTTCCATGAAAACCACACTGCTGTATATCTTAAAGGGACAATAATATTAATACTGTATGTTTATTTTAAAAGATTTTACAAGAACTATATTTTCATTTTTAATTAGCCATTTTTGTTGCAGAAAGTTGTAAAACACCAGGAGTCTGCGCATCACTTCGATACAACCATAAAATATGCAGCAATTCCTGAATCAAACTGTATAATCTAACTTTTGATACCCCTGTGCAGTATCTACGTTTAAATTAGCAATGGGCTGACAGCTAATTTAGTCTCTCCTTGTTTTTGTTTTGTTAGATCAATGATGGGAGAATGAATGCTTCCGTGAATCATTTGCTGTCTCTTTGGGATTTAACATTGGGCATGGATACTCAAGTCCATCCAATAGTCATTCTAGGGTTTTATGCCTGGAGGCTGGTATACATACCTGGAGAAGGACTATGCACAGAAATATAGTATGTGGAAAGGCAAGTACTCTTTTAAATATAGCTGCTTTTACACATATTTCTCATACTATAATACTTTGCATTTTTCCAATGGTTTTTATAGGAAACTATCCAAGAACTTTACAGATGTTGAATATTGAAGCCATGTAACATCGGTGGGAGACAATATGAATGATCGCCCCCATTTTTACAGATATGTAAAAATATGCAGAGGGTTTTAGTGACTTCAGTGGGAGCTGCTAGGTTGTCAGCATTTCTGAAAACCAGGCCAGTCCCAGTGGCGACTGGGCCTCTGTTAGCCACCTTAGCTAGGACAGCTATCATCTAGTCCAGTGGTTCTCAAACTATTGTACTGATGACCCCTTTCACACAGTAAGGCTCTGAGTGCAACCCTCGCTTGTATATTAAAACACTTTTTAATATATTTAACACCAATATAAATGCTGGATGCTAAGCGGGGTTTGGGGTGGAGGCTGACAGCTCACCCCCCCCAACCCCTGTAAGAACCTCATGACCCCCTGAGGGGTTCCAACCCCCAGTTTGAGAACCCCTGGTCTAGTCTGACCTGTTCCTGCACAATGTGACTTGCACCCATGTTCCTACCGGTCTCAAACCCCATAAAGCAGATGGAATTGTACAAACGCCCAAGCTGCACCCATGGTCCAATCGTGCAACAAAATACAGTGGGAGATCAAAGTAAAGCAACAGCGTTATGTTACAGTGTGGGGGTAACCACAAGGATGGGAGAATGGCTACAGCTGCAGGAGGCAGTGGGCAAGGCAGGAAAGGGAATGCTTTTGTCCAACACCTGTTTCTTTCTATGGGTGTCATTGCACTCCTCCATCAGCCAATTATTGTCAGCATCGGGACTGACTAATGTGGCTGTGGCAGGTTCCCTAGCCTTTCCCGCCTTCCAGTTGTGCCAAGGAGGTTGCCTCATACTGAGAGAAAAGGGTAACAGTAGACAACAAACAGACCACAAAACAACTGAGGCAGAGGTATGCTGGTGTCAAAAATCTGGTCAGGCCCCCCCTGGCTGAAAACCCACTAGATTGCTGCGAGGAGGCCCAGTTGCTAGATCCCCAGGTGTGTTAAGCCTGTGAAGTTTGAACAGAGCTCAGGCTCTGTCCCTGTCCTGGGGTCCCTAGGCATGTGCTCAAGGTGCAGATTGTTTGTCTAGCACCCCAGCCTCAGAGCTGTGACCATGTGTTCCCCTGCCCAGCCCCGGCACCAGTGCTGACTTCTCCCTGAATCACATCCTCTCCCAGAACCCCACTGAAAGTGTAAGCCTTCTGGTTTACCTCTTCAAGGGGCTGCAGGGCAGGTGTAGCATAGAACACACAGACACTTGGCACAGAAGTCTATCACATTATTGCACTTTCCTTAATCACATGAGAAATACACTGCTCTATCCATAAACCCTACATGCATTTCCTCTACTCCAGGGCATTCTTAGGACAGGGCCACTTTCCTTTGGGCCCATTCAGACTCGTCCTGCTCCACAGTGTGGTTTGTGTCTTGAAACATGGAGCCACCTTTCACTCGGTCAGCTTGTTTCCTCCAACCTTGGCCAGTCCATGCAAACTTCCTGTTTGTCTTACCTCAAGCTTCCCTGTGTCTCTCCGTGAGAAGGTGTATAGATCCCTGCACTAACACCTTGTCTGCGTTGTAACTTTTCATTCTCCAAACTCTGGATAAGAGACAACTGTTCTTTGTGGGCAGGAGCCGCCTCTTGTACCAAGCTGTTTCTACTTCAATCGGCAGTTGCTGAGTGCTTATGACCCACTATTCTCCCTGATCTGGCAGCTCATGGTGGATGCACATACAGGGGGGCATTCATGGTACAGCGAATTTCATAGCCGCCCTTTCATAATATCAATGAGGATGTATAAATTGTACAGACAGATCCCTCAGCACAGCAGATCATCCGGCTACATCTGGGTTTGTTTTTAACTTTAATCAACATGTTAAAAATGTCTACAGTTATAAAAAGAATCTGATGATTATCTACCAAAAGCAGGTGTGCAGCTGAGCTAATACTTACGCATCACTGGTGCGTTGTAAGGCAGGTGGCTCAGTCTTTTAACTTTGGCTGCCCCAGGAAGCTGCACTCCTTGAAATTTGTTCCCTGTTACTTAAACTTTTTTTTAACCATTAATTATTAAATCCTGACCTATGCAGGTCTGCTAGCACCTGCACCATGAAAAGCTCTATCAGATAATCCCAGGGAAGCTCCCTCTTAGATCATTTGTCCCCCCCCCCGATAGGGGATGTCAGAGCTTCCTTCATTCACAATGTTCCACTTGTAGATTGCAGTTTATGTAATCTCTCACAAAGTTGCAGATGGGAAAATGAGCGCAAATAATGTTCTGAAAGCTGGATCTCTTCCTACAGGCTCGTATAATATCATCCTTGTTCACTCAAGGAAACAGCTGAATCAAGAATCAATGACATTCCATCTGCCTGCAAAAATGTATTATCCATTAGTGGGTATCTTCCTCACTAGTCATGGATGTATGAAGGAAATAACACAGAGAAGATGCACCTGCACATTATCCAACTCATTTCCAGTTTCCCATGAGCCAACTAATAAATCAGCACAAAAGCTGGTAGGATAGCTTGCTTCACAGTGGAGCGTGGGCACCAAAGCGAAGGAGCAAAGAAAATGGATTTTTTTAAAAGAAAAAAACCTGGGGTGGATTTTTGTGAAGATATTTCTACTGGCTCCCTCTGACTCTGTTGCACAGTATTCTGCCTCCAGAGTCCTCGGGCTGTCTCTGAGCACACTGTAATCTATGTGAATTGCACATTTTGGTGGACACATGCAGTTCTCTCTTCTTGCCACTCGGCTGGAACCTGCCAAAAAAGAAATCCACAAACCTGCTAGGGATTCAGAGTGCTATGATAGACAAGAGAAGCAACAGCAATGTAACAAGACCTTTTTTCTTTATCTCTGGATTGCGTAGTGTGAGTGTGCAGGAGCGGGGATGGACAAATGATGTGTCAGAAGATTGCACTGATTTGGGCATTAAAGCTTTCTCATGAAGTGACTAAGAAGGGCAGGGGATTCATGTTTATGCATCCAGGCAAACTGAGCCCCCCTCTGAGTGATTGCTGCAGTAGCAGGGGATGCTAGTCTGCAAACTTGTTTATATTGCACTAAAGAGAAAAAGTGGATCCAGCACTTCTCCTAGCTCTCTGTCATGAACTAGATTTGATGCAGAATGAGTGTGAATAGCAGAATTAATCCCATGGCTGCATTTTCCCCCATGCTAATATTTGGTGCAGACAGAACAAAATCCTGTTTGCTTCATTTTAGCAATTCAGCAGAAACACTTTCTGCACAGGGGTTCTGGGTCTGGTGTTCTACTTGACCAAACTCCAAACCTTGAAGTACAGCTCACTTTAAAGTAGTGAATTTCAGATGGTTTTACCTTGAAACCCCAGCTGTGACATAGTTTTGTGCTCAGACACCAGTGCGCCAGACCTAGGCAATAACAATCTGAATACAAGAAATAAGAACCATGAACACCTAGTGAGACCAATGTTCTATCTCTTGGGTAAGAGTCTCAAAAGGGTTCAGCATTGACCTAATGTGGCTACCACTGGGGTCAATGGGAGCTTTATCCCCAACTTCACTGGGACCAGAGGTAGGCCAACACTGAGCACTTTTGAAAAATCCAACTGTAAGATGCCACCTGGAACTGGGGTACAACTGAGCCCTCCTCGCCACCAGCTTGGGCTCTCTCTCACACTGTGCTACTGTGACAAGTTGCAAAGCCCTTCAAGCTTGCACTTTCACCAGCATTCACACAGGTAGGGACACACCCAACTGCAGTTACATGCAGTTTGTCTAACCACAAACTTCCCAGCCTAGGACCCCAGAGCAGTACTGTCCTACCCTGGTCCAATCTGGCCAGTATATGGGTTTAACACCCGGTCCACCTCTCCCTCTATGTGAAGAGGACAATGCACACTTGTGGTAACCAAGCTGAGATTTTCCCCAGACACCTTAGTCAAACATACACTGGTTTGGATTAAAACACAAAGTAAGTTTATTAACTACAAAAAGATAGATTTTAAGTGATAGCGAACAGATCAAAGCAGATTACCTAGTAAATACACAAAAGCACAAACTGAGCTTAACACTCTAGATAGATAGGATATGAATTAGCAAATTCTCACCCAGAGTGATAAACAGGCTAGCAGATTCTTAAGGCACAAGCTGCCTTTGCTTTGCAGCTTGGGTTTCCCAGGTTTTCATACACAGGCTAGAAATCCATTTAGCCTGGGACCATCACTTCCCCCAGTTCAGTCTTTGTTCCTCACGTGTTTCCAGGTGTGGTGTTGTAGGGAGAGTGAGGAACCATCATGATGTAATTTTCCTCTTTTACAGTTCCCATTGCGTAGTGCTGTCTCTGCGAGGTTTCTGTTGTACACAGTTCCTGGGCTAATCCTTGCGTGCATTACCTCAATAAGCCATTAATGTTGTTTGGCTTTTTTACTGTTGTATTGAAAGGCTGCTTGTGGGTATTTTCAACCTCACAACATGTCTCAGTAACACATACTTAGCCAAAATTCATAACTTCACATACAATGATAGCACATACAATCCAACAAGATATTACTGTCTAGCAGATCAAGACTTTTAGAATGATACCTCACAAGGCATACTTTGTGCAAAACATATCCTAATTATATGACACTGGTGAATAAGGGGGTGCAAGGGTGTCACACCCATCTCTTTGCTTTCATACTGCACTCATCCCCATATTCTTCTAGGCTGGTTGGAGAGTGCTGTCAACCTTAGCAGCCATTTAATGGGTGGGCTTAACACCAACATGATTTAGGAACACAAGTTCAATTGAAAGCTAATGGGACTTGTGCCCCTAAGTCACTCAGGTACTTTGGAAAAATCTCACTCTTAAGTGGATATTTATTTGAGTTTTTAATTGGTAACAAAAATTCAATCCAGGTGACTCTGGTATCAGTTTGGAACTTGTAGCCTGCACGGATCTAATTTTTGGCTACTAAGCCTAGCGCTCTTGCTTATCTATTAAAAACAACAGAAGCTTTGGCTGTGGAAGGAGGTCAGAATTGTGCTCACTGTATCCTTGAGCAGAGGTGAGAATGAGAAAGAAAGCAGTTTTATACTTTTTTAGAATAACAGAATTTAAAAACTAACTGAAGAAGCCTATGGAAGGCAGAGCCCTGTGGAAAATGAAGTTGTAGAAAGGCTCCATTTATACTCTAATGGAACCTCTTAACAGAAAGAAATGTTAACTGGATAAAAAAGTCAATTTCTCTAGAATAATACAAGAAATGCAATCTAAGTTTTACTATTAACCAAAGATGTGTTAAATACCTGGCAAAATAGATATGGATTTTATAAGCTGTCTGTTTCAAGTGTAAATACAAATGACTTTAAGCAGTAGTAATGAGAAAAGAGTGTGACACTTTCTCAGATATGTTTAATTTGGGCTGCTCCTTCCCCCACCCGGAGCAGACCAGGAAAGTCAGCTGTAACCTCTTTCCTTCGTTGAATATGAAACCTGTCAGACGCATGAGTTTTTCAGCAGTCTTCCAATTATTCTCTCTTTGTCCTTTTACAGAAATAGATATTTGATCAGACTTGTACCTTTAGCGAGCTAAAATAATTTAGTGAATCAAAAGCAAAAAGAGAGAGAGACTTGATCTGACTCCTCTTTGAAGTCACTAGGAAGACACAGCTTGATTTAAAAGGAGCTGGAGCAGGCTCTTGGTCAAGGCCTACAGGTATAGAGAGCTCCACATTGTCTTGAACATGCCAGGACCAATCAAGATCCAAGGGGCAGATCTTGGTCCCAGTGACGTCAATGAGAGTATTGCCATTGACTTCAGTGGGGAGAGGGGGGAAGAATTCAGCTCAGGTGTTATCAAGTCCGTTTTTATTATTTGGGGAGGTGAAAGGGAAGGTTGACTGGTAAAATACGGTTAACCATAAAGCAAATAAATAAAAAAAGATAAAAGGAAGCAACTCAGTCATAACTCTAGCCTGCTTGGCATGAGGCAGTGCTATGTTTTATTGTTCCAGAATGCCAGCTAGAATATTTGACTATTAAATTTAAGTTTGACAAATCCATAGCAGAATACATAATTGACAATGCAAGCCTCAGTAATTAAAGAGTCAACTTAAGGGATATGTTTTTCTTAATTAACCTCTTTTGCTTGCTCCTACTCAAAGCAGTTATGTATAATTAACATACACAAGGGCTAGCTTTTTGAAGGATTTAATTAATTGAAATCTACCAAGATGTAAATAACAAAACACAGTTAAACTAAACAACACATTTAATTTTGTTTCTCTGTCTGCAAAGGGCTTCAGTCTGATCCATTACTTTTAAATGGTTGATGTTCTAAAAGGGCCGTGTGCAAACAGTGAAATTAAGTCATATGGTGGCTGGAATTAAAACAAAATTCTCTAGGGTTGCAGGTACCTGACTGGAGCATTTAGAAAATCCAAGCCAAGTAACAGTTCCAAAATATTGCCATGACAAAGCATAGATGGTAGTGAGATACTTGGTCCCTCTGGGGGCAACTGGATTATTTTGGGAATAACTGCCTGTAAATAAAACAGGAGGCTCTATTTTAATAAAGATATCTGAGCTTTCAAGCCTAGGGAGAGCCTAGACAGATCAGATGGTAAAATTATATAAAGCGTAGGGGGGAAACTGTAGCAGTAGCAGAAATAAATGTGGTTTCTGTAATTATGCTCAGAGCATAATTAAATTCCCTCCCAATTCACCAACAGTGAAAAACTTGGGATGTGGTAAATTGTGTACCATGGCTAGATCATCAGCAACACAAGACCAGCTGAGCATATCTGCCCTAGGGTGGTTCAGCTCATGTTAGAGGGGTAACTGAACAGCAGAAATCCTGAATAAAAGCACAGACGTACACACAGTTGCAGCTCAGAAAAAGCAAGAATGGTTAACACCCAAACTATGCAAAAGGTTTGTTACTGAGAGCACAGCTTTCAGTAATCAATGCCTTCCACTAGCTACTACATTTCATGGGAGATCTCAAAACATTTTCCCATTAATTATACTTTGCAACCCCACCAGAAAGGCAAGCAGGTAGGTGTCAATTCATTATACTAGTTTATAGGCGAGAAAACAGAGGCACCCAGAGGTTGAATGACTCACTCAAGGTTACACAGGGAGCCAGACTTTGAACTCATAAGCATTTAGTGTTTATAAAGCATTTGGAATTCCTAGGATGAGAGGTTCAAAACACTATCGTTAAAAGTGTCAAACCTGGGTGCCCCTCCTGCCTTCATAATAAGGCCTTTGGGGGCAGTGAAGGAAGCGTTGTTCAGAAAGTTCATCATTTTGGGCCAATGTCAGTGAGTAATGCTTTTTCCCCCAGACTTGTCCGTCAGCACTTTGAAAAATAATTCATCCCACTCCATGGTGCACTCCCATCCCAGCTGTCACCTAGGTTCCCACTGAGTGAAACCTCAGCAGCCTGACTCACATCTAGTGGGAGCTATTGTAATGATTAGAAGGAAGCCCCAGATCAGAATGCAGTAACTCACTGATCTGGGAGATGTCTTGCATTTATCTATCTATGGCATCTCTCAGTGGCAAACCCTCATCAGGAATAACTGTTTAAGAGCAGGTTTTGCATGCATTTTGGGATTCAGTGATTTTTAGACCTCTAAACCGGCTGCATAAAATTCAGAGTACAGCATACCAAGTTGTCTCCATTTGCCTTCTAAAGACTTCCCACTTTCTGCCTTTAGCGTCACCTTTCTGCAGAATGCTGCAAGCAACAGCAGTAACTGAGCAAGCCTTGAAAAACATGGAGTATGTGAAGTACCCACTGCAAGCTACCTGCTTCCTTACTGGAAGTGTGAGACAAGTGGCCTGCTTCTGGAGGTGTTTAAGAAGCATCCTTCTCTATCCCACCACAAACTCAGAATCTCAGTGCACAAGGTACTCGTGCTGTGTACTGATAATCGTTGGCCATCACTCCTCATTCTGCTGTGTAATTGGCATTGCAGCCAATGCAAGCAGAGGTCCCACTGTTTATGATCCGTAACAAACAGTTTCATAAGTGAGTCATTGGCAGTAATTTGATTGGATCCTTGCAGAGACTGCACAAAGCACACAATTGGGTCTTTGATAAGCATCAAATGAATTTTGAGACCTCTGTGGACAATTTTCTATATTGCGGCAGCCTGAGACAATAGAATTTTAGCAGAATTTATTTTTGAAACCCAGTTAAAAGTTTGTATTATTTACACAGCTGTGGTGAACTTTGCAGTCAAATAGCTGCTATATGGACATAATTCTCAGTGAGAGGTAATTCAGCTCTCACTGAGATTTTGCATAGCAAAGTAGTAATGGTAAAAGAGCCAGGCACACAGTCATGAAGAGTGAAGTGCTCAGTAGGACTGGATGGAGAAAGTGTGAAAACACATTTATTCATTGGAATTTGCCTATTAGTAGATATCAAAATGTTTTGTGGAGAGGGTGATTTTGAGGCAGTTTGATGGATTTTGAGGCAGGGGTTTTCTTGGAAATCTGTCTCATTTTCCTGCCAACTCACCTGATCAGCTCCTCAGCAGGCCATCTGTAGAGGTGATGGGGAGCTGCTAGCCTGGAAACTGTGAGAGCTCGAGCTCACAGACTTCTGGCTCTTCTGCAGCCGAGGCTTCCAGGGCCCCAGAGTTTCAGGGTGCACAGCTCCAGTGTAGCCTGTCACATGGACTGCCTTGGAACTGCGGCTTCATTTCCTGCTGTGGAGAATTGTGAAAACCGGGGGCTTTTTCCAAACAGGAATGAAATCAAATTTCAAAGAATCAAAATCCTCCATTGAAATGGAATGACCTTTCTCTGCACAGCGCCACTGCTCATTCTTTCCACAGAACGATTACACATTTTGCCACCTTGGAGATAGCAATAGAAGCAGCAGTCCTGTAAGCATGCCTCCATACTGTTCTGGAGGAACTACTGGTTTATCCTCTCTGAATAGGGCCCTCCGACTACAGCAGTGTCTGAGGGGAGGCCTCACAATCTTTAATGTATTAATTCTCTTGTCACCCTTGTGAGGTAGAGATACACTATATATCCATTTTAAAGATGGAGTAGAGAGAAACTAAGTGACTTGCTCAACATTGCACAGGAAGTCTGTGGCAGAGCAGCAACTTGAACCCAAGTCTTTTAGCAGGCTAGCATCCTAACCACTGGATTATCCAACCGTTCTGATAGCCTACTCCAATGCCTATGAAATCAATGGAAAGACTCATTGAATTCAGTAGGCACTGGATCAGGCCCTCGTAGAGTCTGGTGTGAAGCCTAAATTGTGAGCTCTCCAGGGCAAGGACTACCTTGGTATTTGTTTGCAGTGTCACAATGGGACCTTAATCCCTGTCTGTGGTTCTTAAGCAACTACACCAGAAATAATTAAATGCACTTTTGCGGTGCCTGTATTACTACTGTTTTGTTTTAAAAAAAACCTGTCAGTTTCACAGACCACTATGATTAAAGCTAGTTTAGTACCTTATTTATTTTGCAAAGCCAGACAAGAATGATTAAGTATCGTGTAAATGATAAATGAAATCCATTCCCTAGCCAAGGAGCTGCAAGAATTGCTCAGCATGTCCGAGTCTCAAAGGACATAGATATCTTGGCTTTCTCTGTCACTAGTGACTTAGAAGAACAAGAGGAGGTTGAAGCAAGAATTTTAGTCTCCTGGGAGTCTAGACAGCTAGAGGGGAGAAATATGAAGGCAATGTTAGTCAGCCTATAACAAGATCCAGTTGCATCTGTTGAAGGTGATGATTTTATTGACTGAGGCCTGTGTGGAAGAGATGTGCAGTGAACAGCAGGCAGTGGCATATGTATGATTCATTTCACAATGAACCCCAAGTGCCAGATATTTTGTTACTTTATACTGAGTTACTTCAGAGGTAGTAAATTTTTCACTTAAGCTTCCTTTGCTGGCTATTATCTTCTGATTTCTCCCTTTTAATTAAAATCATACAGATGTTCTGGCTGTTTTTTCATTGCTTTGTTTAGCCATTTGCAGTCCTCTAAGGTGACAAGCAGAGAACAATAAATGCAAAACAAATATGATTGGCAGCAGAGCCAGCTCCGGTAAATGCTGAGACTCCACTGTGAAGGAGATTTACTGCATTTCAGCTCCCCAAAAGAGAGCAGTGAAAACAGTAATGTGTCCCAGAATCCCATATTAGATACCGTAATGTGATAGAAGAAAGATAAGGAGGGTCAGGAATGGATTTTCTTCTCTGTATTGAATCTCTTGTTAATATCAGGCAGTGTTTGCACAGGAAATCTTTCTGGCAGCTTATAAGATTTGTCTGTGTCACATCTTTGTAATTACAGCTGGCTGGATAACATTTTACCTTATGCTCTATATTATGTGTAGTTAACTATTCATAATAAAGTAGCTAGTGCTAGCGAATATGAATATTTCTGGTTCAGTAACATTGTTTATTTAAGGGCTTATTCAGCTCTCTTTAATCAAGGCAAACTCCCCTTGACTTCAACAGGCGGGAGAGCAAAGGAAAGTTAACAGCTTCAATCAGTAAACAAATCACAATGCTAGTTGCTGCATAGGTAATTTTAAAGAATTAATTATGCATTTGACATTGAACGCAGTGGTAAACAGTGTTTATTACTGACTGATTACCTTAATTGAGTCTTCCTGTATTAACTATTTGCTAATTAATAGTTAACAGCAAGGTGTTGTAGAGTAGAGACTCCCTATTTGGAGAAAAGCTGCTGGAAGTGGCATTTGGGCTCTGATCTTGCAATGTACTTCTATTTTAAGTGGAGTGGAGCTGGTACACACACTAGTGCAGCACTCCACCCACATGTTGTAAATGGCAGGATTGAGGCTTTGTGTGGAAGAGGAAAAGTGAGTTGGTACCACCCCTTCCAAGGAGTAAAGTCAACCCCACAGACTCCCCAGACTCTAATCTGTCACAATTCCACCCAGATTTGCCCTGACTATTCTGGATTTTTTGCAAGGGATGTATTTTTGAAAGTTATTTGCTTTGCTCTTTAGAAGACAGCAAGTATCCTGAGGATTCTGAAGAACAATTTAATTGGTGTCCCTTCAAAGCTGTAATTCAGTGCAGGGTTGGTTGGATTTTTTTTTTTTAAAGTTGTGTAACTAATTAAATGATGTTTTTCAGTTTTCTTACTTAACAAGGGAAACCATAAAAAGTCCCAATCAACAAACTCCACTATACTTTTGGAATCCAGTTTCTGTTATTTTTTCACTCTCTCCCCCCAAATAAAATGGAAATTAATGGGCTAGCGACCTTGTTAAATTGGATGGCTCAAATTATTGGCCATAAGATCCAGAGCATTTTTCTCTGGGTCACCAGTTCAAGTCCAACCCTGGAAATCATTAGCATTTGATATCCATCAGAGGGTTCACAAGAAACCTCCCAGGCTTAGCGAAGAGGTCAAGGACTAAATGGCAACAGAGCCCAAATCACAGAAGGTTACTATAGTGCACCGCATCACCAGAGATCAGGGGTTTGTTCTTGGCTTTGCCAGAAACAACCAGCATGACTGTTAGCAAATTGCATGTTTTTTTCTGTGCCTCAGTTTCCCTCTCCATTGAAATAGGGGTAACAAAACTTCTCTGCCTCCCAGGGATGTTGCAAGGATAAAATTATAGATGCCATAACTGTCATTGCCATAGAAAACTCTATAAATACATAAGATGACAATTACATTTCTACCTTTTCTGAATAGTTATCAGTGTGTGTCTGTACTGAACCTTAACCTGGTTTAAATCAGTCAGGTAGCCACTCTCATGTAAAGATTTGTAATAAGACACTGTTGATTATTCATTCTGGTTGAAAGACAAATCAACTCCCATGATGATGAGATCTTCTGTAAATCAGATAGTAGAATTCCTGCCAATGGAACTGCTTTGATCATTCTAGCACAAGCCTCTTGTAATTTCAATAGCTGTCTTCCCACTAAGTAGTCCCTAATATCCCAGGATGTGACAATAATTGCCAAGGAAAAGGAACAGAGCTTGAGTAAGTCATCATTGATGTCAAACTTCAAAGATAATTTCTGACTATCTATGATTTTGGCCCTACTTCACTATTATACCTTGTACATGTGTGGAAGATATAAGCAAGGAGAAAGTGAGTTCCATGCCTGCTGCTGTACAGGCACAAGCTCTGTATCATGTCACAAAAAGTAATCATTATTCCAGTTGGTCAGTACCTCTGGCGTCAAAATGGAGCATGCATTTTTCCATCCCCTACATGGATTGTGTTAGTCCTTAGCTTTACATATGCCAGGTAAAACACTTATTCATAATACTCCTCTAATATGAGCAAACTATAGAGCAGAAAGCATGGGCTACTAGTTTGATTGCTAGGCTGGGACTCTGAATATGAGCATTCAGTTCTTAGCTCTACCGCAAACTTTCAGTGTGACCTCTGGCAAGTCACTTAATTTCTCAGTGTTTCAGTTCCCCATCTGTGAAATGGGGATAGTATTGTCTTGCTCCCACCCTTTGTCTTTTGTATCTATTTAGATTTTACATTTATTGTGGCCTTTCTACTCCACAAATGCTTTTCTGGTATAACTACGCCTTCATAGCTATGCTGCCAGAGCCTATTAGTGTAAATCAGGGGTTCTCAAACCAGAGGTCGGGACCCCTCAGGAGGTCGCAAGGTTATTATGTGGGGGGTCATGAGCTGTCAGCCTCCACCCCAAATCCCACTTTGCATCCAGCATTTATAATGGTGTTAAATATATAAAAAAGTGTTTTTAATTTCTAAGGGGGGTTGCACTCAGAGGTCTGCTATGTGAAAGGGGTCACAGTACAAATGTTTGAGAACTACTGGTGTAAATGCTATGTACTCCAACAGAAGGAGTTTGACTGTTGGCGTGGCGCACCACCATGAGCTGGGGGGTTTGCTGGCATAGGTGTGTTGGCTAGGCGGGGTGGTTTTTTTCATACTGCTGACAGACATAACGATACTGACAAAACTTTGCAGTATAGACCCAGCTTTTGTGTATGTACAGCCCCTAGTGGAACAGGGGTTCTGATCCCAGCTGAGGGGTCCAAGCACCACTACTAGAAATTATGACTCTTGTTTTCTTAGCTGATTGAATATTTTTCTGTAAATGATCTTAAGGTTTGGCAGTTTGCAAGTCAGAGGGAAAATCCAGGCTGGCTGAGGGAGGTAATGGGATGATGCTCAGAACAGGGCAAGGTTGGAGTATAACTGAAACTGAAGAACCTGCTAAGCAAGTGAGGCTCAGATTTCTGGAATTGTTGACAACCATTTTCCTTTCCTTGGAGGCCTCTCTCTTCTCCTCCATTCTGTTTGTCATTGTGCCTTGTTACACAGTGGCCTCTGTGGCTGGGCTGGGAGATGAGATTTTACAGCGTTCTCCACTAAAGGAGAGGATGTGGAAGGGTGAAATGACAAGCTGATGTTGATAGTTTGGTGGCTGAGGCAGGGGAACTAGTTGGGTATGGAGATGTGGAAGTGTCTTACATTGAAATAGAATGATATGAAATGTGGGCACATTTTATCCTCGCAGAACTTACTGCAACCTGAAAACAATACGTGTTTTTCTTTACACAACTCTTCACTTTTGTCTTAGAGAGAAGCAACTCTTCTGTCAATGCTGATACAAGGAGTAAAGCAAAATTAAATGGAGGTGGGTGCCTGGTACCTGGACTGAACTTTTAAATAAGTAAAAAAAAAACAAAAAAATCCCCACTTTCCTTACATTCTGATAAGTATATAAGAGTTCTTTGTTGTCAGTGTAGGTTGTAAAGCTCTTGAAGAAAACCAGTGTGGCTTGACAGTTTTGGTATTGCAGTGTTAAATGGATTATAGAAGTCTAGGTAAATTAACCTTGTGAATCCTACAGAGGAATCTATCTAGAAAAGCCAAACTTCCATAATATTATATGTTTAATATTCCCAAAAGCAAATCTCCCACTGCCAGTGAGCAAAAATTTCATGTTTAAGAGCTGAAAGTTTCTCCTCTTCTTTCTTGTCTTCTTCTTCTTCTTCCTTTTTAAGAGCAAGGAAACCTCAGAACTTTATTACAGGGACAATGTGTTTCTGTGTTGTGTGGTATCTTCCACATTGTGTCCCTATTCTTGACTGGGGCTTCTGGGTGATACCCTAACATAAACATTTAATCAGTAAGTGCAGATTTTGATACCGTTACGTAAGAAGTTTCTCAGTGTGTAACAGATTAGGTGGACCGCTGCAGCTGTGCTGCAGTAAAGTCTCCCATGTCTCCTGCCATCATAGCACTGTCACACCAGCGCTTTTGTCAGTGAAACTTATGTCAGTCAGGACTGTGTGTGTGTGTTTTTTTCACAGTTATAATCTGTCTTAAAGTGGTACATAACACCAGACCCACCCCTCATGATCCCGTCGAGATCACCACAAACCACTTGAATTTCACCCTCAGAATTACTGTATGGTCACCAGAACACACATCTCCATTCATGTGAGTGAACCACTTTTTCCTATGTTCTCTTTATCATCTATACAAAGTCTTTTCTCATTTGAGACTCAGGATATAACAGGAAGGAGCCCTTTATAAGGCACTCATAGTATTTTAATGGTTTAGGCCCCGATCCAGCAATGAAACCTGTGCAGTTGGACCCCTGCACCAGCATAATACCCCCTAAGGCGGGACAAAGTGAATGGTTTTGTTAAAGTACTGGGCTGAAACTCAAACCTGGGTTCACTTTTTGGCTCATCTGCAGATTTTGTGCATGACCACAGGCACGTCTCTTTGTCTGTTCTGTGCCTCAGTTCCCCATCTGTAAAATGAGGATAATGGTTCCTTATCTCCCAGGAGGTATGTGAGGATACATTCATTAATCTTTGTGAGATGCTCAGCTCCCACACTGGTGAAGTCCACAGAGGTCCCTAGATTGATCAAAATCAAAGTGGCCTCAGATGGGTGCAGGGGCTTAGAGGGAGCTCAGTGCAGGGTGGGATCAGAGGTGAGTATCCACCACCCACGTATTCTGAGTAAAGCTATGACAATTTACAGAAGATTTGTGTATAATCTCGATGATTGCCGGACTCTCATGAGTCCAGGGTCATGGGAAAATTTAATGAAATTATCGCATAAAGGAGCTGTTTGAATAGATAAAAGTCCATTTCTCCAATAAGCAAGCCTTCTGCTAAAGGCTTATTGCGATCCAGCTTCCCCGATTGCTTTGTTGTTCTAGTCTGCATATAAGATTCTTTTGCACAATTGCTTCCAGTGTCACTGCTCACGGCTTGTTCCATATCACTCATAGACCTCTCTCAAGTATTGCAACCATTTGTTCTTAGAATACCAATGTTTAGATCCTCTTAGGATTTTACCTTTTACTTGTGAGAGTAGTTTACTTGTTTCCTTTGATCATTTTCAGCTCTTTCAGTTAGGTCCCCTGAAAACTCTTACTCTTCCTTTTTTAAAGATTTGTGCTCGCTGTCAACCCTCAGAAAAATATTCTGAAAATCCAAAATCATTTTTAAGTGTTATCTTCTCCGGATAGCACTAAAATATTCTCTGTCTGAAATTGAATCCCACCTGAACACTGTGTCCTAGACAAAGGGAAAACCAGCCTGCACTTCGCTTAATAACAATCTCACTTGGTCTGATTTCTATTCTCTTCCTCAACTAATAAGCCTTGTTTGTTGCTACCATCCACTAGGCTGATGGCGTCAATGTCTCATAAATCTCTTCTTGACCACTCTGGTGAAAGCCTGTTTCACTGAATGGGCACTCTCTATTTTGGTTTATTGTCTTCAATTTATTATTTTCTATTTCTCCACATAAAGCTGCACTCTCAATTTAAAACCAGCCCTCTAAAAGATACAAATCCCTCTAAGCAATGAGCAGAAGGATTTAGCACCATGGCTCTTATTAAATGTAAATATGGCCTGATCCAAAGACCAGTGAAGTCTATGGAAAAGCTCCCACTGAATTCAATGGGCTTTGGATCATGCCCAGAGATCTGTGTTGCTAAATCTCTGAGCCCTGCTTTTGAGTTTACCCCAAATGGCCTGCCTTATGTCAGTAAAAGGAAGAAAATTCAATTCAACCTCAGATGCTATCCTCAACACTAGCACTGAAATTCTATTTGTTGGGTATATCTATGTACTTAAAATTTGTAATTATAGGTGTAGCTGGTAGACACTTCTATAATTAAGGTTGCCTCACACTTCTCATCATAAAACCCTGTTTTCAGTTGCTTATAACTGCCAAACTGAGCTGAAAGTTTACATGCCAGGTATCTGTTTCATGCTGAATTTTTCTGTTCAGCAAAAACAATATGAATGAGGCAGGCATCTAGTAGGAAAAAAACAGTATGTGATCATGTAATTAAAAGTTCTATCACAATGCATATGCACAAGAGGGGTGAATTAACATTGCACAGGCAACCTTTGTACTGGATTTTTCTAACTTTTGAGCTCTTGTCTTTGCAACTTTCATGTTATTTTAACATAGATTTTTGTGTGTAATATAATATATACAATATTACTTGTGGAATCTGTTAATATTAGGCCCTTGTCATGACATCTCCATGCCATGGTGTAGGGTGTTATAATATTTAGTAACCCTCACACGTGTCTTATAACTGAGGTCAAGGTATAAAGATAGGTCTCCTGCCAGCTCAGCTACATGTCACAGCTTCATTAGAGTATTTACCAGTAATCACTTTCAGGCTAGAAGTATATGGGCTTGATCCTGCTTTGTAGAGTGTAAAATTTAATTTTTCTAACATTATGTGGAGATGCATGGCCAAAACCAAACCCTGATATTTTAACTTTTTCGAATGTTACGGGGATTTGGATGCAAAATTGGCCAGTTTCTCTTCTCTTCTTGGTGGAATCTAAAACCAAAATTAGCCTTTTGATTGTCTAGATCTTTTTTTTATGCTGTCGTGACTTCTGTTGAACTCGAAACTTGAGTCAATGGTAGCTTAGAGTATGTCAGCAGTGGGGAATTGTGGGAATTGCTAGATCTGGCTGGAAGACTTATTTTCCAACCAGATCTAGTTATTACAGATAATATTATAGTTATTATATTATTTCTTTTTCCTGTGGGGGAAAAAATAGAGAAAATTATTTTCTTTTTGTTTTTATCAAAATTTTCCCTGGAAAATGTTGAATTTGCAGTGACATCATTTGGCTAAAACCTGAAATAATTGTATTAAAAATGATGGCGACGTGAACCTGTCTAGGTCATGGAGAAGTCCATCAATGAGCATACCGCTGGTCAGGTTATGATCATTAACATTCTCATTCTTGGTATCCTGTATCTTTCCTTTTGTGAGTTATGATGGGGGTTTTGAGGACTTGCTCAGTGATTAGAAACAATTTATACTATTATTTGTTTAGCACAGCAGCTCTCTGTTTAAACAGCCTGGCAAATGCATTAAATCCAAATCCTCATTCTTACCATCTAGTGGTATTTTAAATTCGTTCCAAGGGGAATGGAGCTGAAGGGGAAGCTGAACTATGGAACTATGCCCAAGTGCTCTCAAGTCTGTCTGCTGCTATATTGTCAAGAATTCATGAAGTGACTGCAAACCTTGTTTTCACCAGAGAATTGAGCCTTATCTGAAGGCTCTTAGATTGGAAATGATATAAATAATATATTTTTAGGATAGGCTGGCTGTGCTGGTGAAAACGGGCTTTAAATATGTCACACATTCTTAAAAAGGATGGTCATGATGCTTTTCATCTTGCAAGTGCCTTGTTTATATTCGCTAGTTAATTTTCACTGGACCCCCGTGGAGCTGATAAATATTGTTCTCCTCCATCTTACAGCTGGGGGAAATGGAGATAGAAATGGACCTAGATTTTTTTTTTTAAGTGACTAGTGATTTTCGGGTACCTTCATTTTTGGTTGCCCAAATTGAGACTGCGTGAAGGAGCCTGATTTTTAGAGTGTTGATGCTCAGCACATTGTGAAAACCAGGCCCCTTTAAGGTCTCATATTCAACACCTGGAATTACGAATTACTTCTGAAAATCTTGGCCTAAGTGGCTTGTCCAAGATCACAGAGGGGAGTCAGTGGCAGTGCTGGGAAGGTAGCACTCAGGATGAAATTCCTGGCTTCCACTCCTTTGTTTGGCTTGCTTACCTTGACGCCTGTAACTACAGGTGACTAGTGAACCCAAAAATACACAGTTTAGGTCACCATCCGGAAGTTCTTTGTTTCTACAAACCTCCCTTGGGACCACAAAATTTAACTAGAAAGCTTGTAAAAACAGTTACTGTTAGGGTTAGGGTGACCAGATGTCCCGATTTTACAGTCCCAATTTTTGTGTCTTTTTCTTGTATAGGCTCCTATTACCCCCTCACCCCTATCCTGATTTTTCACACTTGCTTTCTGGTGACCCTAGTTACTGTCATAATATTTGTGGTGGTTCTTGTGAACCTATAAGGTAAGATTTACCTTTTAATAAGCACACTGGATTGGAAAAATTGTTCAACCTATAAAAATCAATAGAAAATATAACCAAACCCCATTGAACTACGAAGAAGATTTTAGCCATCCCAAGTGTGTGCTGGGATTTAACCATCCCAAGAGTTGTATTGTATGCCCCTTGTTCAAGCATAATTCCCATTAACTTTAAAATTCTACTACTACAGCTTTCAAGACTTTCAATCTTCTAAACATCGGCTCATTCAACAGTGCAGTGTGATATGGCTTATTTGTCACATCTTAGTTTTTCAAATGGGGGAAAGAATGAAACAGTAACAGTTATAAAATCAAATGGAGATTGGGTGGAAAATTACTGTAAATAAATAGTCTTAATCTAACTTCCTGATGGAATTGCTACTGTCAATGGCACTCTGTGCAGTTTCTAAAAGGGCAAAATCATAAAAGTGCAGAGTGAGTGTTGGCTGATTAAGGCAAATTACTGGAAGCAAATTTTATTCCAAATTAGTGGACAGCTTGAAATATCTGCTACTTTAAATTTTGCTTAAGAAAAGTAAAACTAATTGAATCTGATTTTAGCTGTACTTTAGTGGCCTATGTATCTCATTCTCATTTTTTCTACTGTCATCAAAATTTTCAACTTTCTGTATTAATGTGACATTTGCTCGGCTGCCACTAAAAGATGTGGCTGGGAATGTGGAATCTAGCAAACAGAGAATACCTGGCACATTACCATTGTTTTCACCCCCCATTCATGTCAATATTAATGTGCAAAGATAATAGAGGAAGTCTAATGTGTTACAATAAATAGCTTGACAATAGGGAGACTACAGTATCCTGCAGTGGTATGTACAGAGCGCTCTGCTTTCAGAACATGCTTGATGAGAAAGAACAGTATGTATGGAAGATGGAATAAAGCCTGAACGTTACTTTTTTATGTTAGCACAGTGAACAATATGCAAATAACATCTTTCATCAAAGCATTTGAATGCACTTGATTAACCTTTTGGAAGGTTAATAAGGATACCACACTTCGGGTTGGATTCTCCTTTTCACTTGAAGCAGGACTTCTACCTCTGTTTCTGTATAAAAAACGCTGTGCATTTACCCTGGAATTTCAGCACATAATCTGCAAGTTAAATCTTAAATTTTCTAAGGGTTTTTAAGTAAAGGTGTTAATTAGGTTGAGTATTAATCAGTTAAAAGGGGCCTCAAAGTTCACATTCTCAATTTCATTTTTTGGGTTGGGGGGCCTTCAGTTTCAAATCCTTCACAGACACATAATGTAGTATGCTAATATTTATTCATTTTAAACTGAAAAGGTCTGTGAGGTAAGTTACAGATGAGTAAACCTAGATGGAGAGGTTAAGTAATTGCCCAGGGTCACACAGTGAATAAGAAGCAGAGCCTGAAACAGAACCTAGGTGTCCTGACTGCCAGTCATCCACTCTAAGCACCAAATGACATTCCCTTCCATATTAAAAAGAAAACAAATTCTTAAGAGTGAAGAACACATTGGTATGAAGGATTACATTGAACCTTTCTCTGTAAATCAGTGAAATGTAAGAGCCCGTGATAGCCACATCAAATGTATTGTATTATCTCCACCAACACTCTTGTATTCTAAATGGCTGGAGGGAACAGCAAGTGTGGCCATTAAATGGGAGTGGCTGGGAGAGGGAAGGTGGCAAAAAAGATTAGCAGGCCCACCTGAAAGTCCTAAAGCTGGTTCTGCAGGATAAAACTTTCAGCCCTCACTGGGTATAAAAATCCATGGCTGGCCAGTGCCGCTGACTCAGGCTTGGGCTAAGGGGCTATTTATTTGCAGTGTAGACATTTGGGCTCTAGGACCCTGTGAGGGTCCCAGAAATCAGGCTGCAGCCTGAGCCTCAGTATCTACACTGCAATTAAACATCCCCTTGGCTTGAGTCAGCTAGTATGGATCAGCCCTGGGTGTCTAACTGCAGTGTTGACACAGCCTGTGAGACTCAGGCTGAGCCTGCAAGTGTGTTGTAGGCAAGCATGCTAATGCTACAGCAGCTGCTGCAAGGGACCACTCTCTCCCAGCCTTCCCTACATCTACACTGGAAATGTAGTGTCATATGTAGTGTCATATAGTCCTGCCCCTCCCCCATGCTGGCCATTCCCCTGAGGAGGAGGTTAGGGCCAAGCTGCTGCCCTGAATGGGAATCTGTCCCCCTCCCCCACTTGTTTGTTTAGAATCAGAGAGATGCTGAGGGTGCTTGGAACCTCGTTAACTCCCTGGACTTCCCCTCACACATACACCCCTAGCCAGGGCAACCCTCTCACCTCAAGAATGAGGAGGGGTCCAGTTCTCAGCCACCAACACCAGGGGGAACCTGCTCCTCAACTGTGCGATTGCCAAAGGGCTAGAGGCTGCAGGACAACCTGTCTGCTGCCTCCACTGGGAACAGCTTCCAGGTAGGGCTACTCTGAGACAGGATGGGGAGGAGGGAGCATTGCATGCTGAGAAGTGCGGAAGGACTGATGGGTTGGGGGTGGCGGCCATGTCACTGCCTCACCGCTCTGCGTAGACCTCACTGTACGTGTGACTAATGCTCTCTTGCTCATCTCTATGCCACGCAGCGATGGAGCAGGAGAAGGGCCAGATTTTTATGAGTATGGAGGCATTGCTCCATTCAGGCTTAAGTCCCATTTTCAAAAGTAACTAAGGAGCCTTTCAATGAGATGTAGGCTTCTAAGTCACATTTGAAAATAGGTCGCAGCTATCTAAATCACTTAAACCTTGTAATGCTTAGTGGAGCAATGTTTGCGTATGTTTTATAATCTGGGTCTGTGTGTAAACGAGAGGCAGGTAAAGTCCTGTACAGTAGATACAGCAGGTAAAGTCCCACAACTATAGGAACTCGGTTTAAATGTTTTACTCTTTAAAATGAAAATGTAGTTTGACAGAGCCTGCGTGCTGGCGAGAGGATTTCATAGGTAGAATCCTATTTACATATGATATCTGTTTCATTTTTTAGGAGCCTCACAGAGATCATGGTGGGGAGGTAGAGAAATTTCTTTTGCTGTAGCAAGGCAGATGGAGAGGAGCTGCAGCAGGTTCTGGAAACACTGCTGCAGAAAATTGTGAGGGCCCATTCAGAAGAGACTGGGTTTGGGGCATGGGGGGGGACACAATCCTGTAATCATCTTGGCTGCCAATTGCCTAGAGTCAGTGTGCTGATAGGAGGCATATGCCAAAGGTGTTACTTATGGAATATAGTTTCAAGACCTATTTATACTACACACTTAAACTGTTCCTGGGATGCAAATGTTGTCAAAAGACATGGTCACGGGGTGACATTTGTAGTGTTGATGGGCCTTTTATCCAGTGCATCTCTGATCAAAACACTTAAACTCCCTGTCATATTTGAAGCAGTGAAGATAAAAACAGCTTATTTGTTGATATGTGTTCTGGGGAAAGAAGCAAGATTAATTAAGATAATTAAGTGTGTTTACATCAAATACCATTAAAAGTCAATTCTCTTTGCACTGAGTTCAATTAACAGAAATGTACATTATTTTCTTTTGTCAAATGCCACAATTAATTTTAGAATAGATTTTCTCCGTGGGACTTCTCAAAGACTGTATTGTGATGCTTACAATTAATTCTAATAGGAAGGTCAGAGTAAAAATGTACGGCTGCTTGTAAGTTCTTACATCCTAATTATTGCTTTCAAGCACCTGATAATATGCTCTGCAACCTCAGAACATAAGAAGACTTAGGGTAAAATTTTCAAATGCTCTTAAGTCTCATTTTCAAAAGTGATTTAGGAGCTGATGTTTCAGTGGAACTTAGGCTCCGAAGTGACATTTGAAAATGGGAGTTAGTCACCTAGGTGATAGGCTCCTTTGAAAATTTTATTCATGGTCCCTGTCTCTAGGTGCATACAATCTAAATATGACAGTGCCACAAGTAAGGTAAAATGGGGTCTGGGGGGACCAGATGAATGTGAATTAGAAGAAGGACGCTGATGTAACAAAATTGCTCAGCGTGGCATGGATGCATCTTGTCAGTTCTCTTATTTTATTACTCTTTCGCTAGTCTTCCTGCTCCCACTCCCTCCTTCCAGAAGGCAAGAAGCAGCAGAAGTGAGTTTTCAGGAAGGATTTGCATGTGATAAGGAAAGTGGCCTGCAAATGGGTTTGGAGAGGGTGCTCCAACTGTGAAGGCATCATGGCAGCAGATGTGGACACACCTGGGGGAAGGAAAGGAAAGAGAATCACGGCTGATGTCATTGGCAGAACAAAGAGGGGGGAGCGTGAAAGGACACCAGGTTAGGTCACACAGCCGCTGCCTAAATCTCTAAGGCAAAGATGAATAGCTTGAAAGTGAGGGCCAATGTAAAGGGGAGCCAGTATAGACACTCTGAGAGGGAGTGACCTGGTGAAAGCCATGGGTGAGACAGATGATTTTCGGTGGCGGCATTTTGGATAGAGTGGAGGAGAAAGAGGTGAATATCATAAGGACTCGAGAGGAGAAGGGTGCAGCAACTGAGGTAGGAGATGATTTATGGAAAAGCAATGTGGTCAATGAAACGTAGGAGAAAGAATGTGTGTTCCATAAATGTTGTGGAAAACTGAGCAATGAGCTTTGGCCAGAGCCTGAGTTTGGAGTGGCGGGAGGAGTCCAAGATGGCCCACAAATGGGACCTTGTGGTGGGGAAGAGGATGGCAGTGTCAATAATATCCTCCAGCTTTATCTCATCTCTGCAAAAATCACATCCTTTCAGATGAAACCTCTGCTGAAAGACAGAAATTCAGATTTAATTCGGTGCAGCCCAGGTCATCAGAGGCTGCATCAGCTGTGGGATGGGCACAGCTGTTAACTTGCCATGAACTGCTGGCCTATCATCAGAATCCAGCCTGGCGGGGGCAAGAGCAGCCCCTCACCAGAGCCAATATCTAAGCCACTCTTTTGATCGTGGGCTGGTGGTAGAGAAGGAGCGCTCCATGGGGCCTGATCCTGTAAAATGCTGCACACTTACTGCTGCTCACTGACTGGCCTCATGCCCCATTGACTTGACACTTGGCGCTTTGCAGGATCACACCTCATTTCAGCTGCATGGTGCTTTGATCTCTCCAGCTGGTAAGTCTGTGAGTTGAGGGTCCCTTTTGGAGCTTGCGCTACTAGATGAGATGTGCCAGCTGCTTAAACCACCTTCTAAATCATCCCCTTGGTCTTTGTCACCATCCAGGGCCTCCACTGAATGAAATCAAAACAATGTGTCCACTTATGGTGTCAGTATTTATGATAAACTAGATTTATAGCTTTAAGAGTAAACTAACTTGCATTATTTTTTTTTAAGATGGCTAAAACATTGTCAGTGAAAAGTATGCTATTATCACTTTCATTGGTCTTGATGTACAAACAGACTGCTGATGGGAGGGAAAAAATGAGCTTTATAAAAATGTCCGTTCCTTGCTGGTGCATTACAGACCTTGCTGTGTTCTTCTAGGTTATTTAAATTGCTGTTGTGCAGCTGTAGAGAGTGATGTGTTGCCAAGGGATAAATCTTGCAATAGATTGCAAAGTGCTTATCTGTTGGAAGTGGGGAGAGAATCCCTCTTTGGAATTTTCCACCAATATTGCCCAATTTCAACAGTACATATAGTATTACTTCCCTTAATCAGGAAGATAAACGAATTGTGATGGCAACATTACTGGGGCATCTGCTAAGGAGCGGCTTTAGCCCAATGCTAGTGGACAGTAATGACTGTTACTTGCTTGGTACAATGTCAGCAAACATTCTTCAGAGTAGGGTTTCATTTAGGTAGTGCCAAGTGCTGTAGTGGTAATCAGGCAGATGTTAGGAGTTACACTGGGTGTCAGAGGTGTGAAATTGTAAACTCTGGTTTGTTAATACAGATATTGCTAAATAAAGATGAAAGGTAGTAAATACAATTGTTCTTGTATCTTTGTCCAGTATAATATTTTATTTCCTTTTAAATATTTTCAAGCTTTTTTAAAAAAACAGGAAATTGCGTCCTTTCTAATACCCTGATCCATCAAAGCTGCATTGCCCTGAATCAGCAAGATAGTATTTTTTTTTTAAGGGTGTTCCTTAAAATAAAAGAAGAATGATGTTATATTTGGTCATTTTTGGGGGGAGGGGGATTTCTAACACACATGGTACAACGATTAAAATGAGGCATAGCCTGGTTTCTGTTCTAGTCTATATAGGTTCTCGTGCCATGCTCATCACTGTAGTGTCTGAGTGCATTCACTATTGTGACTAACATCTGCCACAGTTCCTCAGTGTACACCTCACTTTGGAATATAGATGGACCTGAGTTCTGAATTTAAGATCCAGTTCTGATTTGAACTTTACCAAAACTTGGTGGTATTTGGTGTTCTAGCTCCATTCGTTCTAGAGAGAGGCTCAAATGTTCCCAACGTTCAGAGGAGACGAAGGCTGGGTTTTGGATCTGCTGGTATTATCTGGACACATCTTTGGCATTTCTGAAGGTATCTAGGATAGAGTTTTATGGATACTGAATGCATTACACAGGGAAGATCTGACTAAATAAAGCACTTTAAATAAAATTGAAAGTAGATTATACTGCTTTAAGATGCATTGCGTTGGCTGCAAAACTACGGTGCTCTCTTCTGAACATTAAAGTTACAGAAGATCTTCAACACGTAGATCAAAAGTAATTACAAAATCTGATCACTCTTAACCAATTTTGATTGTAACTATTACTTGTGCAGAATCAAAATTACAAAATGCTCATTGAATCAAATCTGAATTTCATTCTATCCTATTGACATCTCATATGGTTATGGGCATTGATTTTCTGTAATGTAACAGTTAAGGGATATAGCTTGCATAAAATTAACCTTTGTCCTGAGTTTCTTTTACTAACAGTGTACTTGGTAACTTTTCCAATATATTCATGCAAAAAAAAAATTACTTTTTTTCCCCCAGTAATTTCACTTTGTCTTCAGTTAGGAAGACTATGCAAAACTAACTGTGAGAACTGCCAAAAATAAGAACCCCTGGGAGCATTGTATTGAAATACACCTCTACCTCGATATAATGTGACCCGATATAACATGAATTCGGATATAAAGTGGTAATGCAGCACTCGGGGGAGGGGGGGCTGTGCACTTTGGTGGATCAAAGCAAGTTCGATATAACGTGGTTTCACCTACAATGCGGTAAGATTTTTTGGCTCCTGAGGACAGCGTTATATCAGCGTAGAGGTGTACTTATCAGACACAGGTTCTTTAGTTTTCTATTATTGTATTTATGAAGTTAAAATCCCTCCTGTCCCATTGTCTGAGCCATTTGACAGACAAAGTAGAAATAATTCAATCTTAAAATTAATTGGTTCAAGCTGCTTATCTGATAGTGCTTAAAGCCATTTTGAATAGTCTGTCACTGTAATCTAACCAGTAGTCCTTAGCTATAGGTGGCCTGAAGAAGAGCTCTGTGCAAGCTCGAAAGCTGGTCTCTCTCACCAACAGAAATTGGTCCAATAAAAGATATTACCTCATCCACCTTGTCTCATTAGTCCCAATAGCTTTTATCATCACTCATCCAGTATGGAAATTGAGAAATGCACCTTTTGTTAAATCTGTTCTCTTAGCTATAGATCTTTGCACTATGACACAAGCTCCATAGAGGAGGCATAGAGCTATGAAATTAACCCTTCACGCTAGTGAAATTTGTTATAGGTTCATCAGAAAGCATTTTAATGGATGAGACTTATATGGGACATCATATCTCATCCAATATTTTACCACCCTCTAATTCATCCTAAGCTGTGGAATATAAAACTTCGGGTTCCTTACCTTAAGATAAAGAATATAAAATAAAGTATATGTCAAATTTCCATTAGCTGACTGAGAACGTTAAACAGAATTTCTGATAACACCAAAATGTATTTTTAAAAATAATGCTGCACAGCTAGGAGAATACTGGCAAAAAACACTTGAGAACATTTGTTCTAATTGACTTAGTCAGTAACCATGCCTCTTGTGGTGTGTGTTGTTATGTGTCAACATTCTAACCAACACATTTACTGTCAGGAGCAGTAATAGCTGGGGAAGGATGGAGGGGCCCAAGATCTGGCTTGAAGTGGACCAAAGTGTTGAAGTTGTAATTTCAGGGGCATCTTCTGCATGGAGAGGAGCCTCTTTGCAAGCCAGAATCTGTCACTTTTGTTTGTGCTGAGTAGTTTCTTACTCTGTATGTTACTCCCACTGAAGTCAGCAGGCAAAATCCTGGCCCCATTGAAGTCAATGGCTAATGCCCATGGCCAAAACACCCTGTGAAACTGTTTTTTGGCATAAGGTACTATTCAACATAAGTAATGTAGTGTATAGGAATAGAACAGTATTCCTGTAAGTAGTCTGTGAGCCCTCCAGTGGAGCTCGCTGTGTTTTGGAGGCTGATAGAAACCAGCCAGAGCAGCAGAGTGTATATAGCTAGGCTTTGTATGTTGTGTATCATTAATAAATATAGTTATTTGGACCACACAATGCCCATGCAGTTCCTTCATAGTATTTTTGTTACAGAAAGCATGACAGACACAAACTAGGGTATGAGCATTTGGCCTTAAAATCTCTGCTGAAGCTTTCCAGACATTGGGTAGAGGCAAGACCTTGGAGAAGGGAGGGGGAAAGGAAGAAGACTTGGGGTATATCTTCACTGCACAGCTTATCCAGGTGATTGGCACCCAGGTCTCGCCCCCCAGGTTAGCCTAGTCCAGGGGTGAGTATACTAACAGCAAAGACCTATCTGCATTCCTGGGTCTTTACTGTTTCTACTCAAGTGTGCCTGGGGGCATATTTGGTGGTTCTTTGTGATGAGATGCACTAGGATCTTTCATGATCAGTTGGCAGATGCACAAGAACTTGTCTGGGTCCTTACAGGGGGTGGAGAAGGTGTTCCCTGAACCCTCAACACAAAGTGAGCAGGTTCCCGTCTGATTTAAAGTGGATCCTGGGCTCTAACCCTGCTTTCCTCCCTTTCTACTTCCCCTTCTCCGGCCAAGTATGTGGAGGCTTAAAGCACCTCTGCGCCTAGGTCAGGGATTTTTCTATGTGTATGGTAGGAGTGTTTAGGCTAACACCCAGATAAGAGCCCCGATTAACCATGCAGTATAGACATATTCTTAAGGGATAAGAGAGAGGGAGAGAGCTGCCAAGCTGAACACCTGAGCCATTCATCTGGATATCTACTGGGAGGTGTCTTCAGTTACTAGATAAGAATACAGTAAAGTCATAGGCCAGAGGACAGCTTTTTTTTCAACTCCATTCTCACTTATGTTCTTATGTGGAAAACATTTTGCCAGGTTAGTCTTCCTCCCCACTCCCCTTGCCGTTCTCAATGTTTCATGAAGCTCCAAAACTACTTGTACAAACATTTTCAAAGTCATTTGCAACATGACTATCTTCTAAAATTCTCCCATCCTTAAAATCAAAGTTATTCTCTACTGAAATGGTTCACTGGTCTTAATTTATGCTATTGTTAATCTGAACAGACAGTGATCAGTTCATACTGAATGCTGGGCATTTGGATATGTGGAGAAAGATGATCCATCCTTAAAAATACAAAAGACCATTAATTTGACCATACTGTATATTGTCAGCATAGGATGAGTTTTTCTTCAGTGTAGAAGTGACGTGTTTTCAGCAGTTGATGGGAATAATTCTTCCAAACTGTACACTAGATGACAATGTAGAAAAGGGTAATAATCTTTGTGTGAGATATTTCTTCATTAGTAAAGGAGGCCAACTTATATCTTTGCCACTCGTACAGATTCACAGGTAGTTTCTGTGCTCAGGTGTGTGTGCTCAGGACCTTGCATTAAATAAAGTTAACATTGTGGGCAGGAGCCTACATTTAAATATTCACCCAAATGCTCATTACACTTTCTTTTGTTTTCATCATTGGAGTTGCAGTTGCATATGGACTAGTGTTCTAGATAAATGTTCTCTGCTGTCCATTCAAAAATAAATGAAATTATTCTGGATTTTTTTTGGCAGAGCAAGGTATTGCTCAGCATAAATGAAGTGGCAGAAACTTTTGTATTTCATTTGTAAGATGGGATGATATTTACCATCCAAATAGGCGAATTATGGGATTTACTTCCCTTGTTTGTCAAATGCTCTGAAACTCTTGGACTAAATATGCTGCACAAGTGCAAGGCCATATGGCAGGCTGTAAATCCCAAGGGGAGTTAAGGTCCTGTTGATATTCCAGCCTACGTTGTTGTTGCACATTCCTATAGCATATGCAGAAAGGCTTTAGGTATGCTGCCTTATTCTAGTCACCAGGCAGATGCTGCTGCCCTTTGTTCAGGAGTCAAAACTTTTTTTCTTGGCACAATCTAGAAATGTACCTCATTGTCCCAGCTGTACTCATAAGGAGGCAATAACTTATTTTCCAGTTTGGTGGCAGTTTTGAACAATTGAAAAACAATTTTGGTTTAGGCTGAATTGAATCTGAAACTTTTTTAAAGCTTTGGTGAATTGAAGAAGTCTATTTTGAATATGTTCAAAAGGGGGGATTTGAACTTGGATGTCCCATGTTCCAGTGAAGTGCCCTAACCACTGGTCTAAAAGTTATAAAGGGTAAAAACAGGGTCAGCGCAACCACCAGCTCCTCCTGGGGCAGTTTTGTAAATGGCCGATGCTAACGATGTCAAATTCACAAATAGCTTTGGTTTGACCAAAACTGCAGTTTTGGTTTAATAAACTATTCCTCTGAAAGATTTTGCATGGGTCCAACTATTAGTCCTGCCTTACCATGTCAGCACACCTTTGCTGAATGTTAACATGAGAATTCTCACTAAAGCACTTATTCTGTGAATGCATTTTTTTCTCATTACGTATGCCAGCACTCAACAGGCTATTCAAAATCCAGCCATTTTACAAATACCATTGTCTTTAACAACAATTTCCCCTTCTGTAGAAGTCTGAATAAATCTGACTTGACTTCCTTTTAGGTACTCAGAATGTTTTACCTCTTCAGTTCTGTTTGTTCATTTTCTAATTTACTGTTGTGTCAAAGATGAGGATCTCTACTTTTTAAAATAGAAATACAGAGTTATTATAGACAACAAATCTGACCTGGCAGAGAATAACACACTTGTTATGTTCAGCATGGTTCTCCAACACTTGGATTCAATCGGGTGTATTTTTCAGTTCAGTCATGCTGAAACTTTCTATTGTTCCATTAGTGACTATGAGCTTGAAAAGGACAGGTTGTCCTGACTCCCATCTCTTTAGAAAACAGTAGTGGACAGTAGGAAAGTTAGAAGCCTTTTCTATTCTCATTTGTGCACGAATACAGTGTTTCTTACCATACTATCTGGTACCTAATTTACATTTCACAGCTGTGTTTTCATGAACTGTATGTACTCTGTTCTAGTTTGTGTGCTGTCTTTGGACACTTGCATAGACAAGGTTGTTTGGGAGACTGTAGGATGCTTTATCCTCCTAAAGTATTAATCTACCTCCTGAAGTATTAATCATATAAATGTAGGGCTGGAAAAGACCTTGAGAGGTCACCTCATGCAGGTGTCAATATCCTATTTGGAAAATCTGCAGCTACAGTGGTACTTTGAAGATTATGTCAGAAAATCAATGAGTGAGTTAATTCACTAATTCAATGTGATGAGAGAATAGGGTCCTGATTCTCTACTGCCTCACACTTTGTATAGTTGCTTAGATGCGTACAAAGCAGGGGGTAAAAACTGTCAAGTCTGAATGGTAGAGTTTCATATCCACTTTACACAGGCACAAATGACTTTGCAAGGTGGGAGGCAGTGGAGGAAACAGGCTTGGTTTTGAAGGGTACCCATTGACAGTAAAGCAGGTAATATTTCATCTTTGGCTGATATTTGACATAGCCTTTGGAACACCAGAGGAAACAATGACTTAGGACAAGCTTAGTGTGATTGGTTGGAAGCTCTATAGAGGATAAGAAGAACCCAAGTTTTAGCTGGCAAGATGTGTGGTGAGTCCTCTTTATTCACACAGTGACAGTTCTCATTCATCTTGTCTCTGTGGAAGTTACTGCAGTTCAGCATTTGACTTGAAATGCTGGCATGATTTACAGCTGTCTTTTTGGTAACATAAGGCAAATCACTCATCCTTAAGATTTTATAATTTGACCTTGTTTCTTCCACTTTGGCAGTGAACAGGCTCAGCAATTCCAGGCTACCTTAATGTCTGAAATGAGATTTCAATTTTTCTACTAGTGAGACAGAGAAAGGGGGAAGGGATGCTCCTTAAAGTGGCTGCTATCTCCTTAACCCTTCTATTCATGCCTAGTTACTCCAGTTCATTTAATCCTGTATTGAAAGACATGCAAATACAAGAAGCAAAAAATTAGAAGGGTCATCAGCGCCCACTGTTTTATGGTTACAGAATAGTAACTGGATTTTACATATTGTGAGAGCTGGCACTTCTAGACACAACTGGACTAATTAAGAAAAGAGTAAATGTCATAATGCAAAACATCTTTACTGTGAATGACTTCTCCACAAACGTATTGTGAAAGGGTCACACACTTTTTTTCCCTCTTAAATAGTGGCCAAGCTACTTTGCAATGAATACTTTGCATAATCTACAGCAGTAACAGTTTGCAATGGGATTCTATGAAATGCCACAAGAAAGGCCAATGACTAATAAGAAGACTTCTAAGAAACAGACTACTAGTGATTCAGTAGGTGCTACTCATCCCCCCATTTTGAACTAATGGATCAGTAATATGTGCTATGTTGCTGACAATACTGTAGTTGAGATGAAGGTTTCATTTCAATTCCTGTGCATCTGTGGTCAATAAAAAGTCATGAGTAGGCTGCTCAGCCTTGTGTTCATACCAGATCTGACCTTGGTAACTAAAATCTGAATATCTAATTTCCCCCTGCAGTTTCAAGTGGAATATAGCTTTGCCATAAAATGGTTGTGCGATGTTAGTGTGCACTGTTAATTACGAGTCATATTCCATCCCTGTGCAAATCAGCAGTGGATGACATGATGCCTGTATGTAGTTTTGTAAAGTGTTTTGAGATCATTTTGAATGAAAGATGTTGTATAAATGAAGATCATGACTGTGCTGCACTGGTTGATCTATTAGGACAGTCATTTCCAAGTGGCGCTGTCACACATAGCTTATGATGGTTTTTTTCTTTGTGTGTAAGTGTTAAGCCTTGGAAAGGCATGTGGTGTAGTGTTAGCTATGTATGTAGAGGTGATTGTTCTTGGAGATGGAGCTGGATGAGCAGGAAGAGAGTCTACTGTCAGCCTTAGTTTCTGATTAGAGTCCATTTTTTAGGCAGAATTGCTAATTGCTCTCTGGGAACTGGGCACTGGGCTGAGATTCCTGGAAGAAGGAATTGTCTTGCATGCTGTTTGACCACCTCTGTTGCTGGATTAGTGTATATGTATAAATGAAACAAATTATACTTAGAATATACCCAGACTCAGTATTTCTGACTTCTCTTCCACTGGGAAGCAACCTGCAAGGCCCTGGACATGTGCTACCACTCAGCAGAGGGGCAATGCTTGTGTTAGAACACAAAAATAGTGTTGGAAGAAGGGGCAACAATATAGGCATAAGCACTAAGTGCCACTAACAATCAGAGTCTTTGTACTCAAGATAGGGCTGTTGAATATAACTGGCTTTTCTTTTTGTAGCAAAGCAAGCATAGATATGGCAGCCTTCAATGTAGTTTTGGATGGAGCCCACTCAAATGACTTGGTGTCTGCGACTGACTTTCAGTGATAGAAAAGTTGAGGGGGGTTGGGGAGGAGTTTAAGCACAGTTGCAAAGAGAGAATCAGTCTGGTGGAGAAGCAGAACAGAGGGCTGTCTGAGCTGTGAAAGTGATATGCTAATTAGCTTTTCCATATCACAGCCCTTCTCAATAGTGTTTGTATATGTCTAAACTAAGCTAGAACAAATTATCAAGGGAAAATATGAACACTTTGCACATACAGAGGTTAATAGGGAATCGTGATTTCAGCTGGATAGTGGTCCTCCTGCGCTGAGATTCCCTGGGTGAATTGGACTCAAACACACCCATTGTAAAGAGTAGGTGCAATCTAATAACTTACGATGAGAGCATAATGCAGCCCATAGGAAAATGTAACCTCATGGTAACTAGCCTGGGAAATAAAACATTACCACAAACTTCAGTTGGTACTGGATGGTCAGTACAACGGATCCCTCTTGGGGAGTGAAGCCAGACAAGCCATGGATCTGATCAGAATGCAGTGTCAGAATTTTATAGCTCCACTGCAAGAAGCAAACGGGGCCAGTGGAGACATTCAGAAACCTATGAGGATGTTTTCAAAGGCCATAGGTTGAAAACCACTGAACTGGGCATTGAAAAGAAGCCACTATTCACTGCTCACAATTAAGGACACCTTGCCAGAACTTTCCAAAGCCAGAATCTTTACAGTCTGTGATGTGAGGAACAGGTTCTGGCACATAAGCCTGGATAAAGAGTCCAGCATGCTGACAACCTTTGCAACACAATTTGGTCACTACAGATGGCTGTGCATGCCGATGAGCATAAGCCCCGCATTGGAGGTGTTCCAGAGAAGGCTCTCTGAAATGCAAGAAGGGCTGCGTTGTGTGAATGTAGTTGAAGCTGATATCCTCATTGTAGGTAAGGGAGCAATGAATACCTAATCTGAACAATACCATGACAGAAAACTACAAGCTTTTCTACAGCAATGCAGGGACAAGAACACAAAACAGAGTCCAGAAAAAAAGGTGCCTTAAACAATGTGAAGTGACATATACTAGACACTTATTCTCAGCAGAAGCAGATCCCAACAAGATCAAAGCAGTGAGATGTGAAAGTGGCACAGCACTTTATAGGAATGTTAACTTTTCTGTCCAAGTTGTGTCCAAACCTGGTTGCAGTAGTGAAATCCATAGATCAGCTCAGAAGGCAGAATGTGAAGTGGGACTGGGAAGGTCCACAACAGCAAACATTTGACATGCTGAAACGAATGATAATGGAAGCCTGGCCCTGAAGTACCACCAGCCAGCAGAGTCATTAACATGCCTGCGTGATGTATCAGAGAGAGGAGTGGGTGTAGCTCTTTTGCAGGATCAGCTGGTTGTTTATCCCAGCAGAGCCCTGTTAGATTGAGTAGGGTTATGCCCAAATAAAAAAAAGAGCTTCTGGCTTGTGGTATTGGGAATGGAACAATTCCATCAGCACACCTATGGCCATACAGTAATAACTCAATCAGACCACAAACCCCTAGAGACAGACATGGCAAAGCTCCTTAGTGCTCCAAGGAGATTGCAGCACCTGTTGATGCACCTACAGAGCAACCAGGCAGAGGTCAGATAGTCATGTATTATCCAGGACGATTACTGTTGTTTGCTGACACCCTGAGCAGGAGATATATGTATAAACCAAGCATTAGTGAGTGGCAGGAGGGGATCAGGACATAGTACAGCATATTCATGGATTCCATCTCTGTTTCATCAGCAAAATTGTTGGAAACCAAAGGACTTCCAAGTACAGGAAGTTAAGAAAACAACAGTAGCAGGGTGGCCAGAAGACCAAAAATCAAGCAAAAATAGTCTTACACCTGGACATTGACAGTATCTTAGATGGGCTTATGAGTATGTTTATTGGCCAAGAATGCATACACAACTCTGTTCCTTGATGGAGAGGTGTTACATCTTCCAGTCATGTGGTAACTGCCAGCACAAAGACTGTTATCACATGAGCTGCATGCCCAACCATGGGAGAAAGTGGGGGTGGACTTATTTTTACCTTCAGAGAAAATCAGTACTTTATTTCAGTGGGCTACTATTCAAACTTTTGGGAGGTTGATGCCTTGCCTAATAGAAGAAGCAAGTCAATGATTGGCAAATTGAAGACGTAGTTTGTGAGATAGGGCATTCTAGACATGATATTCACTGACAACGGACCCCAATTTGCCTTGGAAGAATTCAAGGATTTTGCATACAAATGGGAGTTTGACCACCACACCTCTTCCCTAGTATACACATAGAGTAATAATAAGGTGGAATCAGCTGTGAAAACAGCTAAGAGACTGTTACACAAGGCAGCTTCTTCTGGTTCATACCCCCTCCCAAGGGTGCCATAACTGTCTAGTGTGGGACCAAAAAACACCCCTGTTACCAATGCGGGGAGACCTGCTGCAGACAAAATAGTAGCCAAAAAGCAGACCCACAAGTACAACAGGTTAAGTCAAGGGCCTATTGACCCTGGAGACAAGCATTCCTCTGAGGAGCCAGCCATTAGACAGAGACCATAAGGAGTGCACTAAAGAAGTCATGAATTGAGCATGCTCAGCAGCTAATTCTTATATAATTAAATACTGCTGTTGTTTTTTAATCAGACACTATTAAGGTCTTAACTACCTGCAAAGATTTTATATGCTAAAAATTAAGCTGTTATTGCTGGAGCTTTTTGAAAAGGATTCAGAGATATGAAGAAATGAGTTAGATTAAGTTAATTACAATGCTAATGAATTTTCACTTCTGGGCTAATCACTTGCATGCTACCACACACTTAAAAGCTGACAGAGCCAAGATGGAACTGTGCTCTGTTCTTTTCACTGAAGACAGTGCTCGTTGGTCAAGGACCAACCGTGTTTCCTGTTAGGGGGTCTCTAGCACTGACAGAAAGCACTCCTACATAATAGATAATGATAGTAGATGTGAGATTCCTAGCCTTTCTCATATGGTTTCCAGGCTTCTATGTAGAAGGCTGCTCTCTAGGGTAGCTAAATTTGTATGCATAACTCTTAATATCTGTGTGGATATGGAAATGTTAAATAGTTGGGATGCTGTTCTCCCAAGGCTATCCAGGGAGCATGTCCAAGAAGCATGGCTGCACTCTGTACATACAGATGGGCATTTTGCCAATGTCTACGGGGAATGGAAGGAGCAATTGATTTACTGTATTGATTCAAACGTTACATATCATATACACACTTATTCTCTCCCCTCTAGGGTGACCAGATGTCCTGATTTTATAGGGACAGTCCCGATATTTGGGGCTTTTTCTTATATAGGTTCCTATTACCCCCTACCTCCTGTCCCAATTTTTCACACTTGCTGTCTGGTCACTCTACTCCCCTCCCCTAGCATCAATTTTCCAATCTCGTATTTCAAAATCATTTGAAACCTTCATAGCTTTTGAAGAGGATACAATTTTCTGTGGAACTAATCACTAATACACTTACACTGTGAAGGGAAAAATAAAGATTGGCTGAACACATTCTCAGAAATATGAGGTGAGACAGCAGCATCAAGACTAAAGAACAAATTCTCCCTTCCCTTTCCCCTTTAATCAGTCTTCATGAAATTCCTTAGGAAGGAGCAGCCAGGTAAAAAATAGCTGTTTTGTGGTCTTCCCGTAAATGAAACCCATACACAATTAATGCTAACAGTCCAAAAGAAGCCAATTCATCTGGCTGTGACTGTGCAGCATGGAGTTAAAGGACACCTTGTTCCTGCAGGTCTCATTCTTCTTCGTGAACAACAACAACAACATCAAATCCCTGTGCTCCGTTAAGTTATCAGTGGAGCTGTAGACCTGGATATGGAAATAAAGGGAGCTGAGCCTAACTTAATGCATTATCATCTCTGTGGTGGTGATTCTCAAAAAGAGTTATAAATAATTCAGTGACTGCAATCAATATTTTAAATAAATAGTTCAAACATCCCTAGAGACCTCATGATCAGGGTAAATGTCAAAAGATTTATAGCAGTTTAAAAAGTATAGAACAGGAAACGTAGGTATAAATGCCTCAAACGCGATATGGAATGAACAACTACAGGTTAATGAGTGTCCCCTTCAACTTTCAAAAGGATTGTGTGACTAGTACGAGACTGGTGACAAATACTGCACATTTGGTTGTGTTCTGATACCAGGGGTTGAGGAGATTGTCAGGGTAAAGTGTTTACAGGGTAGCTGTGGATGAACTGGCATTATGAGTGAACCCTAAGACAGACTGACCCAATTCCCCACAAAATGTGGGGGTGATCTGCTTTCAAAAAAAAAACAAACTCAAAGACTAAAACTCAGTCTAAAATCCATGTTTTGCTGGCAGGGCAGACATCTGTTTGAACTGAGATGTTGGTAGAGGCTTCTTAAACATTTGTCAAAAAAGGAACCTCTGAATCTGTGTTTCGAAGCCATGAAGCTGTATTTAATTAGCACAATCCCATGCCATTAGTCACAATTAGGTAATGGCAAAACCCGATGAAGATTAAGCTGAGCACTCTGTTAAATTTGAGATACTGAAGGTCAGATTAAGTTTAGTAACTTTTCTGCAAGGGCTGGATGTTTGAATGAACTGCAGGCTAGGTAAAAAAATTAAATTTAGATCCAATTTGTTGGTACCTAGTGTCCTTTTTATTGCATAGATGATGGGCTCTATTGAGGGCATCTCTCTTGGAATAGCCCAGATAATGAATAAGGTCTCTTCACAAGTATAGAAAGAGATAGGCAAGTTGCCCAGTAAACCAAAAAATTAAGACACACGCCCACACACACCCTTTATTTAAAGTGTTTGTTAACAAGAAAAAAGGGTGTATGAGAAATGTTTCAACTTCATCTGTTGTAACTACACAGCATGTCCAAATATCCAAGTCTCCATGAGCCTCTCTTCAGTTCTGTGTCTGTGTCTTTTGCTGACATTCCTGCTGAAAAACCTTTGCTTGCATTGATAGTGGCAATGGGTCATATCCTCAATTAATGTAGCTCAATTTAGCCCTGCCAGTTTACACCAGCTAAGAATCTCTCCCACTATATTTTTCCTAACAACAGAATAACAGTGGCTCATTGCCTTTCCTCTTTGTGTATGTATTTGCACCAGTGCAAAGGGAGGGTAAAATGCTATCAAGTCAGAATGATAGCTGTTATAGGTATACTGTATAAAAGAGAGAGATCAGGATCTAGGGATTTCAGTAGGAATTCAGCACCTAAATCCTTTAGGATCCTGTGAAAATCCCAGTGTTAACCTTTGTGTGCCTCAATTTCCTCATTTGTAACATACATTCCTTTGTTGAAACACATAGGTCCCTATCCTTCACTACACTTAGGTCTAGATTTTTAAAGGAAATGTTGTTGTGATGCTCAGTGTCACAATGCCTGTCTCATTTTCAAAAGCGATTTAGGGATTTAGGAGCCTAAATCCAATGAACAATCAATATCCTAAGTACCTAAATCACTTTGGAGAATGAGACATAGGTTCCTAAATCAGGTGTGGCAATGCTGAGCATGGCAACACCTAAATACCTTTATAAAATCTGGGCCTTAGTTATCTTTATATACATTTGCAATCCCATTGATTTTAATTAAATCTATTCTCGTATGCAAAGTTAAGCATGTGCATAAGTGATGCAGGATTGAGGCCTTAGATCTATGGATGGGAAAAGTGCTGAGTATTTATTTCCAGTGATACCTGAATTGATAAGAAGTTAGACTGTGGAACTTTAGTCCACAGTTAGACTGTAGACTTTAATGGGTGAATATTTGCTGAAGGGGAAAAAATGCATGCTTTGAAAATTATATTTCATGAACTAAGTGAGAAGTGGGGATGAAATGAAATACAATGCATAATACTTTTAAAAAATGCTTTAAAAGTTTGACTCATTGCATATTGTGGCTTAAAAAGTAATGTGATGCTCAGCCTCATAAATTTTTAGAACAGAATTTTGGAGTTTTTTACTCAGAAAATGCAAGCTCTGAAAATGTTTGCATCACTTGCAAACCAGAGTGCTGAGTGGAATACTAATAAAAGAGTAATGAACAACCTGGCACACCTATCCCTGAAAATCAACTCTTTCAAGTGAGTATCTAACATAAATCCTCATCATTTCATCTGACAGTCTTCTCTGCTATACAAGTCAAATTTAATTTAGGTAGTTTACTGAAACTTTATAATTAATTGACTTGTTCATTAATTTACAGATAAAGATGTCCCAGGGAGTAATGCCACCATACTTAAACTGAGGAATACAATAAGCTACTGGAGCTATTGGTTTGGCATGTGATTCTTTCTTCCCCCACCCCATCCTTTTGGCTTTCACCAGCAGGGTGACTCTGGTTGACGTAAATATTTTTTTAAAAAATGATTGAAGCTGATGATGATTAACTTAATTTGGGGTTCTCAGTTTTTAGCAGAACTCCTCATTGCTGACACTGGAAGCTGTGCTTAAAAACTAGTAAGAGGATATGGTGCTGGGTTATTGAGGAGGTAGATGGATGTGTGTTTTCAGGTGTTGAAATGGATGTGGCATTCAAGATGGGAAGGAATATAAGGAGCAAAAAGGGACAAACAGGAAGCAAAGAGCGCTGTATGGCTGCCCTAAGGGTGTGTGCAGAGTGGGCCCCGCCCCCCCTAAAATATATAGAAAATACTTGCCATTTGGCACCAGCTGTCCTATGTTGAACAGACAACTCCTGTTTTAGTGAGAATTTAGCAGCATACAAAAGAGAAGGACTCCGACAGACACAGGGAACTATCTCAACCTTCCCTACAGTTTGGCAGCAGAACTTTAACAAGGGACTGCTCGGAACCTGTCTAGCACATCGCCACATGTTTGTTTTGCTGTTTGCTTGTATTAAGCTAGCACCTAGAGACCTCATAGAGATCGGGCCCCAATGTGCTAGGTGCTGTACGCACATGAAGTAAGAAGCCATATGTGTCCCCAAAAGCTTGCAATCTAACGAGACAACATGGACAGGTAAAGGCTGGGAGAAAGGAGGCATTGCTCTACCCATGTTATAGACAGGGCACAGGGAGATGAATGGCCAGACTTTCAGAAGTGCACAGCAGCTCCCATTTTTCTGGGTGCTGAGCAATTCTGAACATCTGGCCATAAATGGGAGCTGAACTCTTCCAGAAATCTGGCCCTCAGTGACTTAACTTAAGTCACATGGGGAGTCTGGGGCACAGCTGGGAAATGGACCCAGCTCTCCAGAGTTCCAGCTCAGTGCTTTAACCATAAGACCATCCTTCCTCCCCTTCTTGGATCTTTTGGGGAAGGCTCAGGACTGTTTGAAGAGTGACCTGTTAGCCTGTTCACCAACACCAGCCTACCAATGTTGGGGTGCAGCCATGTTGGCTCTCTCTGTCCCCAAAGCTTAAAATATTCCCTGATAAAGTATTTCAGGGGAACATAGCCATACTATCCTGTTCTTTTCCTCAGCCCCACTGGCTTTAACTGGAATATGCTGCTCCCACTTCTGCTTTGTAATGTGAGTCCAAGAGTTAACCAGAGTGCACAGGGCTAGGGTTAGGAAGATGCCCATTTATAGCAGCAGACCTTGCTGGGCGGCAGGGAGCGGAGTGATGGTGAAGACAGATTTTCAAAGGTATTTAGATGCCTAAAGATGCATATAGGGGGTTTAGTGAGATTTTCAAAAGAACCTAAGTGGCTTAGACGTCTAAATACTATTGATTTAAATGAGTGAGATGCCTAACCTGGTCAGGTGTGTTTGGGGAAAAAAATCCCCTTAGATGCTGATTACATCTTTAAGTGCCTACATACAATTAAAATCTGGACCTGGATGACCACGTAGAGCCTAGTATCAGCAGAAAATATTCTGGAAATCTATTATGGATCTGAATATTCCCCTCCTTGCCCTTAAAAGTACATTGTTTTCCTTCATTGGGAGGGAAAACACCATTAACATCCTGATTTGTTAATTCTCTCTGTTTCTGATTAAGAGTAAAAGCAATGCAATGGATTAGCACTGCACACACAGGGAGGCTAATGCTGTGCTCTGCTTACAAATTAAACAACCAGAGTTTGTCACTAACCCTATTATAAGTAAAATAATAATGGAATTTAGGACATACTGAGGATAGGAAATTATTGTGCTTGATTTCTTCATCCCAAATTATAGAATCTGATCATGAAAACTCTCCAAGCATGACTCTTCAATTGGAATGTTGTTTTGGCTACAGATTTATAGCACATGTTTAATATTTTAATATGTTAATTAGAAGAGATAATACAGAATTATTTGTCCCTCATGTAATATATTGGAACCAAGTCAAGCTATTCTTTCTAGGACATGCATTGTACGTTGCAATGTGCATCTCTAGCCTGTGAAGGATATGACATTGCTGCAATGGAATAGCATTGACAGTGTGTGAGATTAGCCTTGTAGGTGAGTGGGAGAGATTAAAAACAGTTGTTACTCCTCCAGGCTGAGTCATACAGTAATATTGGAGTCACTCCCTTTCTGCCTCAGGGGCATTGCTAACAGATATGTAAAGGCTTCTGAACTTGGTGGTGGTATTCCTTTGGGAGCTAGAAGAGAGACCCCACTTTCCCATCTGCTGTCTTGCCCTCCATTTCTGTTCTTAGCTCACTAAAAGCTCCTTTCATGCCTGGTTAGTTATGTCTCTGTTAAAGGAAGTCATTTTTATTTATATATTTTTTTGGACAATTTTGTCCCAGTGTCATGCCTACACTGCCAGAAATATAACCACCTCTGGGGTGGAGAATGGCATTTAAACAACACACTGGCATACAGTGCACCAAATAAGGGCAAGGGAAGGAGAAGTTCTGGCTGAGGACATTAGGGGCAAACCTCTTTTCATATAATGAAAAGAGCTGTAAGATCATTAATTCCCATTCAGAGCAAACAAACGTTTTTTAAGATCACCTTCAAAAGACCTAGATGCAGTGAACTTGAGAAGGGTGAAGGACTGAGATGACTCTGCCAGGATGTGGTACCAAAGCATGCAAGTATTGAAATCTGATGTTTAGAACACAAGCAGCTGTCTTGCTTACAGCATATAATGTATTCTGACTACCTCCTCCATCATCACCTGCTTCGGTGGTGGAAGCCTCTTTCTCCTTGCTGCTCATTTCCTTGCTGCTCTTCTATCTTTCACCATAAATGTGTCAAGTGTGTGTGTAGGGGAGGGAGCGGTCAAAAGGGTTGCTAAATTCTGTCTCCCCCTTCCTTTTCTCCCGGGGGGTGGGTACCTAAACTACCCCTCTCCTCTTGTCTCATGTTGCATCAACAGAAATGTTCTGTGATGGCCACCCTCCCAGTTCTGTTGGTGGAAGCAAACAAATGTTTGTGAAAATTCACCTTTTCAAGCCCTCGCCCTACCACCAGCACAAGATTGTTTGCTTCCTAACTTCTTGTTTACAGAGTGAGTTGCATGTTAGTCATGCTTGAGGCAACAAAATTCCTGAAGTGAAATTCTGCAAAGATGTCACAAGTGTTACTGTGAATAGCTGCACAGAGCCAGTCATAATTCTGAAATTAGACTGATCTAGTGCTTAAAGTATGATTTAGTTGGGGTTGGTCCTGCTTTGAGCAGGGAGTTGGACTGGATTCCTCCTGTGGTCAGTTCCAACCCTAATCTTCTATGAAAGTAAGAGGTTGGGAGTCAGAATCCCTTGGTTATCTTCCTGACTTTGCCACTGTTTCATTATGTGACACAGGCAACTCCCTTAACTCCTCTGTAACGCTGGCTTCCTCACCTGTTAAATGGGTATTACCATAACAGTGACCTATGTAGTGAGGCTCAGTTAATCAGTGCATGTACAGTGACTTGAGATCTTTAGTTGAACAGTACAAAGTATTATTATAATGATATAATGGCAAGGATTTATCACAGGTTCCACAGCAACAGATTATGCTGTTTTAAGAACTTAATTATAGTTTCACTGTGGGATCAAGCAGGAAAGAAAGCTGGTAGCTCAACAGTAGAAAAGGGAAATTTGGAAGAATGCTAGCCAAGTACCCTTGTTTGGTAGAGCTTAAATCTGAAAGTCAGCTTTTAATGCAGTTCCTAGAAGCAGGGATTGTTTCACAGCAAGGAATTGCACAGTGCTCAGAAGATTAGAGCAGTGGGCTTGTAGAACCACTGTGTAAAAAAACCAACAAAAAAACCCAACTATGTATACAAGAGTCTTGGCAGGAAGGAGTGGTGGAAATAACTGACACTCAGTATGTTAGACAGTAGCATCCAAAAAGCTAAGGCAACTCCATTAAAACCATGTTAACCATTTAAAATGAAATAAGTATTAAGAACAACCTGTACTTTTTGTAAATAATTGCTTTCCCACCCCCAAACGAGTAGAAATGAACCTTGCTGATTGCTTTGTAATTGCTGTTCACTTAGCAGTGTATGCTCTGCTCTGAAGGTAGCTATTTCAGGCTGCCATTGATGGTTGGGTTGGTTGGTTTGGTGACAATGCCAGAAAACTCTGAGTGTTTGATTGACATTAAAGGTGGGTGGAAAGGGCTGTGAGAATGAATGTTTACTCACTGGATGACTGAGAACCTAGTATTTAAAGGGTTTTTGCATTATGAAAGTAGAGCACTATATTTGACACTGAGTATTCTTATTGTCCTATTTCTCGGGAATGTGGTTCCCTCCCCTGCCCAGTCCCCATTACGTTGATGAGCATATTAAAATGCAAATCAAAGAAAATCTCACAGAAAAGTTGATTATTTCATAATGTGTGAAGCAGTTGATTTAGAAGCATAATTGAAACAGTCCAAAAAAGCTGCTCTAATCTGAAGAGAAGACTTCTTATACTTAATGGTGCAAGAGGGTCTTTTTTCTCCTAGCATAGTAAAAATCAAAATAGATCACATGTACTTTGAGATAGTCTGGTCTAGTGGACTTGAGCATTGGTCTGAGGCCAGGTCTACAGTAGAAAACTGTTTCTGGCATAGTAATGTTGATTAGTGGTGTGACTTTAATTTAAACTTCTATACTGACAAAAGCCCTACTGTATAAAAACTTATACCTGCAAGTATATACTCTTGCTAGTATAGATTATTTCATTCAGGGAACGAAAGCTTTTTTTGAGGGTATAAGCTGTGTCTGCACTAGGAGGGTTTGTTGATATATCTATACCGGCAGACCATTTCTACAGTAAACTAGACCTGAGGATCAAGCGACCTGGGTTCTATTTCCCTCTCTACCACTGACTTGCCATGAGGCCTTGGGCAAATCACTTCCTCTCTCTATACCTCAGATACCTGGTCACTATAATGCTTACCCATTTTTGTAAAGGACTTGGAAATATTCAGCTGAATAGCATTATGCACCACATTCTGCTGTCCTTTCCTTGAGGAGTTCCATTGACCTCACTGGCACTGTTGGCTTGTGTAGGTTCTACGATGACTGGGACCAAGAGTGTGGGGTTGTTTTGGTTTTTTCCCTGATCAGTTCTGCTCATCAGAGGTGAGGAATCAAGCCTTGAATAAAGAAGACCACCTCAAGGTGCCGGCAGATGTTGAAAAATGTCAGGACCGAGTGGAATGCTTCAATGCTGCCCTGAAAGTCGACATGGAGAGATGGCAGAACAACAAGCGCCAAGATTTAGGCAGCTGCTTATGGAAATGGCCGATAAAAACATCCAATACTATGAGAAGTGCCTTACGGCATGGGAGTCAATTATACCACTGTTATAAGACAAACCAGAGACCAAATAAGAAGCTCCATAGCCCCTAGACTTCTCTACACAAGCGCACAGTACCACTAAACAACCTACTGGAGCTATATGATGCACTACTTTGTTAAGAGTTACGAGAGAAATGCCAGCTATGCCCAGTCTGGTATAGACCCATTGAAAAGCATTTGGACTTCTTCCTCTTTTTGTGTTAAACCGCTGTGTGTATGTAAATTATAGCTTTTGTTTACTACTGTTAAGAGTTGAGGATCATCCACTCATAGGCTCAGACTTTAAAGAGCAGAGGCTACTCACGTGGTGTCTCATCTTGCCTAATTGTTGCCATTTTGACACATGGAGCTTGATGTTCTGAAGCCTATCTTTCAATATGTCCAGAGAGATATAGAGCTCCTCCTTCCCCTTCTTTCAGCCCCACACCTAACTGTAGAACACCAGATACCATACTTTTAAAAAATGTACCTGAGAGCAATATGGTGTTAAAACTTTTACCAGACCCTTTTTTGTGGCAGGGAGGGGAAAGGGAAAGGAGGGATGCTCGGGCTATTTAAGAAAACAAGATCCATTTGAAGAGAACTTTTTAGCAGGGTTAAAAGATTCATCGACATACTGAATTTAAAATCGATGAGAGATGGAAAACACTATAAAGTCATGGCTAAAACTGAATCCTACCCATGTCTGGATGCTAGCTCATTCCACCTAGACCTATAGTGTTTAGTTTGGATCACACATCTTGTAGCCACTTCAGAGCAAGCAGCAGTGTGCTACAATGAACAGAAAACACAGATACATTTCACTATCTTTCCTGGGGAACTAGTTTGCTTGTTGGCTACCAAGAGGGAAATGTACACCCTGAACCTGAAGGTTTGACTTCTGGCAATCATTGACTAGAACTGCCTGGCCTATGCAGGGATCTGGGATTGTCTTTTGTTGAGATATATTAGCAATTCCACGTAGAGGTTCTAGTACAGGAAAGCACTTAAGCATGTGCTTAAAGTTAAAGTACCTGCTTTCTTAGGTGCTCTCCTGAATTGGGGGGCTGCTTTGGACTGTGTTACAAGTCCACTCAGCTAGACCAGTAATAGAGGGGAGCAGTTTGGGATTAGGTCCCTCACTTGACAGGCAGCCATAAAGGAAGCTGCTGTAGTAGAAAGGAGTGGGAAGGCAGAACATTCACTCTAGAAACCTGAGTGTGCCTTTGGGAAGGCTGGAGAACAACATCCCTCAGAGAGCAGCGTGGCCATTTGCACATGTAATGGGAGCACCTGCACCACTGTCCATTTCTCCCACAGGAACGGGCTGTGCCAGGGATACACACCATTGTGCCACAGTTGCCTCCACCCCAGATGTGGAGATCTGAATTGGTGTATTGTTCACTTACCTGCATTTAGCAGCGGTGCCTCAGCAGAGATCACTGGTCTTGGGGAAACTCTTGGGATCCAAGCAGGTGCAATGCTTCCTTGGTGAAACCTCAAAGTGCTACTGGACATCAGGCTTCCTGGGGTGGAGTCCAGATGCCACATGGTTGCATGCAGTGGTATTGTCGGTGATTCTCTGCCAGTGTATGTTCAGTTTCTGTAAATTCAGTGTGGCCTTGTTTATCCCCTAGATGTATCTGTTTGTCTTTCGCTGACAGCCTTCCCTCAGCAAAAACACTCTGGAGAATTGTCAGCATGTGTCTGTAGTTTGTATCCAGCCAGTCATAATGCATTTACTCTTTGTGTGTTTCATGTCCTTTGGGCTATGACTGAAGTTGGCTAAATGGGGCTGAGTGAGTCGACACTTGGGTCAGAGGTCTCCAAGGAACACTTTAAGTGCTCTGGGAAGCAGATTTTGCAGAGGTGGTGCTTATCCTTCTGACTCAGTACTGAGAAAATATGCCAGCATGGCAATAGAGGACACTGTGCTGTCGTGGGTGCTGCCTTTTGAACAGATGTAAAACAGAAATCTATTTGCATTCACTAATGATCCCATGGCTACTTGTAAGATTCATAGGGTTTAAGGCCAGAAGGGGCCATTAGATGATTAGTCTGACCTGCTGTATAACACAAGCCATAGAATTTCACCCATTTCCCCCTGTTTTGTGTTTGACTAAAGCATGTTCATTGTGTGTTAACTTTGGAACCCTGACCAAATTCCGCCTTGGGTAATCTCATCCTACCTTTTTTCTCTGTGTGTTGTTTGAAGATCATGTGTGCAAAGAAATGGAGACTACATCAGTAGTGCAGAAGGGGCATTATGTTGGCAGTTCTGAGAAGATGTGGTCTTGAAGCTTGATCCTCATCGTGCTAATAAGTCACTTATTTACAAGTTCCATTGTTGGGCTTCACTCCAGGAGGTGGGAGTAACTTGCTTGCTATGCAGCAGCATTCTCATTAATGCTGTTCGAGGTTTGGCTGCATATATTGTGCTGCCTAGTGCACACATTTGCAAAAGGTGAATTAAGCTTAACTATTCAGCAAAAGCAAACTTCCAATTAACTATTCTATTATAATATTGGAACTTGGAGCTATGTTGGTTGGTAACATAAATGACCCAGTCAGGGAGCAGGAATGATGTCTGTAACTTACCAGCACTGCACAAATTTAAAATATTTGCAATTGAATTATTCATACAAGGGAAAATGTGTTGCACAAAAAAGAGTGAATAGTATTAGAGAGCTGAGAAATCTGAGCAATACTGTAACCTGCTCACAAATGTCTGACACACTGTAAAAAAAAAGGAAAAACTCAATGAATAAATTTTGGTTTGCTCAACTCTAATAATAAAGGATGGGAGCTACCAGTCAATGCTTTATGGACATTCCTGAATAAGGTAAAGCTACAAAAGAACTTTCCTCTAAAGGAAAGTAAGTTGTATAAGAGTTACATTCTGAGCTCTGTGAATGATGGAAGAGCACAGAGATTTATCATTGATTAATAGAACAAACACATTCAGCATGCCTTTTTTGATCCATAAATGGGGCATGACATTTTGCAGTATGGTGAAGTGTTGTATCTAGCAATTGTTAACTAACCTGTCATCTTCCATCAGTTGCTCATAGAAAACATGTGGGAAATGTTATAAGGGAATGGTGCATAAGTTGCTTGGGAATCGCTATTTGCCACTAACTAGTAAAAAGACAGAAAATGAAGATATCTCCAAGAACTTGGCAGCGAAAGCTTTTTAATATGAAATGGAAAGGCAACCAAATTTCAAAATGCTTTTTCAATTATTTTTAATATGTGAGGTTTTCCGATCACCAGTATTTACCAACTTTTGTTGCAATGCTGCCAGTGCAAGATTTGTTTTTCTTCACACTGATTTTGCAGCAGAACATCCAGCTGCAGCTTATAAATGTGATATTTACTTCTGTTTTTAAATGTTTTGGGGAGTTTTCATTGGAAGCCTCAACAACAGCACCCACTGTTAGCATTAAGCTCTGCTCCAGTTAAACTGAATCCTCTTGCAAAAAGATGCAGGGACTGCTTCTGATTTACATTAAGGTCCCTTCCCATTAGTAGGGAAGTGTAAACTGGACGTAGAGTGGGCACTTTTATGCCCCCTTTACATTGGCAGAGCAGTGTAAAAGTAGAGCAGAAGAATTAGTTCTTGTGTCTTGCTTACAATACTCCTGCTAATACGTCCCAGATTGATGTTTGCTTTTTTTTGCACCAGCATTACACTGTTGACTCATATTTAGCTTATGATAAAATAAATAAATATATATGGAGATATGCCTATATTTCATAGAGCTGGAAGGGACCCTGAGAGGTCATTGAGTCCAGATCTCTGCGTTCACTAGCAGGACCAACTACTGATTTTTGCCCCAGATCCCTAACTGGCCCCCTGAAGGATTGAATTCACAACACTGGGATTAACAGGCCAATGCTTAAACCACTGAGCTATCCATTGCTTCCCTGTCCCCACTCCCTTTCTACAGTACTCCTTCCTAAGCAGTCATTTCCCATTTTGTATGTGTATAACTGATGGTTCCTCCCTAAGTGGAATACTTTGGCATTTGTCCTTATTGAATTTCATCCTATTTACTTCAGACCATTTCTCCAGTTTGTCCAGATCATTTTAAATTTTAATCCTATCCTCCCAGCACTTGCAACCCCTCCCAGCTTGATATCGTCCGCAAACTTTATGTGTACTCTTAATGCCATTATCTAAATCATTGATGAAGATATTGAAAAGAACCAGACCCAGAACCAATCCCTGCAGGACTCCACTCATTATGTCCTTCCAGCATGAGAGTGAACCACTAATAACTACTCTCTGGGAATGATTTTCCAATCAGTTATGCACCCACCTTATAGTAGCACCATCTGGGTTCTATTTCCCTAGTTTGTAAATGAGAAGGTCATGCGAGACAGTATCAAAAGCCTTACTAAAGTCAAGATATACCACATCAACTGCTTCTCCCCTATCCACAAGGCTTGTTACCCTGTCAAAGAAAGCTATCCTGTTGGTTTGACATGATTAGTTCTTGACAAATCTATGCTGACTGTTATTTATCATCTTATTATCTTCTAGGTGTTTGCAAACTGATTGCTTAATTATTTGCTCCTTTATCTTTCCGGGTACAGAAGTTAAGCTGACTGGGCTGTAATTCCCAGGTTGTCCTTATTTCCCTTTTTATAGATGGGCACTATATTTGCCTCTTTCCAGTCTCTCCTATCTTCCATGACTTTTCAAAGATAATTGCTAATGGTTCAGATATCTCCTCAGTCAGCTCTTTGAGTATTCTAGGATGCATTTCGTCAGGCCCTGTTGATTTGAAGACATCTAACTTGTCTAAGTAATTTTTGACTTATTCTTTTCCTATTTTAGACTCAGATCCTACCTCGTTTTCATGGACTTTCACTATGTTAGACATCCAGTCGTCACCAAACTTCTTGGTGAAAACTGAAACAAAGAAGTCATTAAGCACCTCTGCCATTTCCACATTTTCTATTGTCTTTCCCCCCTCATTGAGTAATGGGCCTACTCTGTCTGTGGTCTTCCTCTTGCTTCTAATATATTTGTAGAATGTTTTCTTGTTTCCTTTTATGTTCCTAGATAGTTTGATCTCCTTTTGTACCTTGGCTTTTCTAATTTTGTCCCTACATACTCATACTTAACTCTAAGCTAGTACTTAAGTTACTTTGACTTCAGTGGTACTTGAGCATTTGCATAAGAACCCTTCCTGAATAATTATGCTTTCCTGAATCAGGGCCGTCATCTTAGTGTGGTTGAATTAAAAGACAATACACAGATATGTGGCCATTCTCTAATATATTGTAATTTCAGCCCAGAGGATCAGTTTTGACATGTCCGAAGGTTTGTGATTCCATTTGGAATAGGGCAGATAGGTGTAGATGAGATTGACATGAGGATAGGAAGATATCACCATCTTAAAGATCTTGCCCTTGGATAAAATGCTTATTACTTTTGGCTGTGTGTAAGTGAAAATAGCATGTGGAGGGGCCAAATTCATTAGGGTGCCTGAAAGTAAGCTAAATTCAATACTGTCTCCAATGCTTAACAGATTCCCTTCCCTAATGAGCCAGGTTAATGCAAAATGCTGGGACTTGAGCCAAGATATCCATAGATTTGGAAGCAAAGGCCGGAGGTGAACAAGTGGCCACTGATTGGTCTAATATATTGAAAACTCAGGGTTCTACAAGTTGGGACCAAAAATAACAACTGAAGAATAGAAAAGTTAAAAAAAAGAAAGCGTAGTTATGTTTCTCAGAGCATTCAGAACTGATTCTGCCATGGGGGAAGGTTCTGAAGTAAAGAAAATAAAACCTCAACAACAGAATTTGTCAGATCAATCTGAAGAAAACAGAGTGATGATGGAAGAAAGAAAATGTTAAGAGTCACTTTCCTGTTTATGGGTCTCCTGTAGAGGTGGTCAGAAAATGGCAATGTCTGCATGCAAAAAATGATCCATTTCCATCCTGAATCGTGACAAAAAGTCAAAGATGTGAAGTTTTCCATGGGAAGGGTTTTTTGGAAAAAGTCCATTTTGGGAAAACAGAAAAGGACTTTTTCAGCTTTCCTGCCTGTCTGGAAGGTCCTTGTCAATGTCACTCAGTAGCCCTGTCTCCAGCTAGTAGCCTCCCTCTTTCTCTCCCAGCTCTGTTGCTGGAGAAGCAGAAAGCGAAACTGACAGCCTTCCAGGAAGGAAACCAAGGAGCCATCCGTTTGATTTTTCTCCCACCTGAAACATCAACCTGTTTTGGAAAAACTGAAATTTTCCAGCAGAAATAGTTTATTTTATTTTATTTTATTTATTTATTTATTTTATGTAATTTATTTATTTATTTATTTTATTTGTGAAAAAGGCATTTTCCACTGGAAAATTCCTGAGTAGCTCTAGTCTACTGCCACGTGGGCTGTACTGTGTAATAGTGGATGACTTTGGTCAGGTACAACTCGGATAGCAGAACTACTGATATTTCAGAGTGAGATTTCCAGTCAGCCTGTGTGCCTGTACAGGGTACTAATTGGGTCTGTTGTGTCACCATGCCCCCCTGCATGGGCTATGTATATTGAGGAGTAGCAGGGAGAAGCAGGCTTTGTGGGGCTGCTACTTTCTTTTCTGCATAGGTCGGTGAGGAAAGGTGAGCAGGGTTGGGAAGAAGACATAGACTTGGCTTGCCTGTCCCTTCCAAACATGAGGGTTGCCAACTTTCTAATTGCACAAAACTGAATGCCCCTGCCCCGCCCCTTCTCCGAGGCACAGCCCCTGCTCACTCCATTCCCCCCTCCCTCTGCGGCTCACTCTCCCACCCCTCACTCACTGGGCTGGGGCAGGAGGTTGGGGTGTGGGAGGGGTGAAGGGTCCAGGAGGTTGGGGTGTGGGCTCCAGGGTGGGGCCAGAAATGAGGGGTTCAGGGTGTGGGAGGGGGCTCAGGGTTGGGGTGCTGGATGGAGTGAGGGCTTCAGCTGGGGGTGCAGGTTCTGGGTCAGGGCTGGGGATCAGGAGTTTGGGATATAGGAGGGGGCCCCAGCCTGGGGCCAAGGGGTTTGGTGGGGGTGCAGAGTGCAGGCTTCAGAAGGAAGTTCGGGTGCAGGAGGGGGCTCAGGGCTGGGGTAGGGGGTTGGGGGTACAGGAGGGGATGTGCAGTGCAGGCTCTGGGAGGGAGTTGGGGGCGGGGGTTCTGACTTGGGGCAGGAATTTGGAGATGCGGGCTCTGGCAGGGCAGCACTTACCTTGAGTGGCTCCCAGTCGGTGGCCGGTATGTCCCTGAAGCCAATAGGCACCATCCCTGCGGTTCCCATTGGCTGCAGTTCCTTGCCAATGGGAGCTGTGGAGGCAGAGCTCTGGGCAAGGGCATCATGCGGAGTTTCCCTAATCATCCCGGTGCCTAGGGGCCACAGTGACATGCCAGTTGCTTCCAGGAGCTGTGCGGGCCAGGGCAGGCAGGAAGCCTGGTTTGGCCTCGCTGTGCCACTGACCGGACTTTTAATGGCCCGACATAATTTTGTAGTGTTGACATGGCCTGAGTCACATTCTGTTCTTGACATACTCCTGTGGCAGTGCTACTAAGTGCTGTCCCTTACTCACAATTAAACTTTTAGTCAGTAATTAGTAACCTTTAGGGTGGCCTCTGAAGGGGAAGGGGCACAGGTTTTGTAGAAAGAAGGGATACTTGGTCCTGTAGTATAAAAAGCTTTAGGGAGTGCTCAAATTTTTCTGTGCCTGCTATAAAACACCATTTTTCTCTTACTACACTAATACCTAACCATCAACGTAAATGAGAACCAAAACACAGCCTTCAAATGTGTATCATCAAGCCTGTGTTCATTTTTTATGTGGATTTAAAGGAGATCAATACATGCAGATGGGAATTTTCACCATGGATTCAGCACTATATCCCCCAGTTGTCACATGAGAATCATGTTGCTCTGTGCAATTATGGTAAGTGCTTTACCTTTTTGTCTTGCACATCATTTATCAGCTGATAAATGTGGATGAGAGTTTCCCACATTCAGCCATTTGGATTACAAAGGAGAAGCTGGCATAGCAGTATGTGAGTTGTTAAATGTCTCCATAAGAAATGCCCTTAAACCTATGAACTTTTTTTGTTTCAAATAGTCTCTTAGCAGTTAAACCTAGACTCCAAGGGTAAAGAAAAGTCTTGCTAACTGAAAACCTTATTGCTCATCATGCTGTTCTTTGATTTGCTCTTACTGACCATGGTGGCACTGCAGGGACGAGATGGTAACCTAGGTATGTTGACTTCTAATTGCTCCACATTTAACAGGTGCTTTGTGAAGTGAGCTTTAGGGAAAGCTACAATAGAACACAGAAAATATCAGCAACAGCTTATTATTACTGTACTACAATATACAGTATATTTCCCAACCAAAATCAGGGTCCATTGTGGAAAACACTATAGCATGAGACTACAGCAGTGGTGGGCAATCTGCGGGCCATGGGCCTCATGTGGCTGATCAGGGTAATCTGATTGCAGGTCGTGAGACATTTTGCTGACATTGACCATCCACAGGCACTGCCCCCAGCAGCTCCCAGTGGCCACGGTTCTCTGTTCCCGGCCAATGGGAGCAGTGGGGAGCAGCAGCCAGCTCATCCCTGCAGCCCCTTTGCCTGCAGTCACTTCCCACAGCAAGGTGTCTGTAGCCAGGAAATGAATACAGATATCCTAAACCTGGTTCTATTGCCTTAATTGCACGAACATATTTGGGATGTTAGCTCTTCTTGTCCCACAATTCTCTGTTCAGGGACATGGATTAGGGATCTCACTGTAAACCTCAGTCCAAGCACTGAAATTAACTTGAAATTTAAAAAATCTTCTCATTCAATTTGGAGAAGTTTGTGCCTTCACTTCCCCGATCCTCAGCCAGACTCGCCCTGTCTATGCTCATGTCCACTGCAGGACCTCAGCAGGCTTAATACAGAGCTGCATTTCAATTTCCCACACTTTTCAATGATGCAAAATGCAGGAGCAGATTGAAATGTGGAATTTCCAACCTGCAGAAAATTCTGGTATTTTGACATTTGTTTTCCTCCCAAGTTGGGATGAAAGTTGAAATATTAAAACAGTTTGTGGAATGCCGAGCTGAGAAAACATTTCCAAAATAAAACTGATTTTTTTTTCATTTTTAAACATTTTGGCATTCCTGAAATGTTTCATTTTGATTTATCATTTCTGATCCTCGTCTGTGTCACTGATGCCCCCTAACGTTATCATCAGTAAATTCCATTAGCGCACACTCACTTTTTGTGCCAAAGTCATTAATAAAAATACTGAATAAGATTGGTCCCAAGATTGATCCTTGAGGAAGTCCACTAGTAAGTTCACTCCAATCCTATAGTTCACCTTTCAGCACAACTCAGTGTCTTCTCCCTTTCAGTTGGTTCTTTATCAACCCTACAATTCTTGTTCTAATCCCCATTGTCTCAAATTTAACTAATATTTTCTCATATTGTACTCTGTCAAATGCTTTATGGAAGTCCAAAAATATTTCCCCTTATCTTAAAAAAATATCAGTTATTTATCAGAGAAGGAAATCCATTTAATCTGGCTTAATCTACCTTTCGTAAACCATGGTGCACTATATCCCTTTTCCTGTTTACTGTTATGAATTTAATTATTCTTTTCTTCACAATTTGTTCCAAAGTCTTGCATACTACTGAGATTATACTAATAGGTCTGTAATTGCCTGGAACATTTTTCCCTTTCTTAAATATAGGTACAGCATTAGCTATTCTCCAGTTAGATGGTGCTATCTGTGAATAAATGTATTAAGAATACTTGCTACCAGACGAGCAGTCTCATGTTCTAGTTCTGCAATGGAAATTGGGTTCCTCTGACTAGAGCACATTAAATTCTTAGATTATCTTTAACCTCTTCTCCACTGATACTGCACAGCACCCCAACCCCATCCACTTTATTCTCTTTCTTTTGCATACCTAAAAAACCTCTTATTTCAGCTTGACTTTTAGCAAGTCTCACTTTACTCCTACACTTTCTAACCTCTAAAATGTAGCTTTCTTGGTGATTAATTCCTTTCCTCATCCCCTATAGGTTCTCTGGTTGCTCCTAATAACTTTTTTGAGGTGGTTATTCACCCAGCTGAGTCTGGAGCCTTTCCCTGCAAGATTTTCCTCCTTGCTTGGGATGCAAATTGCAGATAGTTTTTGTATAGTTGATTTAAAGAAATTCTCAACTTCCTCCCCATTGAAGTCCTTGGGTTTTTCAATCCAGTTGAGATTTCTTTACCTAATTCCCTTAATTCCCCAAAATCTACCCTTTTGAAATAAACAACCACAGCTGACAATTTGTCCTTGATTGTCCTTCCATTTAATTTAAACTGAATCAACCTGTAATCACTTAATCCAAGGTTATTTCCTACAACCAGCTCTTCTATGATGTCCTGACTACTTACTAAAACCAAGTCTGAAGTTGTATTACCTCTTGTTGGCTCAATGAGTATGTGATGAAGAAAATTAGTCACATTTATTATCCAATCAATATCTGGGAAGCTAGTCTCCCATTAGGACACAGTTCCTAGTATCAGAGGGATAGCCGTGTTAGTCTGGATCTGTAAAAGCAGCAAAGTATCCTGTGGCACCTTATAGACTAACAGATGTTTTGGAGCATGAGCTTTTGTGGGTGAATACCCACTTCGTCAGATACATGTAGTAGAAATTTCCAGGGGCAGGTATATATAAGCAAGCAAGCTAGAGATAACAAGGTTAGTTCAATCAGGGAGGATGAGGCCCTGTTCTAGCAGTTGAGGTGCAAAAACCAAGGGAGGAGAAACTGGTTTTGTAGTTGGAAAGCCATTCACAGTCTCTGTTTAGTCCTGAGCTGATGGTGTCAAATTTGCAGATGAACTGAAGCTCAGTAGTTTCTCTTTGAAGTGTGGTCCTGAAGTTTTTTTCCTAGTAGTATTTATCTCTCTCATTATATTGAAGAGAGATCTCTCCATATCCAGGTCTAGTCCTAGGTGTCTATAGCAGACCTCTACCTCTAGCCCAATAACATTTATTTTACTAAAGCAGTTTTGATCACCACAATTCTGTTTTGTCCATGAGATCACTTATTTCTTTACAGTTTATCACAATGCTTCCCCACAATCTTTATTCCTATCTTTCCTAAAGAGCACATACCCTTCAATACCAGTATTCCAGTCCTAAGTGTTATTCTGCCATGTTTCTGCAATCCCTAAAATATCTAGTTTAACCTCCTGCACTGCAAGTTGCAGTTCCTCCATTTTATTGCCCAAATTCCTTGAACTTGGTGTATGAGATTTTCAATTGTTTCTTTTTGGCCCTCACCCAGTTTTCTAGCTGGATTAGGTATCATTCTTTCACTAACTGTAACACCTACCTGAGTACTACTTCAATCAATATTTGTACTTCCTTTGTATTTGCTATCCATAGTCTTATCTTATGGTATTCCATTATTCTATACTATAGCTTCATTTAGCTAATACAGGGGTTGGCAACCTTTCAGAAGTGGTGTGCCGAGTCTTCATTTATTCACTCTAATTTAAGGTTTCGCATGCCAGTAATACATTTTAACATTTTTAGAAGGCCTCTTTCTTGAAGTCTATAATATATAACTAAACTATTGTTGTATGTAAAGTAAATAAGGTTTTTAAAATGTTTAAGAAGCTTCACTTAAAATTAAATTAAAATGCAGAGCCACCCGGACCAGTGGCCAGGACCTAGGTAGTGTGAGTGCCATTGAAAATCAGCTCACGTACCGCCTTCGGCATCAGTGCCATAGGTTGCCTACCCCTGAGCTAATATTTCCTCTTCCTGTGTAATTAAGCCAGGCACAGAGATTTTGCAAATCTCTTATAACTTTTTCTCCTCATCTCCTAATTTAAAGTCCTTCTTATCAGTTGTGCCAGCCTCGGAACCAGAAGGTTACTGCCCTAGCTACTCAAGTGGAATCTATCAGTCAAGAAGAGTCTTCTTTCTGTGAATGCCTCCCAATGGTCGATCATCCCAAAACCTTCTTCGTACCACCAATCCTTGAGCCACCTGTTGATCTTCGTTATCTTGTCACACCTTCTCCCTCCTTGTCTAGTGGAAGCATTCCAATAAAGATCATCTGAGCTTCCACTTCTTTAAGAGTCTTATCCAGCCTAGCATCGTCATTCTTGATCCAGTCCAGTGGGAATCTAGCAGTGTCATTTGTCCCACCATGCCCCGCAATCAGTGAGTTTTTCCCCTACTTTCATCACATTTTTCAACCTCACATCCGCATCTTGTGGCACGATATTCTGTTCTCTGGATCTGGTCTGGTGACAGATCTGTCAATTCTTTTTATTATGGAGTCCCTGATTACACAGACCTGTCTCTTTCTAGTGTTGGTATGAGTCTGTCTTCTCTTTGCTTTCGCAGTCTCCTGTACATTATCCTTATTTTTCCTTGGGCTCCAGTCCCTAGCTATCTCCTTCATCTCTTCCTGTCTTCAGGACAGCCTCATCTTTTCATTACTTGGTTCTGGATATGTCTGTCTTTGTGCAAGACTCTCATCTTCTTTCCTCAACTCACCATCCTATTCAGAAAAAGTATCCTGTGCATAATACACTGTCCTCATTCATTTCTGTTCCTTCGTCCACTCCCATCTTTGTGGAGAGAAGGATTTGAATATTTTCTTCCAGCTCATTCTTAATTGGGAGCCCAATAGCGTTACTCATGCTTGTCATGCATGGTGGACGTATTTTATCCACTCTTATAATAGTAGAAAGCTCAAGCATAACTCCATAGGGGTATTGTCAGCCTGAACTGATATTTGGGATAAAGAAATTGGTACCATTGTAACTATGAATGGGTCAAACAGAAAACAATATTTGAATAAGTCCGCAGAGATACTATCAAAAGGATCGGGGTAAAACATCTGTATTAACATGCCTGCCTTCTTACCTTGTGGTCCAGGGAATCTAGATACAGAGCACATAACGCAAAATACAATTTAGACCTTGATCAAGAGCATCATTGTAATTTAGCTACACTCAGATGTTGAGAGTCAAAGGCTAAGAAACTCATCCATATTTCTTGGAGCTGAAATTGTTTTCCTACAGGATGTGACTAGAAAGATATTGAGGAATATTGCTTTGCTGGGACATAACTTGTGCGCTGACATGATTTCCATTTTGAAAAATTTAGTAAGAAAAAAAGCATTCCACAAATTACTGTTCCTAGCTACTCTTTTTTTGGCATAGCTTATTAAGAAAAGACAGATTGCTGCCAAAAATAGGAAGTTAAATGCTTACAAATGTTGACAAATGGTGTAACTATGTTTTCTTTTCTTTTTTTTAAACCTTTCCTGGGGAGGGCAGGTGTAGGGGAGGGGCTTTTGTTTACCCATGCCTATCAACTCTCCATCAGACATTGATGGTAAGCCAAAAATGTTGAAATCATTTCCCCGTCCTGCAGATAATCCCATCCTAGGCCATGCCGTCCTCAGCTAAAACCTAAGTACTATAGATATACTTTGTGAGACAGGCTGTCAGTAGAAGTTCTGCGATCTCTTCATGTTGCAAAAGGGGTTCTTTCCTACAGAACCAGCTCATCTCAGTTACAAATATTTATAGAGAAGTTGTTTGAAAACATTGGTGTATTTAATAGAGCAGGAATAAATTCTACTGATAACAGTGACACAAGTTATTTATATAGTCACCCCACAACACTTCAGGGTATTTGGCAGGAGCGATGTGGTAATTATATGGAAGCTCCACTGGAAACAATGGCAACTGTATGTTAAGTTGTGTTACTGCTGCTGCATTAGCTGCTGATAATTATGTAAATAACTAGCATCACTGAGCTTTGATGTTAAGGGAAAACTGCCATGCACTAGAAAGGATATTCTAATCACTACATCTAATTACAATAAAGGGTCCATTACTGAAAATGTTTAAGTGCGAATTCTTTTGTATTTTATTTAAGATAATCAGTGAGCTTCCATGTTTAGCCTGATGTAGAGAAGGACTAAGAATAATGAACTGATTTTTTGAATCTCCAGTATTCTAAGATTCTTCCCTTTTGCCTTCCAAGCCTCCCTCCAAAAAAACTAGTTGACCAAAACCACTTTTAAATTAATGACAATTTTTCTTTAACCCTCCACCCATTTACACATACCCCTTATCAGTCCTCCATATGCTGTTCAAACAGGTTTTGTTTTCTCTCTAGCCTGCTTTACACCAGATTGTGAAGATGGTAGCTTCCTACCATCCAAATATGGATACAGATTCCAGGAGGGTGGTGATATTTATTATCATTATTACAGTAGTGCCTAGAGACCCCAATGTGCTAGGTACTGTATAAATACCGTGTAACATACAATCCTTGCCTGAAAGAGTTTGCAGTTTAATTCAGGGTTAGAGTCCTCACCAAACATGGTTCCAATCTCTGTTAAAGCTGTCGTATGGAACCATGCTATAGTCAAACAAAGCACCCTAGGGAGTGCACAAATAGAATACAATAATGTTTGATAATAAAGTGAGGCAGGGAAGGAATGTTGGTGGTGTGTGGACAAGACACTAGCACCTGAAGCAGATACAGCTGCGCTATAATGGGAGCCTGAGACCTTGTCAAAGTCACCCACCCAAAAACTCAGCCAGCCAGTTCAGAGTACAATGGGGCCCTATCTTGGTTGGGGTTCCTAGAAGCTACCTAATACAAATAGTGCTATGGCATGGGGAGGGAGATGACCTGCAGAAAGCCACATATTTAAGTCTGTACTGAATTCATATTCAATCTGTGTTCAAACAAACTCCTCCACGTGCTTGGACTGCTCCCTCCAGTCATCCCTAGGGGCATGAGTTATTCCAAATGGATGTAGAGGAGAAGGGGGTCATACCCCTGCAGCAAGTGGATTGTACTGCATTATCTGATGGGCTGATGCAGACTTAGACATCCTCTGAGCACATAGTCCCTGCTGGGGCTGTCCAAGGCATGGTGCAGCTCTGCACTGCCCACTATTTCTGCATGAGTATTGGGCCCACAAACTATCATTTACATTTCTTTTCCAGTTTTGTTTTAAGTTAAGAGTTTGGAGGAGGGGTTATCCTACAACCCCCACCCCATAAAACAAACCAAAACACCCAGCTGATTTTACACTATACAAGGCACTTTGCGCAGGAATCCTCTCATATTCACCTGCTTCACTTCCCTCCGGGATCTTTCTTAGCCATCTTTCTATGTCTTTCCCGTGGTGGTATGTGTGTGGTGGTGGTGGGTTGTTCACCACTTTCACACAGCTGCAAGCTCAGAAGCTGATCTGTGGTTGTGAAACTGGCAGACTGTGACCCAAACTAAATAAATTGAGGTTGTGTTGCATAGTGGATGGAACATTAGACTGGGACTCAGGAGACCTGGGTTCTACACCTGATCTTCCACAGGCCTACCGGGTAACCTAGGGCAAGTCACTTAACCTCAGTTTCCCTAGCTGGATAATGGTGATGACCTCCTTTTGTAAAGTGTTTTGATATCTACTGATGAGAAGTGCTATGTAAGTGTGAGGCGGGTGGTGGCGGCATTATTATCATTATTCTCTTTAAATCTTTCTTTCTGTTATCCTACAGTTGACTCACTCTTTCTCTCTCATACTGTACATTGAGTCTCTATCAATGCTATGTACAATTTACATTGGGGGGGCTTTGCAATGCTTTTGACACAAGTCCAAGGAATGTTGCAATGTGAAGCTTCACTGCCCCAAGTACAGGGGATCAGATGGTGACACCTGGGAGGCACAATCTGGTGCCAGGTTTCTTCTTTGCTCCTTTACTTGGCACAGCTTAGTGTCACTCTGCACCAGCTCAGTTGTGCTGCCTGGTGCAACGGGGATATAATCAAGGCTTCTATCTACATGGAGAATGGGTTGCAGCTGCTACCCAGAGGCTGTTTCATCCCGCATGGTGCTACGCACAATACAGATAAATGATTACAGTAGTGCATGGGGGCTCCTTACACTCAGTTAATCCCTTATACAAGTGCATTGTTGGAGTAGAGTTTTAATCATAAATTGTAAACCTAGGTCTTTTCATGTGTTTATGGTTGCTTTACATGATAATATTTCACCTGTCTTGTTTATGTAACACTTTAAAAATCAGCAAAAGGGTTATATAAATAAAATTTATTATGAAACAAAAGGCAAAAAACTATTATGTACATAGTTTAGTCCTATTCAGTGTCTACTTGGTGCTTCTTGGCTTATCTCTTGTATTCATTAAATGGAGCATCTCTTGTCACTGTCCAGCAATAGTCTGCAAGCATTGATGGGCTCCATTTGCCCTGATAGCGTTTCTCCATTGTTGCAATGTCCTGGTGAAATCGCTCGCCGTGCTCGTCGCTCACTGCTCCGCAGTTCGGTGGAAAAAAATCTAGATGAGAGTGCAAAAAATGTATCTTTAGTGACATGTTGCAACCAAGGCTTTTGTATGCCTTGAGGAGGTTTTCCACCAACAACCTGTAGTTGTCTGCCTTGTTGTTTCCGAGAAAATTTATTGCCACTAACTGGAAGGCTTTCCATGCCGTCTTTTCCTTGCCACGCAGTGCATGGTCAAATGCATCATCTTGAAGAAGTTCACGAATCTGAGGACCAACAAAGACACCTTCCTTTATCTTAGCTTCACTTAACCTTGGAAATTTTCCACGGAGGTACTTGAAAGCTGCTTGTGTTTTGTCAATGGCCTTGACAAAGTTCTTCATCAGACCCAGCTTGATGTGTAAGGGTGGTAACAAAATCTTCCTTGATTCAACAAGTGGTGGATGCTGAACACTTTTCCTCCCAGGCTCCAATGACTGTCGGAGTGGCCAATCTTTCTTGATGTAGTGGGAATCTCTTGCACGACTATCCCATTCGCAGAGAAAACAGCAGTACTTTGTGTATCCAGTCTGCAGACCAAGCAAGAGAGCAACAACCTTCAAATCGCCACAAAGCTGCCACTGATGTTGGTCATAGTTTATGCACCTCAAAAGTTGTTTCATGTTGTCATAGGTTTCCTTCATATGGACTGCATGACCAACTGGAATTGATGGCAAAACATTGCCATTATGCAGCAAAACAGCTTTAAGACTCGTCTTCGATGAATCAATGAACAGTCTCCACTCATCTGGATCGTGAACGATGTTGAGGGCTGCCATCACACCATCGATGTTGTTGCAGGCTACAAGATCACCTTCCATGAAGAAGAATGGGACAAGATCCTTTTGACGGTCACGGAACATGGAAACCCTAACATCACCTGCCAGGAGATTCCACTGCTGTAGTCTGGAGCCCAACAGCTAGACTAGAGCCAATCAACAATTTTAAGCATCATTTTCATTCTCAGTGACCCAGAATTAGTAAAGTTTGACTACATTTATTTCAGAAGCATTTTGGCTGTAGAGCAGTGATTAGGACTGAGTAGGAACTGAGCCTGAGGAGGGCTGCAGGAAGATAGTGTCTCCAGGGAGGAAGCCCTGGGGATACAGCCTATACCAGGGTTGGACGACTCAAACACCACAGCCCAGGGAGGGCTGGGAAGAGACACCACCAGAGGGGTACTAAGGTAGACAGTTTACCCCGGAAGAGGTTTGGGCTGGTTAACACGCAGACAGTGTAACTCAGCCAGAGCACTGTGTCACTGACAAACCCGCCTGAGAACCACTGAAAGGGGTCACCAGAACTAAAGAATGCAGACATGCCCAACCAGAAGTGGGCACTCACAAGAGATGGGTGCCAACCCCGTTACAAGGATTCATGTGTTTACATTTTGCATGCTACTTACTGCTGTTCAGTTTCCTCCATGGCTTATGTGTGCAATTGATTCCTTGTGCTGGTATCCAGAAAGGGAGAAGTGTCATTGGTGTCGTTAATCCACATGGAGGCTGCCCTTTAACTCAGCAAGTGCAAGTTTAGCACGTATTGATTATAGGTTCTCAGAAAGCACTGGTTAAACAAATCCAGCCAGACCATTTCATTAAAGTCAGTTTGGCAGCTAAAGGTCAGTCAGTGTTTTAGAAGAGATCATTAAAGCCACAGGCCTCGTCCTGCAGTCCATCTGCCCAGCAGTGCAATTTCAAATGCTGCCAGCTAGCAGGGCTCCTGGAAGCTGAATTGCTCTTGAGCAGCTGCCTCTGGCTGTGTGGAGCAAAACTCCTGTGACTGAGCCGTGGAGCATGCCTTCTGAATCTGGCTTAACCTCCTCAGCCTGAATGAAGTGCATGTTGGTTTGACAAAGAGGGGAGGCCTTTGCAGATAGAAATTTGGGATCTTGCCATTCCCACATTTTTTCTGTTTCCTCCCAACTTAAAAAAATGTTAAATACATGCTGGGAATGATCAGACTACTGAGAGAGAATAGTCACCACATGTCATAAATTATAGCCAAATTTCCTGATTCTTCCTTAAAACAAAGCATAATTCTTCCATAATTCTAGGCACTGAAATTGGTACTTCAGTCCTTCAATACCCCTATTATTATGCTGTAAATTAGATCTTATTTATTAAGTAACAAATTACCTATTCAAATGACACTTTTGGGTGTCCCTAAATATCAGTCTTAAAAATTGACCTGTTGTGTATTTTACCTAATCAGAAGAGAATGAGATCTCCAAAGTTTCCTTTTTATTGGAAAGGGGACAAAAAGTTCATGAAAATAACTAGAAAGAAAACTCCATCAAGAGTTATTAGCTAACAATTCTGGCTTGATTCAGGGGTGTGTAAGTGGATACATGGGACACTTGTTTTATTTTCCTTACAATATCTCTGAGGAAACCTTGGAGAAGTAGATTAGATTCAGAAGCAAAGAGAAGAATTATTACAAGGCAAACCTGAAATAGGGAGCTACAAAAAACAACGTTTTGTCCTAATTTTTATCAGCATCATATCAAAGTGACTGCAAAGGAGTAATTTTAATTGGCACATACATTATGACATAGGATTTCCAACTAAATAAAGAGAGCATATAGTGGCAATTATCCTACACTTTTGATATCTGGCTTTATTTATTTATTCATTCATTAAGTCAGATGCTTGTTGTGAGAGCGCTGTGGTGTAGTGATGCATGTGAAATCGGGTCATGTTCATTTTTACTTTATGAAATGAGAGTATACGTGAAGTGAGATAAACAGGTGGGGGAAATGGGAAGCCTTCAGTGGAAAGCAGCCAAACTCCAATACTAAGTGTAGAAGCTTACCCAGGTGTAGAATAATTTAAAGCTTGGTGAGGCAACAAGCAAACCATTGTTCAAGGCTGGCATTGTCTGAGCTGGCATGCCAATGAGTTCCTAAAAGCAGGACAAAGAACTTTAAGAAGCTGAGAGGACAAGTTAGCAGTTCTGGGTAATTGTCACTGGTTTGTGAGGGTTTGGTTTTTTGTTTTTAGCCTAAAACTGAAATGGGGTAGAATAGTGGAAGATGAGAAGTTTATATGTCTAGTTTTCTAGGTGACTGTCACCTGAATTGCGGACAGCATGGACTGTCCTCTGATGCACCTGGTTCTGCCAGCAGTCAGACACAGGATACCTGGGTCCATCTAGTACAGTATTTCATCTGACATGGCAATTCCTATGAACGCCATCAATGGGAGATCTGGAGTTCAGTTCAGATGCTTACCTGAGACGTATCCAAACCACCTGAACATCTTGGGACTGGGAATCTAAAAAAAAAAAAAAGGGTTTCTTTTGTGGTTTTCTTGTACTTCTGCTGCCAGTCATGCAGGGGCGGCTATGTATTTTGCTGCCCCATGTACGACAGGCAGGCGGCTCTCGGCGGCACACCTGTGGGAGGTCCCGTGCCTTTGGCGTCCCCACCGCTGACTTGCCACTGAAGCTGCAGGACCGGCAGACCTTCCGCAGCCAAGCTGCCGAAGGTAGCCTGACTGCTGCTCTCACAACGACCGTCAGGCTCCCCCCTACCCGCTGCTTGCCACCCCAGGCAAGCGCTTGGCATGCGGGTGCCTGGAGCCGCCCCTGCAGTCATGATTGGAAATGCTCTAAGGAGAGGATTTTTAGCAGTGTCCTCACACCTCCAGTCCTAGCTAGAAGCCAGATGGGGCCAGGGTAAGAAAATGGTGCAGGGTGTTATCAAAAGTCAAAAAAGGCTTCAGATGGATCTTTAAAACTTGTGAAGGGCTCTTTATGTTGAACAGCATGGCAGGAAGGTTCTTCCTTTTAACAGAATTGCTTAATCGATATAGGAAAACTTGTTCTTTCATCTCTGATAATTTTGCCTTTTCAGTTCCTGTCTGCAAGACCCCTCCTCCTACCCAAATCCCCACAATTTTGTTATGTTGTGTGGTAATAAGCTCCAGCATCCTAAGAGCTATAGCTCCACATTGTATTCTGCTTTTACTGTGAGTCAAGCACTACAAAGGATCTGCCATCCTCTTCCTCTCACTTTAATTTCTTCCTCTTGCAGTGCTCTGTAGGGTTGGGGGCAGGGGAGTGGGGAGATGTGCATGACAGGAGAATGTTTGTTTAAAAGGGACCAAGAAAAGTAAATGCTAAAGTGAAATTCGGTGTGTATTATGGAGTATGGTTTGTTGAGTAATTGACAAGTCAAAGGACTGAGAACTTGTTAGCTGACAAGAATCCACTTTCTTTCTTCACTCTGAGATAGAGGCTGACACTTCTAAACCCCTTTGGGGAATAAGAAACTATTTGCTTTACATTTCATGTGAAAAATAAGTTTCAATAATGTGAAACATATAACTGAAACTTAGCCTCTAGACAAAATCACCAGAGAATATTTATCCATAGAGAATAATAGAACTGTCACTTTAAAATTATATTCACACCAGAATCGTTTGCCTCTTTAAATACTTGGGCAGCTTTTCATTGATAGATGACACAGAACAATGGTAATTGTGATGCATCTGAGCAGAAAATTAGATTTTTTTTCCACCCCCCACTGAAAATTGATCAGAAGAACTCCACTCAGATGGATCAAGCTTTTTTTTTTGAATTGTTTGACATGAAAAGACTTAAAGGGATCCTGTCAAATTGAATTTTATTCAAGAATGAAATGGAGTTAAAAATAATGTCAGGTCTTGTCATGATAACGGAATCTCAGCCTGCCTCACACAGGAGGCATTTATTAAAAACAACAAATACAAAATAGACACAAATAGGCTTGCTTTACAGTTTGCTTTCCCTTTGTCTCCTTTGTTTACCAGAGACAACATCCTGCCTGTAAAGCTATACAGCATGCACAGAGACATCTATTGGCTCTATAACGTGCTATAATTAAACATATCACAGAATATGCTCTGAGAAGAAAGTTCAATATGCACACCTTAACATACTTAAAACCACCTTCTCCAGACACAGACACTGTCAGAAAAGTAGATTGCATCATGGAATAGACCACTCAAACACCCTGAGAGAACCTATTTCAATATGGGGGGGAAACCAAGCTTGGATTGCAGACCCCTCTTTGTCACCTACCACTCCAGACTGGAACCCCTATAGGGTATCATTTAAACAATTACAACCCATACTTGATGAGGACTGCATTCTGTAAGAAATCTTTCCTGAACTCCCTCTTCGGCCTTCAAACAACCTGCTAGCCTCACCAAGCTCATCATCAGAAGCAAACTCCCCACAGACCAGGACGCACCAGCCTCAAGTGGCACCAGACCCTGCCATAACGTATTCAAAACCTGCAAACCTCTCCTCTGCTACAATGATCAATACCCCCCCACTGCACACCTTTCAAGATTCATAGGTCCCACATGTGCCCATCACTATGTGTGGCGAACCTCATCCAGTGCACTAAATGCCTAACAATTGTGTGGGTGAAACCAGACAATGCCTATGTTCTTGAATGAGTGCACGCAGAAAAACAATAAGATAAAAACACCATATCATCTCTGGGCAAACACTTCTCACAAAACGGCCACTCTGTAGGGAAGCTCTGTCTTTGTCCTGAAAAGAAACCTGCACAGCAGCTTCCAAAGACAAGTCAGAGTTTAAATTCATAATTTTGTTAGATGCTGAAAATCATGCATTTAATAAAGACATTGGATTTATGGCTCATTACAACAATCTATAACCCTCTAACCCTCCTTTGTCCTCTGACTGCAGAATTAACTTCCCACTTCACCTTGAATGTTCTCTTACAACATGCTAACTCCTTATGGTAAACAATCTGTTCTACTTTGTATTTAGCTGTTGATATGCTGAGTACCTTTTCCAGACCAGGAGAAGAACTCTGTGTAAGCTCTATAGCTTGTCTCTTTCACAAACAGAAGTTGGTCCAATAAAAGATATTACCTCACCCACCTTGTGTCTCTAATATTATGATGTATAATATAATATAATGGCTATAGCACTTCAAATGTCATTACAGACATTCCTGTTTGAGTTCCCCTGCCAATTTTGTGATTTTTTTAGTCACTGTCATGGAGTCACTCACCACACTGGCACCTCCTGCTGGGTGTTTTGGGAATTAGTTCAGTCCCACTGGGCGTGCCCTCAGGTGGTGGTGGCTGCCCCGTCCTTGCCTCCAAACCAGGGCCGGCTCTAGCTTTTTTGCCGCCTCAAGCAGTGAAGGGGGGTGGGGGGAAAGCCATTCCTTTGGCTGCCTGCTGCTCAGCATCCGTAAGCTGGTTTTAACCCTCTCAGGGCCAGTGTGGGGCAGGTGCCTCGTCACAGTCACCTTCAGCTATTTTGGTAATTTTTTTGTTTTTCTCTCTCTTGTTCCTGTGACCAACTCAGAAAGAAAAACTGACTAATTTAGTCTGATCTATAAAAACAACTTTGTATGCAAAAAGGTCTTTCTGTGTGGTCACATTTTTTTTTGCTTTGCCTTGCTGATTCAACTCAACAAAGTACTGTTGAATGCACAAAGTAAAGAGGAAAATATTTCTATTTTCGTCCTCTAGTCTAAGTCTCATTTATCACAGATGTTAGCAGGGCCGGCTCCAAGCCCCAGCGCGCCAAGCGCATGCTTGGGGCGGCATGCCGTGGGGGGCGCTCTGCTGGTTGCCAGGAGGGCGGCAGGCAGCTCCGGTGGACCTCCCGCTGGCTCCGGTAGAGCATCCGCAGGCATGCCTGCAGGAGGTCCACTGGAGCCGCGGAACCAGCGGACCCTCCGCAGGCACGTCTGCGGGAGGCCCACCGGAGCCGCGGAACCAACGGACCCTCCGCAGGCATATCTGCAGGAGGTCCACCGGAGCTGCGGGACCAGCGGACCCTCTGCAGGCACATCTGTGAGAGGTCCACCAGAGCTGCGGGAGGTCCACCAGAGCCGCAGGACCGGCGAGCGGCAGAGCGCTCCCTGCGGAGTGCCGCCGTGCTTGGGGCGGTGAAATGGCTAGAGCCGGCCCTGGGTGTTAGTTACAATGAGAGAGGGTAAAATGATTTCTGACAGAAGTTAGGTGTTTAAGTTGATGGTGTCCATTTAAAATGTTCAGCTGCCTTATCACTCTGACTTATCTTCATTCCTTTTTAACTGTGTTCCCTTTTCAGATGAGACAGTTGTACTTAGTCCAAATTCCTGGGCCATCGATAGTACTATTATTAGCCACTAATATTCATCAGAAGTGTTTGTTAGATCATTGCATGTTTACTCTTCCCAATTAGTAACTTAGTCTTCTACTGACTGGAGACTTCCCATCTTTAAATGTGTCAAAAGTGTCTGAGACACTGGATCTGCCTGATCAACACATTCACTTAAGCCTTGTCTACCACAGCAAATTGACTGGAGTAAGCTATTCCACAATACCTGTTCTGAAAGAGTTCTCTCTGTGCACCCTCTGTTCCAGGATAAAAAATATTGTATTCCATACTAATATTTGGCTTTGGAAGTGCATTAATTATTCTGTGCAAAAAAAGACTTCGATTGTTGAAGTGTGTGTCCACTCAAGGAGCTTATACCTCAGTAACTATTCCAGTTTATTTCACTTTGTAGACAACCCCTTAGATTCTTTCTAACTGAAAAGGAAAAGAGAAATTGTATCACTTGTAGTGTGAATGAATACACGTGTGTGCGCCCATGCATGCATGCACATGGAAGCTATAATGTTTAACCACAGTCCTTAGCATGAGTGCTGGCTCACAGTCTTATCTCTCCGCTGTGTCTTATTAGTAGGAACAACACTGATTTTTAGTTCCCAAATGTATCTGCCTCCCACACAAATCTGCTGCTGTTTTTCCCACTAAATTATGAACATCAGAAATGCAACATTTAAGAAACAAATTTTTACAGAAATCATAGTCACCATTAAAATAACGAGCCTCTCACAAACTCAGATTTCCTCCTTTCGTATTTGTGTACCTCACTTAGTGGTTTTTGTCAGACACATTAAAAAGGCCAGTGTCATTTGGGATTTGGAGACTCAAGTTACACATTGTCGTTAGAGCTATAAAATATATATATTTAATTTTCAGTCATAGTTCTCTAATAGATTTTATCATTTGATCATGTTAAATTCAGTTTTTCCTGCAACTGACTTTGTGATGTGTTTGATAAAACTGCCCCTCTGGACCTGCCCCGGCACAAAGTGTTTTAATTAATAAAATAAAGGCACATGTCCATGGGTAAAGTCCATTATTTAAAAACAGCTCTGCTCCCTCCACTATGTAGTTCCTCCTCGAGGAACATATATAATTCTGTAAAGTAAAAGCAATTCCATTCTGTTCTAAAATAGATTTGAAAGAAAGGACAGAAAAAAGGATTCCTGAGCAGGGCATGAATGTGTGGCATGACTTGGATAAATGACAAAGGACTGAGAACCAGATTTTTAAAGATACTTTGGTGCCTACAGATGCAGACAGGCACCTAGTGGGATTTACAAAAGCACCCAAGCAGGTTAGGTGCCTAACTCCCATTGGTTTCAGGGAAGTGTTGAGAACCCATTATACCCACTTAAATCAACAAGTCTGGAATGTGTTTGGTACCTCTTGAAATCAGGCCCTTAAAAACTGCAACCCCCAAGAAGATCTAGCTCGGTGGTTGTCAACTTTTTCCTTATGACTCCATGCTACAACAGAAATTATTTTTGTGGCCCCATCTCTAATGTCCTAAATTGAGAGAGGGTGGTCTCATGACTCCTTGGTTGAAAACCTGGGATTCAACATTCAGAGGATTTTGAATTGGTGGGCTTTGATGTTAAACAGAAGCTATCAAAGTTAGAAATTTTTAAGTCAGCAGGTCCAGATAATTTGCATCCAAGAGTTTTCAAAAAGCTTGCTGAAGAGCTATCTGGACCATTAAAGTTGCGTTTTAATAAGTCTTGGCTTGCTCAGGAAGTTCAGAAGACTGGAAGAAAGCTAATGTGGTGCCAATTTTTAAATGGGGAAACAGGATTACCTGTGTATTCATAGGCCTGTCAGCCTGACATTGATCCTGTGCAAGATAATGGAGAGGCTGATTCAGGACCTGATTAATAAAGAGTTAAAGGAGTGTAATGTAATTTAATGCAAATCAGCATGGGCTTGTATCTACCCTGGATGGGGCACTTTTCTTCAGATCATATCTGTAAATAAGGGTGGTGGAAGGAAATTGGGTTTTTAAAAATATTTTTTTGAAAATTAATCAAAAGGTTTGAAAAATAAATGCAAGTGAAATAGTGGAAAGCAAACACCTGGCAGAGGCGTGAATAAGCAAACACTTTGGCAGAGGGTTAAAAGAACAGGCTTCGTTGATTAGTGATAGATGTAATAAAGGTTAAGGATGATGATTAAATATTTATATAGTGCCATAACTTTTCATGGTGCTTTTGTAGAGATTCAAAAAAAAAAGAGACTGTCTATCTCTCTTCAAAAAGCATGGCCTGTACATCAGGCCGAGCTAGAAAATGAGGAAAAAAAGCAAAGGAAGGGAACAGGAAAATAGTGGATGCATATGGGCCAACTCTGTGGGCATGGGGGAAAAGTAGTGGGGGCTGAGCACCCAGTGGCAACTCTCCTCTTCCTCCTCACTGCCTCCTGCCTGCTAGTGGGCCTCGCTGATCAGCACTTCCCCCACTCTCCCTGTGCCTCTCGCCCACCATGATCAGTTGTTTCACGGTGTGCAGGAGGCTCTGGGGGGGCAGAGGGGAGGAGTGAGGGCACGGCTTGCTTCAGGGAGGGGGCAGAACGGGGTGGGAAGAGGCAAGCCATGGGTGTAGCGGGGATGAGAAGAGGTGGGGTGGAGGCCTTGGGGGAAGGGATGGAGTGGGAGTAGGGGTGAGGCTTGTGGCAGCTCCCCCTGGCACATTGGAAAGTCAGTGCCTGTGAGTGGATGGAGGTTAGAGTAATAAAGCGTGGTCCAAACTCTGTCCAAAATTTTTGTATTTAGAGGAATAGTCTTCAATGTTGAAAATGTTCGGGTCAAGAAATTGAGGGGGTTTAACAGTGTCTCCCAGGGAGAAACTGAAGGAGCCCTTTTTTATAATCTAGCGTTTGTGAATCCTGTGCACCAACATAAACAACAATTCCTATACTGAGCGTTTTATTATTACTACTCCTGTGACAACGGAGATCAGGGCCGGACTGTTCGGCTTTGCACAGACATGCAGTAAGAGACAATCCCTGCCCCGAAGAGCTTAAAATTTAAATAAACAAGACAGACAGAGGAGAAGTGACATACCCAAGATCACACAGCAGGTCTGTTAGATTCCGGAAAGGAACCTAGTCCCAGTCCCAGCACCCTATTTCCCTGCCTATGCTGCTTCACGGGTGGTTCTGATACCCATGTAGAATTTCCACCAGTAAACAGTCTGTTATCTTAATATTGTCCTCCTGCTCTGATCATATGCCATACTCCTCTCCATAATATCCACCATGAGCTTACTACAGGAAATGCCAAGCCAAGTCAAACTTTGCAAGTTTTAAAGGGAACTACTGATTTCTATGTCGACTTCCTTAGGAAGGATATTTGATGTCTATAATTCCTACCTCTGCCTTCTCCTGCCATCAAACCCACGTGCCGTGTGTATGGATGGAATCTTGCAATTACAGAATATAGTAAAACAAAGATTTTCGTGTAGTCTAATCTCATGTTGATGCGCTCATGAATTTCCCCTGGTGTAACCCTGATGCACACATCCTATAGGTCAGTATGTAGTCTACATAATATCCTAAATCCTTCAACCCTTACGCAGGTAAGTGATCCAGTGATCTCAGTGGAGTTTTGCCTGCTGACTGCAGGGGTGAATGTGACCTGTATCTGAAATGCTAAAGCATGAAGATTTCTATGGAGAGCAGAGTGCACCTTATGCATAAAACTTGTCTGCAGAAAACAAAGCCTCTATCCTTTCTTTTAAGTTTTTTAATTCTTTTGGGGCTCTGTTTTCTATAGTGTACATTCAAAAGATTTCTGAAACTTCATTCCCTTCAGGTAGCATAGTTTTATCCCTGTTATAGTGGGAACCAATCAAAGAAGGTGGGACTTTTCTCTTCTCCCTTGAGGTTTCTGCAATTTTTAAAAATAGTTTTGACATTGAGACACTGCCATTTTACAGGTGTCCTAACCTCTTAGCTATTGAATTTAATGTCCTGTCTACCTTTGGAATCAACTTTCTGATCCTTGCCAAAGAAATTCAGGACAGTCAACTTGAGTATTGGTGGTAGTGGCCACTTTAGAGTGAGATAAGGTGTGGTATTCTCCTGACATGCATATGAAACTCCTATTAATATTAATAGAAGTAATGCAAAAAGAAAAGCAATTCCCAAGTGTCTATTGAAAAGATAAAAATTTGAAGAGAATATACGTGTTGTAGAGTTTAGAAGGTCCATCTCTGAGAAGCTGTGTTTGAATGCAAACTGCATGAAGCAGGTGGAATATACTCTAACAATCCAGAGCTAATTTCCATTTAGGATTTGTAAAGTGGGAGAGAGGAAGAACCAACTGAAATGAATTTCCAAGTTTCTCTGACTTTATAGTTGATAATCATCTTTCTTGAATTTTTCCTTGCTTCTAGCAACTCTAGTTGTCAGGGGCATTGGGGAATTCTTTTTGCTTTATTAAAGTTTTCATTGCTACCTGGCATAAAGAAAGAGTTTGTTCCTTGTCCATAACTTTCTCTGACAGAATATAGCACAATGGCTAGTACAAGTTCCAAGAATATACATGTGTTATCAGAATCTATTTTCAGAAAGATTAGAGTTTTTGGTGGCTTATCAGCTGACACCTACATTATTATTGAGGTTTATATTAAACATATTATGATTGGTCTAATAAATAGTAAAGTCAAAGGTTATGGGAAGAGACCAGTCTATAGACAAGGATATAAATCTTCTCTAGCAGAGGCTTGGCCTTGAACATATTTTTCTGAGGTTAAATGAGCACCCAGGCTAGGCTGTTTTGAATCTTCTTTTTCTCATTTCAGCTCTTGAAACAAAAGGATGTGGGGAAAACAGAGTGAGAAAACATTCAAGCCAGCCTCCCTGAGATATTTGTTAATTGTCAATAGATGGTTCCTAAACTAGCTGTTCAGTCTTGAAAAAAATCAGGTAATTAAAAAGCTGAGCATCCAGTAAGTTTCAAGTAATCAGGTTATCAAAGATAGATCTTGGGGAAAATTTAGCAAATTACAAAGCTAATACTGGAAATTAACTTATCGATAGTAAGACTTAGACAGCTGGTAACATGACTGATACTTTGAAAATAATAAGAACCTCAATTTTTAGAAATGGCAAACATTTCTCTCAATTATTTTTAAAGGTCTAATTTAAATACAACAAGGCATTAAAACTGAGCTGGATATAATAGGGAGCTGCGATCATGTTGTATTTGTTTGTGTGTTTCGGTGCTAAATATACTGTAGCCTTGAAAATGGGATATTGGAATTTAAATAAGATCATTCAGATAATACCTGGCCGTTTACATCAGTGGTGGGCAACCTGGAACTTGGGGAGGACACTGAGACAGTCTTGTGAAAACTGCCATAGGATTTGCAATGACCTTAAGTGGTCAGGTCCTCATATTTATGTTTTGTCTGAGATGCCCATTCCAGAAGCACAGTTCTGTTAGTCATGTACATTTAGTTTTTGCTCAGTTTGCCAGATTTAGTGTTTTCTAACACTGTTTTTGGTGCTAATCTTTTATAATGGGATTTTAATAAATAGAAAGCAAATTATCTCAGTGGAAGTGTTTAGAAATTTAATCTGTCTGTATAAAACACTCATCATCTCAGCTGTTTGTAATTTTTATGACTATTTTTAAGGCATTAACTTCTTGTGGTTGTAACGGGAGTCTTTGGTTTCAGTTTGGAGTCAAGCCATGTAGACATTCGGATAAACTACAATATACCATTTCGATTAATTGCTATTAGTGTTTTGAACCATTTAATCAGGAAGTTTAATCCACAGAAAGCTCTATCATTCCAATAAGTACCTAAAGAGATTGAATCAATGTTTTTGCTATTCCACATAGGAATGGATCTGCCAAGTGTGTATGAATTAAGATATTTAATAGAGTTTCAAATCCACATGGTAAACAATGCTCAGTATAAGTGATGGCGTGCTAAAAAGTATGATGGAATATTTAATTGTACAAAACAGCTATTTCTCTTTAAACCATTATATTTTGACTTTTTTAAAATTCTTAGAACTGAATACTCCAAATGCACATACTGTCTATCCAGTGTAGCCACATTTCTGAGACCACAGAATACTTAATAGCTGGATATGTGATGACTGTAAGAACTATTCAGTGACTTAGCTACCTGCTGTGAAGGTAGATGATCCATGAGGCATCTGTAGAGACTCCTAGTGAATCCTGCGGAGGAGACCATGGTCATGGTATGTATCGATATCAATAATACATGAAAGTGCAAGAAAGAGGTACTGAAAGCTAAATTTACAGTTCTAGGAAGAAGGCTTATATCCAGGACCTCTGCATTAGGTTTTTCCTAAATAGTTCCGTTTTTCATGTGTAGGGTAAACTAGACAGGATGAATTTTAATGTTTCAATCCAGGGATGAGGAAGTAGCATAGGGAAGGAGTTAAATCTGTTTGCTACTGGGTAATTCTTTGGGAGAAGGAGAGGCTGTGCAGAAGGGATGAGGCTTCCCCAGAATAAAAGTGGAGCTACACTGCTGGCACATCGATGATGTTTGGGAGCATGAAACTAGGACCTGAGGGCTGATTGCAGAGCCTCAAGAGTACTCAGGTTGGATGAAGCCATCTGTTAAGGATATCAGTAACAAAATTATCTCCCTCTCCAGCAGTAAAGGATAGGTTAGGAATTACAGCTGGAATGAAGGACACAGCATTGGACTGGAAACAAATTATGGAAAATTTAACACTATGTCAGGCTAAGGAGTCAAATAAAAATAGACAAATGGCCAAAAATGTGAAGGTCTTATCCAAAGCCCATTGAAGTCATTGGGAGTCTTGGCTATATTGACAAGATCTGCACTTGCTTAAAGCCATTTTTTAATCAGCTAAATGCAGAACTTTGCTGATTGATCTCCTTTTAAAACTTCTTTTCCTCTCACCTTTCTTTCTGGTACTTTGCTGTTTTCTCTCTCCCTTCACAAACAGGCTTTGGCCTCTCTACAGTTGGAAAAGTGCTGGGTCGTTTTTTGTGTGGCTGCCAGTCATGCCACACTACTGACAGGACAGCAGAGAGAAAGCATGTAGTACTGTGTGTCTGAACATGGCTAGCATTCTCTCCACTGGGGACTGAGATTCTTCTTTCAGACTCATTCAACTGCTGCCAAAGCACAGAGCAGAATGCCACTGGGGAAGCAACTATTTTAAAAAGGGAAATCTTGTACCTGTTACCTCAGACAACATTTATTGAGTTTGTATCCCTTACGGACAAGTCCTGTAGAATGGAATGGGATGAAACCAATAAAGTTGCCTGGAAATTTATTTATTTTAATAGTAAATACCACTTCATTCATTTTTTGTAATCATGTTTTAGAATTTAATACCTGGTATATAATTTTTGGTTAAATTTAATAGAATGTATCCAAAAACTTTTTATTGTACGGAATATAGAATAGAAAATAATACATGTCCTATATAGACAAATGTATAATACCTTATTTTTATTCACTTTGCACCCATACACATTGGTGTACGTATACTAGTGTAGACTTTACAATTGCATAGCCCACAACAAGAGCTCAGCACATTGGGTTTCAATTTCTTTCTAAAGTCCAGCAGCTGTAGATGCCCAGTTGAGAATTGAGCTCTTGAACATCCGGTCTTTACAATCTAAACTGAATTCCTAGAAACTTCAGTGTATTTAGTTAAACTATCTGTGTGGAAAAATTCTATAGAATTTAATAGAACATGTTATTTCTAAATTTTAACAAATCATGCTCTAGAAATTAAGGGAATTGTATCCCTTCTATAGAGTTCTATCAGATGATTAAAATAGAAGTTATTCTCTATTAAAAATACTTTCTGTAGCACCCTTTTGGTCTGCATGTACATGTGTTTACACACACACACACACACACACACACACACACACACATACATACATACATCTCCCCCACAAACACACCATGGGGTTCTTAGGTTGGTTGGTGGTGTTTGTATACACACAGAGTGAAATATATAACATGAACTATACAAAACTTTTTAGATATAAATATGAACTGTTATGTAAGAATATAAATGACATACATAAGATACACTAAAATCTTGACTTTATCAAGGATAACTTATAAATATAATTTATTTTGGCCCAAGTAAAGCCTGATTTCCAAAACGGGGAAAAAATACATTTGTAAGCATTGAAGGGCTCAATTTCAGACACAAGGAAAAGACACTGTATTTGCAAAATACGGTAAGGAAGGCTTGATTAATGCTAGGAAGCTTTAAAACAGTCTCCTAATCAGCTTAGCAAACCTCAAAGGAAGTTCTACAAGTGTGTACAGTGCCACTGCAAGCTGAAGAGGGATGGCTGCCCTTTTTCAACTCAAGTGCTAGCCAAAGTTTCGGGCCTTGAGAATGGTGATAGCCAGGTATTTTTCCTGCTGCTTTGTTTATTTACAAAGGATGTATGAAGACCCGTGTTTCTCAACACAGAAGGAATCAAATAACAGGAAACGGCTTTATTTTTGCTCCCAGCACCCCCAGCTAACATTCAACTCAAAAGCTCACTCTCTAACGTTTTCCAAGATTACACTGTGCTCACAGGCTGCTGCTTGGCTTTCTTCCTCCTCTGAGTTTCTCTGTTTCCAGCCTGTCTGTCTCATGAAATACTCAGTGTAACTCCACTGCCCACTCAGTCCAAACTCCTGGGTGGATTCACAGTCTCTTTTTATCTTAGGTGGGGGAAGTGCTTTTGATTAAGTCATTCTGGCTGGGAGCAATGTTAACTGGAGGATGCATTCACTCCCACCCAGTCTGAAAGAGGTTTGTGATTCAGACAGTCACCAGTACCTGTCAGCATAATACTGCCCCTTGCGTTAGCTCCACCCATCCCATCACTGTGATGGCACCCCAAATGGTAACGCCCTGTATGACCCATCCCAAAGAAAATAAACCATTTAGCCAACTAAAAATGATACAAGTTTAACTATCTATAAAGGTACAATATCCTTCTGTCAAGATGTTTTCACATCAACAACCAAAACTGATTTTTATACCCACCCAAATTCCTGTGGGATTTTATGCTCCCAGAAGATTTTTTTCAATCCCGCAAGGGGCCACCTCTTTCAGTCAGTCCCTGAGGAAGAGCAATGGTTTCCATGGAACTTGCTGGCAGACCCCACTCATTCTGTCTGAATGGAGTATTCACCTCTGTAACAACTTTTCTAGCCTCAACTTCCACAGCTACAGCCTCAGATTCTGGGAGGCAGCCAAAATGAATTTTTGTCTCCTGAAGTAAAAGCACTTTCATGTGTGTCCAACATGAAATGGGTATTGAAACATGGATATACCAAGGCAAAAGCAGTCACAAGAGCCTTTTTCAACTTTGAAAATATTAAATCAGCCCCTGCTGACCACTGAAATGATTTCCCTTTCTTACTCTTTGTCGCTTGTCAGAAACATTCAGCAAACAAACAGGGATTGGTTCTTGTTTGCCATCCACAAAAGTGTTAGCAGCTAAGATACCTCAGAGACCTTGTGTCTCAAAACAGGTTTCAGCCACTCCGCATCTCTCCCTTTCTCGAAAGCTACCAAAGCTACCACAACATGTAGCTGTTATGATGGTTTCTTCTCTCCATCCTTTTACCTCCCGGGGCAGGACAATTCATTCGCAGCAAACCAACTGCTGAAACTTTTTGTCCCACCTTAAAAGGGAATTTCCATAGACTGAATTTGTAAGACACCTTTCCTGGCACCGGTTATGCAGTTATTAGCCATACTGAAGTCCAACCCAATTATTAGTGTGTCCACTATTTCAGCCACTCAGACTTCCTGCACTAATTCCAGATGTCCAATTTTCAAACCTAAGTTTTAGATGGGTGCCCTTGCCCCAGTCACTGTCTCCGTTTGAGACCAATTAGGTGGTTCAGATTTGGATCCCTGGTTCCCTAGTTTTTTAGCATGTCTGGTTTGATAACTGCTATGTTTGAGCCAATGTCAATCACCTCTGTGTGGTTTACAGATTATATACTCAATAGCCAAACTCCCATTATTGTTGTTGAACTGCCCAGATTTAAACAAAAACTGCGGGGCTGACCTTTATGCCTCCAAACATTGTCCCTACAGCTTGCTCCATTTCCCAAACTGAGCAAGAGACTATCAGTAGAGATTTGTGAGACACCCTGTCTCGATCTGTCTTTAATTTATAACAATTGTTTTTGTGGCCAATTTTGTCAAGTACCAGCATTTAACTGATTGCTTTTTTTAGTTTATTGCCACTTCTCCCTTCTTTTACAAACTAGATTTATCATTTGTTTTAATTGTTCAATACAGTCATGAACCAGATTAGAATCCCTCCTTTCATCATACACATTAGAGACGCAGCTGTACTTACAGGACTTATGACAGTCAGCTTCCATCTTCCTCACTAGCAGCTGCTTCCTCTTCGAGTGAACTGCTGGAAAAAAAAATTAAAATTCTGTGGCAAAATCCACAACCTCTTAGAGTGTCTTTGATCACCTTTAGCTGATCTGATTCTATGAGCCCAATTCCAGATGAGCATCTATACACTGGTCTATTGCCAGAGTATCCTGTAAGGTCTCAGTAGTTTCTGGGTATGCCAGAAACACAGGTCTCCACGGATCCTCTTCCAGTTCAAGTGGGGTTTCTTTTTTCCCTCTCCTCTATCTCTTTGCTATGCCCTGGCCAGCAGAGATTGATGGCTAGCTCCAAACTTCATGTCAAAGGCTTGTACCAGGGCTGGATAACTCCCTCTCTCTCTTTTTTGGGGCGGGGGGGGGGATTTCTGCAGCGCTGTCAGTCCAGGGACACCCAAATTGGCTGATAGCAACCCCGCTGTCTGTCCCTCTTGCCAACCATTCATTTAATCTATAAAGTTGAATGAAGCCAAATAAGCCTCCCAGAGTTTTTGCATCATATGAACTGTGACAACCTGGCCTCTTCCTTTTGGGTCTCTATGAATTAGAAATGGAGTAAAAAACTGTTGTCCAAGTCCTCTGACTGGCCCAATTCCTCATCCAGGCAGCTACCATCCACTATGGTCTTGTGACGTTTTGATATCCTGCAGCTGAAATTTTAGTTCCTTAAGCTGCAACCCATCTCAGTTAGCAAGTTTCAAACTGGTCAAAGCCTGCTTGGTCTCCACTATTTCATGGAAGATCTTCTAGTCTATGACAGTCAGGTTAGTTGTTACCTCATCAATCTGTTTTACCATTCCAGCCTGGCATGTTGCAGTTGGGTTTCTGAATCTGCCCAGGCACTTTGTCGTTCCTGCTCCAATAGAGATTTCATCTCAGCTGGAAATTTTCTCTGAGTTCTTTCTGGGAAACCTCCAGTTCTTGTTTTAATTTGGGTCATGTCTTAATTCCTTTTGTGAAATCTCCAGCTTGTGTTTTAATTCCTGTGGGCCATTTCTGATTTCTGCACATATCTCTGTTGTTTGTTCCATCTTGTTCAACAGGAACACCTGGCTTAAGATCTCTCTCCTTGGAAACTGGATCCCACTACTGGCAATAATGTTGCCCCCTCTGTGACCTGAACAGCTAGTCAAAGATTGGGGTTCTGGTGGTGTTCCAACTGGGAGCAGGAATTGGTGATAAAAGGTATTTCTGTGCAGTTTTGTTTATTTACAAAGAATGTACAAAATCCTATGCCTCTGAATGCAGAAGGCATCAAATAGCAGGAAACAACTTCTTTTGGTCACATCACCAAGAACACTCTTCAGCCAACACCAGACTCAAAAGCTCACTGTCTTTAGCTTTTTCCAGGGTCACACTATGCTCACAGGCTGCTGATTGGCTTTTATCCTCCTACGAGTCTGTCTCAGTTTCCAGCTTCTCTTTTACTTACACCCCACCCATGCTACAAAACCCCTCCACCACTCAGTCCAAACTCCTGGGCCTGTTCACAACCCCCTTTTGCCTGGGGTGGGGATGGGATTCTGATTAACTCACTCTGACAGTTATTTTAATTGAAATCTCCAGTCTCAAAGAGGTTGGTGCTTCATGCAGTCACCAGTACCTCTCAGCCTACCAGGGGACTTGAGACCAGAACAATATCTTCTGGGAGACCTGCAGCTCTTAATTGTGACTGATATCTAAAATAAATGGAAACTTTAGACTCATAGACTCAACTTTAGGCCATGTCTGTGCTAGTGAACTTACAACAGCATAGCTGTACTGATGCAGCTGCGCTGCTGTAAGATTGCTCATGTAGCTGCTCTATGCCGATGGGAGAGAGCTCTCCTGTCGACATAATAAAACCACCTCAATGAGCAGAAGTAGCCTCCCTCCAACCTTGCGCTGTGCGCTTGAGTGCTTATGCTCGGAAAACTTGTTGTTCAGGGGGTTGTTTTTTCACATGCCCTGAGCAACATAAGTTTTGCCGAAATAAGTGGTAGTGTAGGATGGCCTTAGTAATTTTTTGTGTCTGGTCATAGTATAAGCTGTAGGTTTGAATTTGGAGAGTTTTACATTTATAATTGTATTAATTTATCTAATAGCTTTAATGATATTGACCATGATTCCTAACACTTTAGGTATTAGTCTGCTGTGAAAGAAAAACTAAATAGAAAGATTTGTAGGGTTTAATGTAGATAGCAACGCTATGGGGGTGTGGGGAGATGGATGCTATTAGCTGAGGGGAGCTGTGCTGAAAGCTTCACAAGAAAAGCTGAGATGGGGAAATGTTGTCTTGGAGGATCAGAACTTTTGCAAAGCAAATTTTTAAAATTACTTGGATGGTTCAGCAAATGCTGAGAAAATTCTCTGACTGCCAGGCATGAAAAAGTCTTGCAATTTTAGTTGGATGATGTCTTGAATGGGAAACATTTTTGCAGCTGAAAGTTTATTTTAGATCTCATTTATTAAAATTGAATATTTAAATTAATCTTTGCTGTGTTGTTGCAGCCATGTTGGTCCCAGGATGTTAGAGAGACAAGGTGAGTGAGGTAATTTCTTTTATTGGACCAACTTCTGTTGGTGAAAGAGACGAGCTTTCGACCTGAAGAAGAGCTCTGTGTAAGCTTTAAAGCTTGTGCCTTTCACCAACAGAAGTTGTTTCAAAAAAATATATGAATTTAATAATATCTTAGTTGACGGGGTCATCATTAACATCTATCTTGCTCTTGTTTTTTGCAGTATCTGCTTCTATGGTGCTGCAGGATTCTTCCACCTATTCATGGATAGAAGGCATCTGCTATGCATCATCACTTGCCCTTTCTCATTAAACCTCCCTATACTTGTTAAACTAAAAAATTACTGGTTTCAGAGTAGCAGCCGTGTTAGTCTATATCTGCAAAAAGAACAAGAGTACTTGTGGCACCTTAGAGACTAACAAATTTATTTCAGCATGAGCTTTCGTGAGCTACAGCTCACTTCTTCAGATGCGTCTATTCATCTGTGCATCTGAAGAAGTGAGCTGTAGCTCACGAAAGCTCATGCTGAAATAAATTTGTTAGTCTCTAAGGCGCCACAAGTACTCTTGTTCTTTTTAAAAAATTACTATTCCCCGTAGGCCTCTTCTGGAAGCAAGGAGATAAGATCTGTCTTTGAACATTGTTCAAGGGCACCAGGTTACTCATCTGTTCAGATGAAATATGTCTAGCATACATAGACAATGGATACTAGATCCGGAATGCAATATTCATTACATGACAACCTGTTATGTTACATTGTACTCCTGTCTTAGGATTCAAAAGGACATTCTCTCAGTTGTACTCTGTAACAGACTATGTAATTAATGGAAGCAGGCAGAGCAGTTGCAAATAGCCTTTCAAGCAGGTAGTATTGCACTGGATGGTGAGAGGGTAAAATGGGAGTTATTCAGGACCACCTTTCCCTCAAGACCTCTGGACCCAGAATCATGCAGTGGAGGACACCGTGGGGGCACCAGAAGCCATGTGGCAGTCCTTCGATCCCAAGCCATATGGGCTTTGGGAAAGACACTGCAGGAGGGAGCCAGCCAGAGACTGGAGCCAGCAGAGTAGCTAGAGCTGCAGTTTACCCAGGACCATAGCACACAGATAATGTCATCAAGCTGCTTTCTACAGTTACCACTTCAAACATTCTCTCCCCTGTGGTCCTTGGCTGTTCCAGCTCTTTACTTTCCCCTTCCTCACGGCCTCCAGCTTGCTCTCTTCCTTTGTTTTTCCACCCAGCTCACCAGAGTGCAAATGTACATAGTGCTGTGGTGATGGGAACTTATGCAGATAGATAGTATTTTTAATATTAAAATAATTAATAGTGTATGAGGAAGGATGAACTTCTGCTTATATTTACCCCCTTCCTATAATACAAAATAACAGGGCACTTAATCCAATGAAAATTCATTAAATTTAAAATTGATAGAAGGAAATGCTGTCATGAATGCTTGATCGGTGGAATTCACTGCTGCAGGATATTACTGAGTTAATGTAACTTCATACATTTCAAAAATTTACTAAACTTTACAGCAAGGGTCAGAAGCTTACTTTCACTGATGCCAATGAGAATTTCACCACTGACTTCAATGACAACAGTATCTGGTCTTTACTAGATGTGGAAGAGAATATTGTGTACTATGACACTAGCTAGTATAGCTGTTATAAGGTCTCTTGATCCCCATGCTTCAAAGATTATCTTGTTAACTTGATCAATTTAGGTATGATCTACAAAGGTATGAGACTCCAATTCAATTTAAGGGGAGATGGACTAAACCCCACATGAGGAGCTTCCCAACATTGGTACAATATTATTCAGTAGGGTTCATTATTGGGAGGAGAGGGGGATGACTATCTCCTTTTGGCTACTCAGAAATAGGATGCTGGACGAGGTGGGATTAGATTTATTACGGTGTGACAATTCCTAAGGTGAGACCACTATCTGTGTGGCATTTCTACTAACTCGTATTTGCATCAAATGAATATGAACAATATCTTTTAATAAAAAGAAATAAAAGAAATTCAGGCTAATTCTATCCAGGGAAAGTTTGGAGCCCTGTAAAATACAACACTTAAACAACATGAAAGAAGATGCAAGATCCCTCACTTGTTCACCAGTGGCAAAAAATCACCATTCAAGTGACTTAACCTTTGACTAAAAATTAAACCAAAATGTGTAATATTCTGTCTTGAACTTGTCTTTAAGTTTCCAAGCACAGAAGGAAAGTCTCACAATCTGTTTCCCAAATGCCATGTCAAACAAAAGGAAGTGCTTGTTTTGTCCAAGCACTTCCTACTTGAATCAGAACACAGGGGGAAATGCTATGTTAGTCACTGGCTCTCATTCTGCTATGATCTTACTGGACTGCGTACATGTGTATCACTGCCCTCTGTTGATTGTACATAAGCAGGTCTGATATTCATCTACCAGCTGAGCAAAGAAGCAGACACTTGACCAGGTAGGAGCTCAATCCTCATAACCTTACCCATGCAAGAAATGGGACCGGTTTACTTGCACTAATAAGAGTTCCATGATCAACCCCTAAAAGTCCAAGATTTTGAAAGCAAAAGTCTTTGTCATTTTTAGAAATTAGTGATACTCACTCCTCCTTCACTATAGTAGCATATATTCACACTGAAGATAATTAACTGCCATGTATATATTAGTTGCAATAAATACAACCACCTATTTGTCCTTTGCTATAAGAAGCAGGCTTATGAAAGGCATACTCGAAATCCACTGGGCACAGATAATTAAATAATAATTATGTGCAATCTGTGAGCTTTAATGCATAACTTTGACCTACAGCTATAACATTATGTTAACTCTTATGGCATAGTGATGCATAGTGTAGTGAGCCACCTTATTTACGACTTCCTCCTGATGGGATAGCACAATTTGAGTGAAGTAATATGGGCAGATGCAGATTATCACTCCCAGCTAACATGGTTCCCAAAGTACATCACCAAACTTCAATTCAAAGGTCACCTCTGTTGCTTTGAAGTGGTCTAGGGCCTGAGCCAAAGGCTATTGAAGTCACTGGAAAGGATCCCACGGGCTTCAGTGACCCTTGAATCAGGCTCTGAGTAACACAGAACAGATGCACACAGACCTCAGCATGATAAAGAGCAAAATTCAAACTTCTATAGCCATCCTCTGACCCAGCAGCTGTTTCATTAACATCTGCCTGAACCTACAAGACCTCCTACCAGTTAATGGCTTCTACTATGCATATAGAATTTGTTTTTTTTTGGCAGCCCTCATGTCTTTTATTATGCAGATTAATGTCGGTCAGATTCCATTCAATGTGGTTACATTCTTTTCCACATATCCAAGCAACACAATTCAGCTTCTCCAGAGATGGTTTCAGTTTCTTCACTTTGAAAGGTGATGCATTGCAAGCCATTCTGTTCAGTGTTAAATCTCCTAGCTGCTGAAACACACATTTAAAAATCACGCTAAACCATATTTCAGATCATGTCTTTGAATCCCCATTATGTGCAGGGGGATTTGTTACTTTGGCTTAATTTATGTTATTACACTGTGGGCAAAATTCTCCTCTCATTTACACCAGTATGATTCTATGTTGATGGAGTGACATCGTTGTTGGGTGGGAAAGGAACGCAGCTCTTTGCGATGAGACTAAGGAAAGACTCTGAAGGAAACTATGAAATAACTAGGGGTTTGTCCACAAGATGGGGCAATGTGCACTACTGGGGTATGATTTCTAAAGTGCACTAATGTGTTGTTCATTAATTGGTCCACGTAGACCCTGATGGTGCACACTAAATGTTCCCTGCTGCACTTTATATAGTGCTGTAGTATGCTAGTGAACACTGAAAGTATTCACCCATTAATGCACAACACATTCCCATGCTTCAGAAATCATATGCTATTGTGCACAATGCCCCACCATGTAGACTAGCCCTCAGAATAGCGTAAACCAGAAAAGTTGATTTGACAAATGATCACACAGAGTGAAGGCACACATGAAACATAACGCTATACTGGATTATAAGCAAGATGACTGTTAAAATGAAAGTTCTGTCTGCTGCTGATTAAGCTCTAAAGCTTAAATATTACTTCATTTGTAGTTGTCTTTTAGTATTTAAGCCACAGCTTTTTTCTCTCCCCCACCCCTACTCCAAGGAAAGAACAAGTGTTTAGAAATACTTATAGCAGAGCTTCCTGAACTGAGCCATCTCAGACGTTGGAGAAAATAACCATCCTAAAGGAAATTGGAGTGCAGATGAATAGCTGTTCCATTCCCTACTGCCTTCATCTACTTTGTGTCTGAATCATGCTCCATCTTGAACTTTTGTATTTCAGGGTACATTCTTGGTCAGGAATGACTTCAGAAATCATAGTTGTAGGTAGTTGTACACAAAACAATCCAATCTATTCAAGTGTCAATGTGTACTTCATGTTCAGAAGCATGGGACTCTCCGGATGGTTCTTGATTAAATAAATGGATTACATGCATATGTATTAGTCAAGTTCTAGTCACTGTTGTTTCTCCTGGAAGGTAAGAGTGTAGGGGTTTGAAGGGTGGGAGATGTTCATAGGGTTCTCATAGGGCTTGTCTGCAATCCCCTGCAGTTCGGACTATAGGGATGTGAAGAGCAGCCTGCACCAAAGTGCTGCGCTGCAACTCCCCTATGTGGGCGTGAACTAAAAGGTTCCAAGTCTGTATTAATGTAGTTCTCTTCAAACAGGAACCAACCCCCCAAAATACCCCAAGCAGAATTTTTACACTGAAAAGGGAAGTGATCCAGAAACTCCTTGAAATCCACTAGGGGCTTCACTATTGCTTATGATTTTACATGGAAGACACTCAGATACTACAGTGATGGTGGCTGTATAACTCTGAAGAAAGAGGTATTGGTGTCTTAGGAGTGGAGCATCTTTCTCATTCTATGTCACTAAAATCTCAGCCTTCATAAGGGCTGACTTTTTAATACTTGAAATAAATTAATTGAACTTCTTTTATGTTGTGTTTTTTCTTCAAGTGGAAGCATAAATTATGTATAAAACCTTTATTCTCTTCTCCCAGTAAACACTTTTGCAGCAACTTCGGTGGTGGGAGCATATGTTTACCAGTCTCACATTTTGTCTCATTTCTGTGCTGTGTGTTTCCTCATATTGTTTTTAATGTCTATGTGTGGACTAGAAAACCTTTTAAAATTTTGTCTGGAATATTGATGGTGAATTAACAGTTCTCGGGTAATCGTGCTGTGGTTATATTTTTATTACACTATCAGTCCTGTCTATCCACAGAGCAGGGGTGGGCAAACTACGGCCTGCGGGCCACATCCAGCCCGTGGGACCATCTTGACCAGCCCCCAAGCTCCTGGCCTGAGAGGCTTGCCCCCAGTCCCTTCCCTGCTGTTCCCCCTCTCCTGCAGCGTCAGCTTGCCCCGTCGCTGGCGCAATGCTCTGGGCGGCAGGGTTGTGAGCTCCTGGGGCAGTACAGCTGCAGATCCTGGCCTGACCTGGTCTCTGTGCTGCGCAGTGGCAGCGACATGGCCTGGCTCCAGTCTGGCAGTGCGGCTGTAACGCCACCAGCCACCTGTGCTCCAGGCAGTGCAGTAAGGGGTCAGGGGAGTTTGGGAGTTGGGGGGTGGATAGAGAGCAGTGGAGTTTGGGGTGGTGATTAGGGTGGGGATGGTGATTGGGGTGTAAACAGGAGGTTGAATGGGGGCATGGATCCTGGGGGCAGTCAGGAAGGAGGGGGGGGATTGGATGGGGCAGGAGGGAAAGTGAGGGACAGGGGGTCCGGGGGCAGTCAGGGGACAGGAAGAAGGGGTGGTTGGATGGGGCGAGGGACCCGGGGGGGCCATCAGGAATGAGAGGAGGGGTTGGGTGGGGTGGTGGGGGTCTAGGGACAGTCAAAGGATAGGGAGTGAGGGGGATATGGATGGGACAGGGGTCCCAGAGGGGCCCTCAGGGAATGGGGGGGTTGGATGGGGCAGGAGTCCCGGAGAGAGGGGGAAGATAGGAGGTGGGGGCCAGGCCACAACCCCCTCCCCTAATTGGCTCTCCATACAATTTACGAAACCTGATGCGGCCCTCAGGCCAAAAAGTTTGCCTGCCCCTGCCATAGAGTGTATATATGAATAGCACACTGTCACTTTAAGAGCTGAAGTGGTTACTTTTGATCTAGTAGTCACGTTGTTTTTGCAAATCATCCCAATTTTTGAATGATTTCCTATGCAAGTGTTGTTCAAAACTCCCTGAAGGTTTATGTAACACAAGAAATGGGTTCAAGGTTCACTAGTCAAATACTGTTTGAAATGTTGGAAAGGAGGAAAGGTAGAATATTTCAGCAGATACATTTGAATGATGATGAACGGTATTTCTCTTCTTCACAGAGGTGGGTTATGGTGATAAATACATTAAAGATTGTGAGGCACTCAAATATGACAGTAATGGGGGCCATATAAATATCTAAGACCTACTTTTAGAGAGAGACTTAAGCACGTGCTTAAGTGCTTTCCTGAATTGGAGCCAGAATGAAGATGCCTTGCAAAAGATTTGCTCATAAGTGCCTACATCAATTTGGAAAATATTTAGGCTCTTAAGTCACTTAGCAAGCAAAATATTCCAAAGGACCTATCTTCCTGTGAATTCAAGAAGCTGTGGGCTTATAGAGCAAATCTAGTTATCCCATAATGTTCTGCTTTGGGAAACAAAACTGATGGCTCAGCCCTATCTATTGCCAAGGCACAACCATGCTGTTTTAAGTACAGTGCGTAAGTCAGGCTCCTAATGAAGCTAGGAAGCAAAAGCATCTTTGGAGTTTATATTCATATGAGTAGGGAAAGGAAAGGAAATGCAAATCCCATTGCTCTATACAGTGCCCCTCAAGAAGGAGACTGTGGTACATCACGGGACATATAGTCCAACTAGGAAGCCTGGCCCATACTGGAAAATGTGAACATGAGGCACCCATACTACAACTCCCATAAAACACCATGGTGGCATTTCTGAATCTAAATATTTTGGTTTTCCATTTTTCACAAGGCAACATTTTCCACGAGGATGGGGGAACATTTTCCAATCTGTTCTATTAAGGAATCATAGTAGATTGGAGGGGAGGAGAGGGAGGGACTATTGCTATTGTTGTCTTAAAAATTCTAGAGAGAAAATTCTATTTAAAAAGTGTTCTATTTTTCTTGATGCAGTTGTTGTTTATTACTCTGCATGATTACAAGCCTAAATATATACTTCCCAGCCTATATGTATGTAATGAACCATGGCTGCATATATATAGATATCATTTACAAGGATTGAATCTGGAACTATCAATACTAACAAGCTAAGCTAAGCTTCTACCACTAGAGCTCAAGGCGAACTCCTTTAGCTTGAGAAAAATAGCAGGCTGTTACAGTCACTGGGGACAACAATTAACAGGGGAGATATTCACATGCACTGGATCAGTGTATTATATGGATTCTAAAGTACATGTCTGGCACCAAAGTTAATTTGAAGATGAAAGTTGTAGGAGAAGTATAATTTACTTTGGTCATTTGCTCTCTTATCAGGCTATTATATAGGGACTGGAAAGTCAAAGAAAATAAAATCTGGAAAATCTACAGTTGCTTAACCAAATATTAACTTAGTGTAAGCAGGGGCAGCTGTGATTGATGGCATGCACTCACTCTGGGGTTGAATTTGAACAAGTGGATCTGCATGGACATCTTGTTACATTTTAAATTGGTAAAATTTTCTTATACAGATTGCTCGATATTTATGATTTTTTCACCTGCCTTCGCATGATAAGGGGAGAAATTAAAAACATTTAAAAGTTTTCTTAAGCTATGTCTATATTACAGCCTGTGTCAGCATAACTTATGTCCTCAAGGGTGTGAAAAAACCATACTCCTGAGCGACATAAGTTATGCAGACATAAGCTTTCATGTGCATAGCGCTATGTTGGCAGGAGAGCTTCTTCTGTCTACATAGCTTCTTCCACTCGTGGAGGTGGTTTTATTATGCAGACAGGAGAGCTCGCTCCCATCAGCATAGAACGTCTTCACCAGATGCTCTGCACTGGCACAGCTGTGCTAGTGCAGCCGCGCTGCTGCAGTGCTATACATATAGATATGGTCTTAGTTTCTGCATTTTTAAAAGTGGACTTTTAACTGTAACAGCCTGAGGCTCTTTAAAAGCTAGGTGAGAGTGTTATATGAGTTATTCCTAGTGAAAAGGAGTTACAATGCCCAGGATGAACAAATGATCTTTCTCTGATAGCTACATTTTGTGAGACTTTCCAGACCTCTGTTATAAGGCCAACTGATACCCAAAAGAAAATGAGGACACACTTGCACATATTATATTACACAGAATACAAGAAATAGTATTGCAAATTCAGGAACTGCAGCTGTAATGAGATGTATTGTGCCCGTTAAAGCACTATCTTAAATGTGAGGTTATTTCAAAACAGAAAAGGTTTCTGATCCCATTCTGTTAGCTAGTTTGGAGAATTTCTGGCTACCTTTATTATTTATCCTCTGCTAGCTAATAGAGGGATAAATGATTGGAATTTAACAGCTTTTCAGCACAGTATGTATTATTTATTATTTGTATTACCATAGCACCTAGGAGCCCTAGTCATGGACTGGATCCAGGATTTGCAAAGTGCAATACAGAGAAACTAAATTACCCCACACCCCCAAATCAATTTAGTTTTATCAGCATTTGTAAAATCCTCACTTGCTGTTAGAGGCAAATGGGCTTTCTATTTCTCAGAAGGCTAGTGTTCCCTTAAGGGGAACAGAATTGGAAAAGAGAGGCAATATGTTTGGGACACTTTCCAAAACTGAGTGACTGTTTGCTTAGTAGCACACCTTATAATATTGCAGTGGCTGGACTCTGTAAAGACTTGTTTGCTAGAAGCCAGAATAGACTGTTGGTTCAAATGCTAGCAGGTGGGGAAGTACCAGTGAGAAGCGGTGAGTTGAGGCTTGCAAGCTAGAAGTGGATTTATTTCTAGGATGTTGCTGAAGGTGCCAGGAATGGACTATAAAGACACCCAAGGCAAGGCTATACAGTACTGTAGGAGTCCAGGCTACTGACAAGGTGGCACGGAGACCATGTTTGGGGGACATAGGATCCAACAGCTTCTGAATAGAAAGTCTGAACTGGGATCTATAATAATACTTTTCTCTGCTTGAGTGGGTAAAGAGGATACCTCTAAATGAATGATAAATGAGTTAGTTCATGGGTGTACCTGTAGTAAAGTAAGTGTTTGATTGTTACTCATATCTGGAATTGAGATGTGGTGACTGAGTTTTCCTGCAGTGGCCTTTGAAAAGACCCAACATTTTTATCAACGAGCCTCCCACCCTTTGGGAAAGTGTCTTTGCAATAAGGGGGAAGAATGAGGGGTGACATGATATAAAATTTCCAAGTATGAAGGTTGGTGGTGGCAGCAGGTACCTAAGCCTGGAGCATAGCAAACCTGAGGTCATAAGTCATGACACATATTGCGCACAGATTAATTGGGATATAGTATGAATATCATTTTGCTAATATTAATCTTTTCCACCATGTAGAGCTGAATAATTTAAATATTATTGGCTCTTCACTTTGGGAAGATTAAATTAAGACAGGCAGAAGATATGTATATGTTGTCTTGTCATGACTGATAACTGCAGCTGTTCATGCCATCAAATGTGGTGCTTACATATCACAATGATGTGGATTGGATTGTGGCGCAGAGAGAATCAGCCTGTGTGCACGGAGGGGCAATACTCTGTTTCATGCAATGATGCAGTGGTCATTGGATTTTTGCCATCTGCCTCATTAAGATGACCAGCCAGCTGTGACACAACTACTTTGGGAAGAAAAGGACGATGTTCAAAGCACATTTCCTATTCTTATACGTCGGATGGTTTTATAAAAGGCTGCTCAGTCATCCAGAATGTTGCCACTTCAATCCTCCACTGGGCTGCTAGATCATTTTATTTTGTTTTGCATATGTAGGACCAAATCCCCAGATTGTCATTCAGTCCATGCTCTTGCAGACTTTCCCTGGTGTCCATAGGAGTTTTCCAGAGTGAAGAACTGGAATTTGGTCCCTAGTTTGCAATAGCATCCTCACTGGCTATTTAGTGACTTGCCATGCTGGAGTTGGGCAGTCTAGCGATGTGATGATCAAATGGGGCTACCTCACTGGCCTGAATATCTGTGACTGCAGCAGAGAACCTCAAAATAGGAAGCATCTCCTGCGATGCCAGCTGCTTGAATGCAAATTCTCTTCCAGTGACCTAGCAGAGTGCAATAATAGGGGAATCACATGTGCATGCATGTGGTGGGAAGCAGTATGAGGACATGATAAGAAGTGACTCATCTCTCTCAAATGGGCTTTTAAGCCCCAATTCCATAATTAAATTTTCCAACTGTATGTGAATGGATTGGTATAGGGTAGCTGCTGTGCTGAAAAATCATCATCCAGCTAAATTCAAGATGACTTAAGGAAAGTCTAGAAGTCTCCCAGCAAGTCCATGTTTAGGACCAGTGCCATGAGTGACACGCAGAATGTGATGCTAGCAGATGGTCCTTGTCTCTTGCAGAAGTCCCACAGCAATAGTCTTCCTAAACAGACAACATACAACCAACGTCACTAGTGACTTTTGCCAGGTTTAACTGAGTCAGTGGAACAGATGGTTGCACAGCTGTTCAAGCAGTTTCAAGCGAGAGCTGGACACCCAGTGGAGATGGATGTGGGATAGTCCTCAAATGGTAGTTAATTCTGTAAGTCCAACACAGAATGCCTTCCTACTGCATGTGCATATGTCTACATAGAGATTAACGCTGTTGTTTCAGGCCAAGGTTAACTAGGCTTCCAAAGTTTTGGTGCTTGGATTCTGAAACACTCTACTACGGGGTAGTAATAATGTACTACTATGTACTAACACTACATTTTAATTGTTCTCTTAATAAGTGATTGAATTCTTAATACTGCTGCTTTGGTATTCAATTAAGTACCTAAACAGAGCCTGGAGAAAGAGTAAGAGTTAAACTGTAATGGAAATATTTGAACAGATAGAGAGGTGTTTCCTAGGGGAAGGGGTAGCTCAGTGGTTTGAGCATTGGCCTGCTAAACGCAGGGTTGTGAGTTCAATCCTTGAGGGGGCCACTTAGGGATCAGGGGCAAAATCAGTACTTGGTCCTGCTAGTGAAGGCAGGGGGCTGGATTAAATGACCCTTCAGGGTCCCTTCCAGTTCTATGAGGTAGGTATATCTCCGTATATTACATCTCATTTAAATTTGTTTTTATTTTTTGTAAATTTTCTGAGTTTTGTACGTGTTAAGTAGATTTAGTTGAATATGCAGTGCTTTAACTTCTTAGAGGAGTTACAGCCATCTGAAATACAGTGGTGTCTGAGGCATAAAAACCTCCTCTTAATTAAATGGGAAAAACCATCCCCCTTCCTCCTTTCCATTTGTCTGTTAAGCAACAAATCTTGATAATTTAATTTCTTTCTATGTGACTACAGTAAATATAAAAAGCTTTTAAGAAGCAGCAGTTTATCTTGTTTTGCTTTAAAGATCATAAAATTAAAAAAGTAATTTAATTCATATAGTAGCTGGACTTGATATGCCATTTTCCTTTTTTTTTCTGATCGTGTTATTGATAGCCATGAAGTGTACAATGCAGGAAAGAGAGCCAGTTCATATTTTTGTTGTTGTCAAAGCTGATCTGAGGAGAAGCAGAATGCTGCACATAGTCTATTGAGAGAGAAGCCTGAATAAAAAGCCCAGTTCTGAAGAGCTCTTTCCAGGGTGTGCAAAGATTTGGTGTGAAATCTACCTAAAAATCAAGATCTGAGCATTAAGGCTAAAGACGATTTTCAAATTAATTCTCTTCTTGATCCGACCAGTAAAAAACAGTTTGATTTTTAAAGTTATCAGTTTAGCTTTTGAAAATAGACACACTCTTTTATCACTATATCTTCTCCAACTATCTTAAGCTGTGATCACAACATATCTCACAAGATGAGAGTGAGGTCTGATAAATGCTTGGTTGGTGCCTCAGTGATGCAATACCAAGGTGCAACAGGAAGAAATGTTGGTGGGTCAATAGGTGTCACTCTTTTCTTTTGTTGCATTGTCCCAGCTAGGTGTGTAGAGGACAGTGTGCTCCTGGAAGCTTTTCGGGGGGGGGCGGGGGGAAGAGGTCCATGTCCTTGCCGAGTTCCTGACCACTTGATCATGAAAGACACTTGTGGTCCATTTTGTGAGGGGGATAAAAATTGCGGTTTTCTATATTGTTTTTAGCCTATGTATGTTTTTCATAGCATTTCAGCTGGATACAGAATTCTTTATTGTATTCTACTCTATTGCCATGTCTTGTTCATATTTTGCAGCTTGTAAGGAGGAAAGAGGATGTCCGCTTCTGTCTTGTTTTCTCCCCAAACCCTTTATTGTTAACACTAAAAGTAGAATCTGCACAGTTTATTAGGAAAGTTCATCAAGGGCTTCAGCATTTGTTGAGGGCTCCTGGAACTGTGTTCTCCTGAGATGTCCTGATACATTTAAAGGGTTCAGCCTTGCAAAGAACTGAGCCCTCTGACTTCAATCCTGCCATGCGTATCATCATATAATTAACATATGTGAATACTTGGTTCCACAGAAATCCATCCCTTGTGCTTTAAAACTTCCCTGGGCTGGGGCCAGAGAGCTCAGCATCTTGCAAAGCCAAGCCCAAAGGCGCTACTAGGAAGGGATTAAAAAGAAAACTACTAACCTCTCTGCAATATTTCTGCTTCATGTACCTTTTTGGTTCATTCCCAGTGTTTTATGAAGGGTATATTGAAGGTGAAGTTAATTTCTCTGAGTTAGGTAATGGATTGATCCTCTCTACTCTATGTCCTTCCACTCTTCTGACCCCTAAGTCTATTAAATGGACCCCAAAGTTCCCTATTGGCAATATGTCTGTTAGAGATAAAGAATACCTGTGTTTAAATATTGAGGATGCTTGCTGCCTATTGATCAAGGCATCATCTCTAATTACAAGTTTTGATTAGAAAAGGCAGATGTTACAAGTGTTCAGAATACAATTGGATTACCCATGTTTATTGAATTTCATTCCTAGAGTAATGTAAATTCTGGAAAAAAATACCCACAATGATGCTGGTGTCATTTCCAGTTAGGTGCAGAATGCCAATATGTACAAGGCAATTAATGGACATGCTTAAGAATAGACTTACAGGAGACCATAACTGAGGCCTTAATGATCACAGGAACAATACTAACCATGTTAACTATGTCATTTGAACTCCTAAAGGGAAGGGCCAGAAAGCCATTGGCAGGAGAACCGATTATATCTGCTGATTTCAGGTAGTAAAAGCTGGATACTTGCTTAAAAGGGTAATTTGTCATAGGATCACTGACTCATAAGGCAGCATCTGCTATTTTCTACCACATAAGCTCAGTATTAAATCATTATCACTTAGACTCTGCTTTTTCATAACCAACACCATTTTCTCACTCTTGCAGCAGGAGTCCTAAAGAGATGCCTAATGTTAAAAATAAAATGCTAATGACTGAGTTATTTGAATATAATCACTTATGAACACAACTATCAAATAGATATTGACGAAAGTCTGAAAATTAAGGTCCAAAAATCCTCTTTCTAATTAAAGGAGTTAATGAATCTGTACATCTTAAGAATTTCATTTAATTAATTAAGAATAATATATACAAGAGGAAGAAGTGCCAAAAAAAAATTCTATAGGAGAGTGGAAAGTTGCCCCCCACTTGTTTTTTTCAAGCTACATTGTGTATGGAGTAAGTTGCATGCCAAGATTTTCATGAAAGGGTGTCTAAAATTATTTTCCGAAGTCTGCGTTTAGGTACTTAAATATGTGATCTGACACTTCCAAAGTGCTGAGCATCCAGAAGGTTCCATTTATGCCAGTGTATGTCTACTAAAGTTTAACATGTGACTAGTGTGTAAAATCTAGTATAGACAGAACTCAAACCTTTGTACTTATGCTGCAGCCTAGAATTAAGTGCGACTAGAAACAGACATCTGTATCCTGTCTATAGTAGAATTCGATTTTGTGTATGTCAATACATGTTAAAATTATGATTAAAATTTCAAGGGTAGATATGGGATGGAATTTTCAAACTCACCTAAGTGACTGAAGAACACAAGAGCCATTGATTTTGAAAGGGCAACTGTGTTCTTAAATCCCTTAGAATCTTTCGAAAATCACACCAATACCCTTACTGAGAGCTGCTGGGTCCTTATGAAAATCAGGCCACTCACTTAGGCATCTAAATATGAATTTAAGAGCCTAAATTTGAAAATTTGAGCCCATAAGTTTAGAAGAACCATAGCCTGAATCAGATCAGCTAAATACTTCAGAAATGCAAAAATAATTTTTCTGCCACAACGGGATCTCATAAAGCAGTGACTGAATCGGGAATCATGAGAAATGTTGCTTCCCTTCATAATCTGAGCACATAGTGCCGTATGAAGAAAAAGGTTCCCTTTGTCCTTGAAATGTGATTATATTTGCTAATATACTTTTGTCTGCATACTCTTAGTTTTCTTGTGACCTCCAAAGCAAGCAGATTGTTGTAAGCTCTCCAGAAAAATAAGGGGGTTGAATAAAATTGCATTTACTTTGTGCAATCTCACTCCAAATGTATGGTGTTCCTCAGCCATACATTCTCACATACGTACACGTTATAAAAAATTGCTTAAACGAGTTTATATATATTTTTTAAAAGGGCAGATGAAACATCACATACAATATTGTCAGAAGCTACCACCATCCCCTCAGAAGAGCATAAAAAATCTCAATTAAAATTACCATAATTTTAAAGGGAAAAGGTTCGTGCTGACAGTGCATTTGCCTATGTCTCAGTTAACTCCCGATCTTTGGCTATTCTGAGGTGGTTTTCTCTCTCTTCATTGTTTTTCATAAGCAATTCTGAAAGGTCTTGTTTTTGTCCTGGTGTAGAACAGGGGGAAAAAATTAGAATCTTGAAAATTTTCATGGGATGGGAAAACCATTTCCTTTCCAGCTATATTGGTTATGTCTCATGTGTGTGTTATTTTAAAACATACAGTTTTTACTCCATGGTACATTGTTTCCTTTAAGTACAACTGGTATGATTAGCAGCTTTATCATATCAGTGAAAATCTCTTCAGGGCTACTGCCACTATAGTAATTTATTTTTACATCTTCAAAACACACATTTTTCAGACCAAAAATGACGTATTTTTTTTTAATTGGCTAAGTTTTTTCTGATCAATTCAGCTTCCTAAAGCTATTGACCCCATACTGGGATAATATGTAAGACTCCATATATGCATAAATAAGGTATGTCTGGACCATGTCTCAGAGAAGACCCATATGAAACTCTTATGAAAAAGTGTACTATTTATTGCCTTAGGTATGTGGCTGGTTGAGTGGATGGGGCAAATTGCTTCACCTCTCTGTACCTCTATTTTCCCTCCTAGGCTTTGTCTTTTCTACTTAGATTGAAAGCTCTTTTGAGCAGGGACTGCCTTTTACATTTGTACAGCACCTGGCATAATGGGGCCTTGATTTCAGTGGTGGCCTCTTGGTGCCACTGGCATACAAATAACAACAATGACAGGTAGGAGGAGTTGGGAAAGGTCCTAGGCAGAAGCTCTACAGTGAGGACATATGGGGAAGGGAGAGAGAGAGAGATTGTAGCTATAAGCATTTTCCTTTATTAGAATAAAATTCCTTGTTCAGTGTTTGAAGAAAATTTCCTGTGATTCTTTACTTATTATTACATAGTTATCTGTTATCTATCATCTGTCCTATTTTCCTTACTGAAATGGTCAGTGATCAACAATGCCGACTCCTCCCTTCCTTCCTTTCCAAATGGCAAGGGCAGGGCAGCTACATTTTTAGGAATGCAGTCATGTTTTTTTAAAAAAAGGCATCCAGCTAGATAACATTGGCCATATTGGCAGGTAGGAAGGCATGGAAACAAGGGTGCCCACATATAGAGCAGTATGATTTTTGTGGTTGAGCAAAGGGCAGTTAGAAAAGAGGAGATAAGAATTTGATTCCACCAGGGCAGTGTTCAGCAAATTGAGAGTGAACTAGGAAACAAAAGACAGAGGACAGCACCACCTAGTGTTTCTGGAAAAGTTCTAAATAAATGTGCATTGCATGAACTTGTCTAGTACGGTTTCCGTCAGGGTGGATGTTTAAATACGTTCTTTCTGACGTGCTGTTGATCTGCCCATAGAAAAATAGTAGGTTAGATCCTCCAGTGTGTTGGGCTGCTTTGCATTGTCCCATTGGCAAAAAGGGTCTGCATCATTACTTGGTGCATGGGGGATGCTCTGCTGGAGTACAGCCAGCAAAGAGGATCCTTTCCAATACCTCTCCCTGCTGCTGGCCTATGAGCTATTTCATGGTCAAAGTGAATAGAGTAGCTGCTACCATTTCAACCTCTTAGGATTGTCCATTGGAAACTGTGCATTCATTAGAGCAGTCCTTAGGCTGGTCTGACTTAATACTGGGGATAGACCCTATAGACTCTTCAGTGCTGTATGCAATGTTTGCACCCTTTGTGATTCTTCCTCTACACCTCAGCCCAAACTGCACTTTTCAAAGTTTGTCCAGACCCAAGGATCTGGTCCCAAAATCATGCAGTATCTGAGCAGCATACTTAGGTCCCACAGCAGACTCATGTAGGCAAATCCTCACCACTATGACCTTTGTAATTAGTGATGCTCTATTTTCTTGCCCAGAATGCTTAGGAAAAGGAAGCAGAAAAAAATGAGCTAAAAGCAAAGCTTCAATCTTGTCTTTGAATGTAGATCTGGGTGTGTCCTGAAAATTGGTGTGTGAAAATAGCCCCTTGCATGTAAATGCCAACATATTTAGCAGTGGCTTATTGGGGGTCACATGACTGTCATGGTGGAGTGAGGAATCAGACTTGGTGAGCTGCCATTCATCCCTTTCCTAATTTTCAGCAACATTTGCAGCTAGGGTGACCAGACAGCAAATGTGAAAAATCAGGACAAGGGGTGGGGGTGGGGATAATAGCACTTTAAATAAGATATAGACCCAAAAATCAGGACTGTCCCTATAAAATCAGGACATCTGGTCACCCTATTTGCAGCAGAGACCTCCCATGAAATCTAATGCCTCTGATTAGAGCTAAGGGAGTCCAGGAGAGCAGGGGACAGGATAGAGTGGAAGAGGCAGGACCAGAGAAGATCAGAGTAGGCTGGAGGCCTTTCCTCCCCAGCCACTCACTGGAGCTACACAGTCAGTGCTGCTGGAGGTGAACAAGAGGCCCACTTGCACCTGGAATATATAGGGAAAGGCAGTGGTTTCACCCCCACCCTTCCCTGACAATGTGGTTCCAGGACTCTGACACAAGCTCTCCCTGTTTACTGGGAAGAAAAAAAAGAAGTGAACACATGGCCCATCTCCTGCCACAGGACTGCAAGGACTCTCTTCCCCTTTTTCCTTCAGAACCTCTTGGTCCTGCAGCCAGCAAGAGCCTGCTTTGTTCTCCTGGCAGAAAGCTGAGGAGTGGAGGGACTGGGAGGTCTACCCCACTTGGAGATCCCAGAAAGCAGCAGCAGCTGTGCCAGAATATATAGAGAATAGGACAGAGGGATACAGGAGGTGGCCTCACAGTTAACATCTATCCCAGAAATGTGGGCAATGACTGGCAAATCGGGAGGAAAAACACAAAGGAGGAGGAGAAAGGGAAAAGAAAAGAGGATAAATGTGAGCCAAGGCGTTGGAGCTGGAAGAAAACGACTCAGCAGCCATGGGGGTTGCTAATAAAATAGTGGCACAGATTACTGCCAGCCAAACTGTGGTGCTGGAAACCCAGTTAGCAAGTCTTAAGAGAACTTAAATGACAAACTGGACACAATGAATAGTCAAACTAGGAATAGGCATTGCAGACATGGACATTAGAATCACCAGCATTGCAAAGGACAGCAGGATCAGGAGGAGAGATTTGCTATCAGTCACTGGAACATGGTTAGTCAGGCCTAGTGGTCAGAGTAGGAGTCAGCGGTCAGTTGCCTGAGCTAAGAGTCAGAAGCCAGGAGATGGACCCTAGGGTTAGAACTGGGATCAGAGACCAGATGCCAAAGACAAGAGTCACAGTCCAAAGTCAGAGATCAGAGCCCAGGTCAGGCAAGACAGGACCAGGGCTGGATCAAAGGCAGGGACAGGAGCCGAGTTGAGAACAAGCAGGAACTGTGGCAGCTAGGGGCAAATGTTTGAACAGCCACTGATCATGTGCTGCTGCTGGGTTTAAAAGCTGGTCTTCCTTCAAACCAATCAGGTGGTAGAGCCAATCAGGCAGCCTACTACAGTCCAGCTGTGCTTGTTAGCTTGCCCAGAGCCTGGCTCTGATTCCTGAGACTTGCAGCCCTGGAGTCTCAAGTCAAAACATTGACTGAAAAAGTGGAAGATCTGAAAAATAGGGGCTGTAAGAAAGATATTAGGATTTTAGGGTTGCTGGGGGACAAAAGGCAAATATCCCATAAAATACTTTGAAACATGGATCTTGCAAACTCTGAATGTGTTGGTCAAATCAGATAAAATTAAGACTGAAAGGACACACTGGATTGGGGATCAGTGCAAAACAGAAATTTGACTAGCCCATCTCCTGTCATAGTATGGCTATGTGACTTCAAAGACCAGGTTTTGATCCTTGACAGAGCCAGGAAGTTGAACAACTGGAGGGCAACTGAGTCTCCTTCTATCAAGAGTAATCTATAGGTGTACAGAGGAAAAGGCTGATTTATAGAAGTCCATAAATAGCTCCTTAGGGGAAAAGCTTCCATTTGCATTTATTTTTCCAACAATCCTGAAACTGTAACAGTGGCTTATTGCACTGGTGACTAGCAGTGTTGCCATAATAGGGTTGTGGAGAGGCAGAGGACTATGAACCAGTTATTCTATGTTCTAATCTTTTTTGTCCTTCTGTATAGCTTTGATCAAAGCCAGGCCTGATTTTTAGAGTTGTTCAGCAGCTGTAACTCAACTGCCATTGAAATTGGTGGGATTTCAGCACTTTTGAAAATCAGGCTGTTATAGGCCAACTGAGAAATTATCTCAACTGCTTTGCATCTTATGTAGCCATTTCCACTAGGGGAAGTGGCAAAACTACCATTCAAATCCAGTTATTCATGCTCGGCATTTGCTTTGCACAGATGTAAATAATTAGGCAAGATGCAAGGCAAATGAGAATGGCAGTCTCGAGGCAGTCTATTTCCTCAGCCACAAAAAGAGGATAGTGACTGTCACAAAATGGATATACTTTTCACGAACATTTTCACCCAAAAATCTCCTCCATTTCTTTTCTTCTGTTGAAAAACTTTGAATTTTGGATCAACTCTAATGCCAACCTCCTGGGAATGTTTCAAGGCTGAATTCATTCATATTTGTTCATCAACACTGAAGAATTTACGCACAGAGTATCAGTATTAGGCCAGGTCTACACTATGGGGTTAGGTTGAGTTTAGCCATATTAGGTCAATTTAAAAATGACTGCGTCCACACAAGCAACCCCATTCCGTTGACTTAAAGGGCTCTTAAAATTGACTTCTGTACTCCTCTCTGGTGAGGTGAATAGCGCTAAAATCAACTTTGCTGGGTCAAATTTGTGGTAGTGCGGATGCAAATGGATGGTATTGGCCTCCAAGAGCTATCCCAGAGTGCTCTATTGTGACTGCTCTGGACAGCACTTTGAAATCTGATTCACTAGCCAGGTACACAGGAAAAGCCCCTGGAACTTTTGAATTTCATTTCCTGTTTGGTCAGCGTGGCAAACTCAGCAGCACAGGTGACCATGCAGTCACCCCAGAATGTTTCTACGCTCCCCCTATCATCTCCGTCCCTGAGGTTATCGCAGATTAGAAAGTGAAAAAAACTGCACTCACGATGACATGTTTTCCAAGCTCATGCAGTCCTCCTGCACTGATAGGGCACAGCTTAATGCATGGAGGCATTCAGTGGCAAAGGCCAGGAAAGAATTATGTGAACGCGAAGAGTGGAGGCATGATGCAATGCTGAGACTAATGGGGTAGCAAACGAACATGATGAAGCAAGCATCTGTTGGAGCTGCAGGGAAGTCAACAAGAGCACAGACCCCTGCTGCATCCACTTTATAACCACCTACCCTCCTCCCTATGTTCCACGCTCAAGAACGCAGGGGTGAGGCTCCGGGCACCCAGTCACTCCACTCCAGAGGATGGGCCAAGCAACAGAAGGCTGTCAGTCAAGCAGTTTGAATTTTAGTGTGGCTACAATAAGCAATGTGGCTTTGTCCTTCTCTCCTCCCTCACTCTACCCAGGCTACCTTGTCCATTATCTCCATTTTTTTTAATTAATAAAGAAAGATTGCATGATTTCAAAATAATAGTTACTTTATTTTGAAGGGGGAGGGTGGTTGGCTTACAGGGCATTAAAATTAACATGGGGTGGGTTTGCATCAAGGAGAAACACACACAACTGTCACACCGAAGCCTGGCCAGTCATGAAACTGGTTTTCAAAGCCTCTCTGATGCTCAGCATGCCTTGCTGTGCTCTTCTAATCGCCTTGGTGTCTGGTGTGAAATGATTGTCGGCCGTTGCTTTCACGGAGGAAGGAATGACTGACGACATTTACCCAGAACCACCCGCGACAATGTTTTTGCCCCATCAGGCATTGGGAGCTTAATCCAGAATTCCAGTGGGTGGCGGAGACTGAGGGAACTGTGGGATAGCTACCCACAGCGCACCACTCCGTAAGTCGATGCTAGCCATGGTAGTGAAGACACACTCCACCGACTTAATGCACTTAGTCTGGATATACGCAATCAACTGTATAAAATGGATGTCTAAAAATTGACTTCTATAAAATTTACCTAATTTTGTAGTGTAGACATATCCTTAGCTAATGGGTATGTTGGATTCTTTATTCCAATCTTTGTTCCTTCCCCTAAACTCATCCATTGGTAATATTAGGCCATCCTGGATTTTCAATTACACGTCAAATGCAGAAGAAGCATTAGCTATGTGACTATACCACTAGGGTAACTCAACTTCGTGTGTCATGCTGCCATCTGTCCACTGGTAATATGCACATAATAATGAAGCAGCAATGGAAGAATGCCAGCCTTCAGACTTTAAATTTAAGGAAATGAGATAAAAGTGAGATTTCTAATAAAGTGTTAGCAACATAGTTCTATCCTGTCAGTAATGGAGAGAACAGAGTAGCACATCTCCCAATTTGGCTATTGGACTTCTTCCTCTGTGGTTAAAGACAGCAGTTATTCTTCTATGAGTGTGTCTCATCTACTTGGAGAGGAGTGAATCAGAATTAGAATGAATAAACTAAGAAAAATTAGGTCACCTCTAAGCGTTGTGCTTTTGAATGGGTCTGTTTAGAGATGAGCCCCAGTTGAAGCCCTGACTCAAAGCACACCTCAGCTTGGAAATTTGGTGCCAGATCAGATCATTGTGGCTAGTCCCTCATGGGCCGAACCAACCTGTGCAGCCACATACCTTGAAACTCTGGAAAAGAATAAATTTGATTCTGAATTTTTTCCTTGGGCTTCTCTTTAGCTCTGTAATCTCAGAGAAGTATTAGGGATATTGCTCTTCATTACAGAGCCCCAGAATAACACAACAAACTACCATGGTGTAGCAATAAGCGATGAGTGAGATTTACCCTTCTGCTGAGGATCAACATTCATGTGCCACTCAGATCCCATTCATGCCAATTCTTGAGGGCTTAGGATAGGCCTTGTGCTGACCCCTCTACAAAGGGTTGAATTTCATCCATAATCTTCAGCAGAGCCATCTGAATAACAACAAAATGACAGGGTAATTTTTCAACTAAAAGTGCTGAGTTCAGTTTGCTGTGTTTGATGAAGTGCTGCTGTTTGATTTTTGTGAGGATTCTCAAGACCACATTTAATTCAGGAAAATGTTTGTGAATCCCAATAGCTTCATAAAAGTTAGCAATGAATAGTTATTCCTACAAAAATTCTTAGCTATTTATTTTTCTCCCACTTAAAATGTTTCAGCCATCCAATCAGAGGGCAGAAAAAATATCCACGTGACTTTGGTGATCAACTGCACAACACAATTAATGCATAGCAAATAGCCTAACTGACCAGTTCACACACAACTCATGGTCTGAAAATTACTCATTCAAACCACTCGGTGGGCATATGAGGATAACAAATGTGTTGGAGGACAAGGAAGGGATCAGTGAACAATTGGCTAACAAAAAAGGCTAAATTAGCACTGCAGCATTTCTAATTTCATATTAAGGATTAAAGATGAAGTCTCCTTTTTCTGTTTGTTTGTAAACTCTGTGGTAGCCAGGTATATTGAGGCCTGATTACAATTTCAATGAATTGATCACTTCAGTTGTTTTGATTTTAAAAAACAAAAACCAAGGAAACTTGAAAACTAAAAAGAAAGAAGAAAATACTGCCTGAAAAATTTTCATTTTCCTAAATTTTATAATACTGCCTTAACTGTTCAATCTAGATCTCTAAGCAAGTAGACTTTTTGGCAGAGCTTCAGAGATGTTAACTGATTCCCTTTGTTGTTGCTTGATTGTTGAAATTCATTATTTTTAAATTTTCTATTTGTTCTCATTTTGTTTCTGTTTGCATTTAGGGTGACCAGACGGCAAATGTGAAAAATCGGGACAGGATGTGTGGGGGGATAATAGGAACTTATATAAGAAAAAGACCCCAAAATTGGGACTGTTCCTATAAAATCGGGACATCTGGTACCCTATTTGCATTTATTGGCACTCTTTAAACAAGGTACAAAATTTAAACCACAGCATTAATCAAAAGTAGTCAAACAAACAAGAAAAAATAGACTGCATGGAGGAACCTAAAAACATACCACAGGCAGCCCTCTCCATTTCCCGCACCGGGACTAGGCAAGTTTTGCATCTTCATTACCAGCTCATGGGGTTGAATGGGGAAGTTGGCACCTCTCAAAGCTGCTGTTCCAGACTCTCTGCAGCCTCATTTAAGTTCCTGTTCATATTTTTTCAGGTGTTCTTCACCACTGCAACAGCTTAGAGGCTTACAACTGTAAGGACAGCTGAGGTTCTGGAGAACAAGACTGAGAGGTGCCATTTGAGTCTGAACCCTGTTGCAGTAAGGATAAGAACCCCCTCCAGGACACGTTCTGTCAGAAGTATGTGCTGGGGTTTAATACATCTTATTGTTTCCATGTGATCTGTGTTGTATAGTGACCTGGCCAAATCTTTGTGTTTGTATGTTGTATGGATTAAAGATATTGTGTCAAATCCTTGGATGGCACTTAGGGTATATCTACTCTGCAATTGGAGTTGTGACTGCAGCTCAGGTAGGCATACTCATGCTCACTTTAATATAGCTAGTATGGCTAAAAATAATAGTGAAGAAGTAGTGATGCGGACTCTGCCTCAGGCTATACATGCATTGCTAGTTCATTCTGAGGTCCCTGCTGCCACATATTCACTGTTATTTTTAGCTGTGCTAGTTAGATTAAAGCTAGCAGTAATCACACCTCTGATTGCAATGTAGAACTACCCTTTGAGTGTGCATAGGTGCTATCTTAAATTGTAATGAACTAATTTCACATATGTAGCAGTACAAATATCTATCGTGTCATTTTTGGTCACTTCCAACCTGGGCTGGACTAGAACCAGCTTAACAGATTATTATCAATTTTGAGAGTCAACCAATCCTCTGGCCTGTTCTAAATAAAATTTGAAGGTGTTTGGGGCTAGCGATTGTGCTGTTTTATACCCCTTGGTTATGGAATCATCTTCCTTTTTTATACTGGTGAAGCTGGATCTGTTCTATGGTGGTGGGTTTTGTGGTAGTTTATTTTTAAAATCAAAACTGAAAAGGTGTCTTGGTGTTTGCTGCTTTAAACTGCATTTGAACTGCAGAGCACCTTGGGTCTGTCTCTGAAAAGCACTGCATAAAAGTAGTGGTTTATTATTTATTTTTAATCACAACACAGCACTGACAAGCTATTTCCCAAATACAACAGTAACCAATCTGCCCCAGTGACCTTGTCATTTCAGTTTCCCATACATCTCCTCCCTATGTGTTTTCTTTAGTCATGTGTCCTTAGCTCACTGCTATGGTCACTTGGTAACATTAAAGCTATCAGTCTGGATCAAAGGTACCAAATCCACCTATGCAGGCTCATTTGCCTTGTTAATTTCCAATTGTTTCAACACAGAGTTTTCAAGTGCCACTTCTTCCCCCTTTCCCATGAGAATTTTGGTGATCCCTGCATAGTCTACTGACTCATTTCTATTTAAAACGTGCAGGGACATTTTAGTCCTATGTTCTAGAATGCCAAGACTGTGTTCCTAATATGACATTAAAGATTTATTGTATTAGGGATTTGCCATTGCAGCCTAGTAATTTATCATATTACACTTCACTTCCCTTATAATGTGACATGATTAAAGCAGATAATAGATTAGAGTGGACCAAAAACAGATTTCCCAAACTAATGACTGGAGGCACTGACTGGGGAACTAATTACGTGTGAGTGACATCAAAGTGGAGAAATACTTGTTGCCTAGAGGCAAAGAGATACAAGAGGTATGTCTTGAACTTGGCTGAAATATTAGTAATTCTGCTATTCCACTTGAGGTTGTGGAGATTCTTTAGGCAATAATCAAATGAGTTACAAAGATTTCATGTACTTTTTATTAGTAAAGGAAGAAGAGTTACCATGTCCAGGTTTGGGTTTGTCCTTAAAGCAAAGTTCCATGAATCTCCTTTTAATTGAACTCAGTTATTCCTAGTGGAGAATCATGATCCATGAATTGTTGGGAGTGGCTGAGGCAAAGATAAGGTTATTCCTTCAAAGGAACCATGGGCCCTGTAAGATGATGAAATGACCCAGAAGGAAAAAACATAGTGGCATTCAGCAGGGTTTTCTCCTTTAAAGACTGTTTAGAACAAGAAAGCAATGTAAGACTAAAATGAACAAAGCACAAATGCTCCAGTGCAGGGTTCAACCCACTCCTATCAGCCAGGGAGTTGGATTTTCCACAGGCATTGTTGTTGCTGTGTCTCCCAAGCTGTCACTGTTATAAACCCTGCACTGAGCATCCGTCTGCAATCCCTTATTCACCAAGGAAAACTTAATGTCTCTGCACTGTCTCCCTCTGCCACGCTGTGCTTGGGGGAGTAAAACTTTGGGGAAAGCCATGGCAGTGCCACATGAAGGTGAAAACTGTCTATGCAGGGTGACCAGATAGTAAGTGTGAAAAATGGGATGGGGGTGGGGGGTAATTGCCACCTATATAAGAAAAAGCCCCAAATATCAGGACTGTCCCTATAAAATCGGGACATCTGATCACCCTATGTCTATGGATCATTTCTACTCCTCCCCCTTGACCTTCCTGTGTACTTCCTGTGTGCTTTGAGCAGGGGGTTGGACTAGATAACCTCTTGAGGTCTCTTCCAACCCTATCTGCTAAGATTCTATATTCTAGCTCCTGTGCCAAAAAATCAGGAAGTCAATGGGCTCAGTGAGTAAACTCCATACTCCCCAAATGGGAAACGGGGGAACTCCGTTTACCGTCAGCTACACTACTGAATGGGCTGCATTATAGAAAGGGGCACAGTTTGCCTCCCTCTCTTCTGCAGGCCAAGTCAGCACAAAGGCAAAGAGATTTAATTTATGCTGTAATCATTGGATAACTCCCTTGCTGGTCACACGGTTGGCTAAGCACCTCTGCATTTATTGTACCAGCTTTCTGAAGTCAAGACTCAAGAACCTACAAGTTTAAGCTTCAAGGTCAACATTTTTAACCACTGCTCAGCAACATTCCAGATGCAGCCAGTTAATGCATCTGCCTAAAGTGGCTGGCCATAACTTGGATCACTTGACTTCTACTGCTGCCAGAACAAATCCACGTTGCAGCAGCAAAGAAGGCAATTCAGATAGTCCCATTCCTTAGTTTTAAACTTGATTTTGATTTCCACATAGCCATAAAAAATATAAATCCTACCAAGACTGTGAAAATTGGATTTAAGTTTAAAAAACTACTGAATGAGCAATAAAACTTCTAATTTAAGCCCTGGACTTAGTAACATGTTGTAGCACTTGTATTACATAAAACATTATATTGCAGTATTAATTCTTTCTAATATAGTAGAGTATTTCCTCAGTAAAATTATTTTAGTAATTTTGCCCTGCATTATAATCATATTACATCAGTGTTCATTGTTATCCAAAGCAAAGTTAATTACACAGGGAGTCTTATTGTGCTACTGGCTTTTCATAATGTCACAATTTCAGAAAAATTGAAGGAGGTGTTTCACATTATATTTTCCTTCTAAAAGGAAGCAAAAGGTTATGGAGTTACAGGCAAACTATATTATTACTGTATAGAAATATCTAAGCCAACTGGAGGTGGTGAATAGCTTTGAACTATTACTTCCAGTTTTCCAGATTGTTCTCCTGTAGTGCCCAGTGTATGAGTACAAAGTTCCATTGGATATTATTTGGCAAAATTGAGACTACTGTGAAGAGAATGACTTGAAATGACCAGGAAGCAAGCTTTTGAAATATTCTAGTACTTGTGTGAAGCACTTTTTGTCCACTAGTATTTGCATCTCCTGCTATTTGTTTTCTGTAACACTCAATGCTTTTCTCCAAACATCTACCCTTATAGCAACATAAAAGGGGCTGAACACCTAAGCCTAAAAATAAGTGTTGGTTCATGTTTGCTGATAAATCTAGCTGAGATTTTTAAGGATGGGTAATATAAATAAACCATTTCCCCAATTACCCAATAGAAAGTACAACTATGTGTTACCCGCAAGCTAAAGTATAACTGTTCTTTAATAGACTGTATCCACTGTATGGTCTCATCAATTTAGAGAGAACCTTCTCAGTAAAAGCTTCTGGCAATTAAACTTGAATAGAAATTGTATCAAACCTTTACGGGGCTAGGTTTCAGCTGTCCTGAGGGCAGGCTTTCTTTTTTTTTTCCTGCAGATGTTTGAGACTCATTGGAGTATAAGAGAATTATGATCAATGATCTCTCATAACCTTGGTGGTTCAGTTCCTAGTATTGCCATCTGCTTTGGAATTGAAACAAAGCATAAAACAGCTTCTGTTGGCACTGCCTCAAACTTCAGAGAGCGGTTGTAGTTAATTCTTAACTCAATTCTTCTTGAAATAAGAGTTTAATTATCTGTTATACTGCAAAGTGTGCACAGGCCACAGTCTGTGGAAGAAAGACCTTTAGCAACTAGCCAAATACAGGTAGAAACATTTTTTTTCGTTCTGTGTTTGTACAGTGCCTTCACAATGGGGTCCTGGTGCTGCTAGGTCCTACTACAATATGAATAAGAATAACTTTGCATTCCTGTGGTAAAACCTTCTGGAAGGCAGCAGAGGGCCCAGGAAAATGACAGGAGATGAAAAAATAAATTCTATTTTCATATCTATAACATCCATATCTATAAATGACATTATGCACAGGGAAAACCAAACAATTTTGTATTTTAACCAACAAGGTTGATCTATGTAAATAAATAAAATACACCTAAGCAAATCATCAGATTTATCTTAAGACCTCGTTCCTGTCTCAGTCAACAGCAGCAGCTCCATAGCTGTCAGAGAAATAAAAAAAATACGTATGCAAAATCTGCCAACTCTTGCTCTTCTAATAAGAAATGTCCAAGAGATTACATTTCACAAAAAGCTAACAAGCATGTGAAAGAGTAGCGGACACTTTGTACTGTGGATGTTTTCAGTCAAAATGTTTTTCGTGTAATATCTGATGTGATCTATCAAACTTAAACAGACTAACTGTGAATAAGGCTGTAAATGCATCTAGGTCCTCATGACCTCACAAAACTATTCATTTGTCACTCTTTTAACTACTCTAATCTATTTTGGGGGTTAGTTTTTGTAGCCATGTAGGGCATAATTTCACTGCAGAGCTAAACCAGGTGTTCAGCTCCTGGTGCAGGCAGCCACAGTACAATGTTCAAATTACTCTGTCCTCAGTGGTGCTGCACTCACCTCTGCGTATCAATAGGACTTCTGGGGGGCACATTCTATGGTTCTTTGTGCTGCAGTAATCTGAATTTATTTGATCCTTTCCCTGTGAATTGTGGGACAACGTGTCTATCTTTCTGGGCATATGGGGAGGACTGTAGGAAGGCAATGGAAGACCAGCGCTTGAATGATTTTAGACCTGATCTACACTTAAAAATGAGATCAATAGCTATATCGCTCAGGGCTTTGAAAAATACTCTGCCCTGTGCGATATAGTTAGGTCAACCTAACCCCTACTGTGGACACAGCTAGGTCGATGGGAGAATTCTTCCGTCGACCTCGTCACCGCCTCTTGGAGAAGTGGATTATTGACATTAACAGGGAAAACAAACACTTCTGTCAATGCAGGGGGAGCTGCAGCACTGTAGCTGTGCTGCTGTAGTGTATACATGGCATTAGCCTCTGTCCTCACTGCAACTGTGTGTGTGTGTGGGGGGGGGGTTTAACCACCCTGAGGGAAAGCAGAACCTGGGCATTAGCTTATAGCCTAGGACAAGCTTGCTAACTCAGAATGAAAGAACCATTAAACTGACGTCAGAGGTTTTTGTGTGTGGATGAGAGGTCGGGTTAGGGTAACACCTGAGTAACAGCTCAGACTAACTCTGCAGTGAAGGCAGATCTAGATTGTGCTGAAGCATTTAGAACTAGCTACTGTAAAGAACATGGCGAACATACCTGTACATTGATTCTGGCACTGTAAATTCAAATGGAGTCCTGTGCAGGTAGTGTTGGTAGGATTGTTCCCCTTGCCTTGGATTCATTTCAGCATGTTTGTGGAATAAAGACTGAAAATTCGGTCAGTTCAAGGCACACTTGAGAAAAGGTCTCAAAATAACCAGACGAAACATAACATACATGGCTCTGATAAGCAGAAAACAAAATGCATAACAACATTGAGAATACTCAGTGACCTAAAACTGCCCTTCAGCTAGAATTGTTAAAGCTGATTGACCTTGGGGAATTAATTAAAAGTAATTAAAAGTAATTAAAAGGATTTAAACATGGACAAATGAAGGTGATGTGAAATAATAAAAATGTTTTGGGCCAGATCTTGAGCTAGTTTAAACCTCAGTGGAGCTATGCCAATTTCTCTACAGCTGGGGCTCTGGCTCTTGTAACAAATGCAGAAATGTTCAGGACAGGCATGTTGCTGTTCAACACTGACTCCAGGGTTGTGATTCTGCATGTCAAGTATAGGGATTGGCTGGTAGGTAACAGTTTAGATTAGGGATGAATTTGAACCTCACCTACAGAGCTAGATAACAGTTTTTCCAGAAGTTTGGGGCCGTTAAGACTTGGGACTTGGGGATCATGCCTTTTTCTAGGTTGGTGAAATAATCCTTTCATCCCTCCTTCTCTCCCCACAAATGAGAAATTCAAAATGTTGCATGGCTGTGATGTAACAAGAACTGATTTCTTTCCGAAGTTAAATTTTCATATTTTAGAATGCAACATTTTGAATTTTTTTCCAATCAAAAGTTAGAACTGATTTCATGATTTGTTTTTGAAACTACATTAGAACATCTATGAAAATATAAAATAATATAAAAACTTTCTTTCTGAGAGTTTTTCCTTTTTGTACATTCCTACTCTGAGGTTTACCTATCATTAATTAATGTAGTGTGTGAATTACCATCAGGAAATATGGGCCACTACCCTTTGAACAGCAGAGTACACTACCATAACCTGTGCTTGGTCACTTTGTGTAATGTTGCTGACAAGAAAGCTAGAAATGGGTCCATTGCTCCTTCAATAGATGTTTGTTAGGTTGTTTTTTTTTTAAAGCCACAGTTACATTAGACAGGATCAACAATTTGTAAGGGATATAAACCCTCATGCTTCAGGGTTTGAATCATCCACTAAACTGCCTGAGATTAGGAAGAAACTTTCGTTAAGGCCAAGCACTTCCGTAATTATCTAGTACAAGGGTTCAGGAGTGAGTATTTTTGGTAGCTTATGAAGCATCTAGAACTAACTAGTGTTCTAGCACTAGACGATGTGGAACACTGATGTGATATAGAAATGTCTATGTTCCAATATTATGCACTCATTTGCCTTCATGTTGCTAGTCCAGCCACTTCTATTCATTCTATCTACACAGAATTAAACTAATAAGAAAATAAACAAACCATTAGCCCTTTTAAAAAATTTTAACCAGATTCTCAGTAATGTAATTACTGCAATATCTGGTTTGTGAGAGACATCTCTGCAGTCATTCTTGACTGTTAAGGGCTGTGTTTTACAGCACTGTGGGATTCCCATTAACGGGGCTCTGTCCTGTGTTGTACCTTCCTGCCTTGAACTGACATTGCCCCCCGTGCTTATCACTGTCAGGGTCAAGCTGCATCAATATCTGCACTGTACAACCAGTAGCTGCATCTCTGGGATGAAAGTATCCTGTGTTTTACCTCATTAATAACGTGTCCATGGTTTCGGTATTATTTGCTTGTTAGGTTGGTACCACTATTCCCAGCCCCGCTGAGTGTTGCAAAGAAATGCTGGAGGAGGCACAGCTTGCCTACTTTGACAAGACAGGCTAAGTGTCTTGTTTCAGAAAGTGGTACACAGGGGACCTTCCTATGCTGGTAGCATTTTCTTGTTCCTTAAGTAGGCTTCCATGAAAGGAGACAAGACAAGGAGCCTGATGTTTGTTTTTTCCGAAGGGTATTTCTCACAAGTACACTTCAGTGCCTCTTAACTCTGCCCTACAGTTTAGAAGACGAGGAGGAAGAACTGCTGGATGTAAAAGACAGCAGGGGACAAATGAAGATGGCTTGCTTGTTCTCATCTTTTTCACTATCCCTCTCATTATCCTTTGCTTTCTGGGGCAGGAAACCACTGCTTCATTTATTGGCATTCCTCTATTTTTGTAGATGGGTATTGTGAGGAAGCAATGCTTAAATACCACTTAGTAAGAGCACAAAGTGGAGTCATACTGTAGAAGATAGACTTTGCAAAAATTTGTACATGTAGCAGCTTTGTGTTTTTTCCTGCGGGAATCCTCCAGAATCCAGAAATACAAGTGTACTGTTATGTTCCTTGAGATATGAATCCAGATGTCAAACCAGCAAACATATGTACTACAACATATATATGTAAAAGTTACAGAGCTACATAATTAATATCACAGTAAATTCCAAGCTCTGTTCCACCCCACCTCTGCCATCGCTCTCTCATCTATTTATAAAATAATTTGCTGCCTTCTTTAAAGAAAAGAAAATGCCATTGCAGCATCTCACAACCTTGTACTCCAATGTCTGATTCTTTCCTCTAATAAATATTTTGTGTAAGGCATTAGAACACTGCTGTTCAGAAGCAACATCTGGATTATACAACAGATTATACAGTTATTCCATGCCATCACTACCCATTGTCTTTAGCATAGAATCATAGAATATCAGGGTTGGAAGGGACTTCAGGAGGTCATCTAGTCCAACCCCCTGCTCAAAGCAGGACCAATCCTCAACTAAATCATCCCAGCCAGGGCTTTGTCAAGCCTGACCTTAAAAACCTCCAAGGAAGGAGATTCCACCACATCCCTAGGTAACCCATTCCATTTCACCCTCCTAGTGAAAAAGTTTTTCCTGATATCCAACCTAAACTTTCCCCACTGCAACTTGAGACCATTACTCCTTGTTCTGTCCTCTGTTACCACTGAGAACAGTATAGATCCATCCTCTTTGGATCCCCCTTTCAGGTAGTTGAAAGCAGCTGTCAAATCCCCCCTCATTCTTCTCTTCTGCAGACTAAACAACCCCAGTTCCCTCAGCCTCTCCTCATAAGTCATGTGTTTCAGCCCCCTAACCATTTTTGTTGCCCTCCGCTGGACTCTATTTTTCCACATCCTTCTTGTAGTGTAGGACCCAAAATTGGACACAGCACTCCAGATGAGGTCTCACCAATATCGAATAGAGGAGAATGATCACTTCCCTCAATTTGCTGGCAATACGCCCAATTATACAGCCCAAAATGCCGTTAGCCTTCTTGGCAACAAGGGCGCACTGGCAACTCACATCCAACTTCTCGTCCACGGTAACCCCTAGGTCCTTTTCTGCAGAAATGCTGCCTAGCCATTTGGTCCCTAGTCTGTAGCAGCGCATGGGATTCTTCCGTCCTAAGTGCAGGACTCCGCACTTGTCCTTGTTGAACCTCATCAGATTTCTATCCAGATTAGCCCAATCCTCTAATCTGTCTAAATCCCTCTGTATCCTATCCCTACCCTCCAGCATATCTACCATTCTTCCCAGTTTAGTGTCATTTGCAAACTTGCTGAGGGTGCAATCCGTGCCATCCTCCAGATCATTAATGAAGATATTGAACAAAACCCACCCCAGGGCTGACCCTTGGGGCACTCTGCTTGATACCAGCTGCCAACGAGACATGGATCCATTGATCACTACCCGTTGAGCTCAACAATTTACCCAGCTTTCTATCCACTTTATAGTCCATTCATCCAGCACATACTTTTTTAACTTTTAACTTTTATTTATAGCATTCCAATATCTTCTGTGAACTATTTCCAGAAGAGACTGTGTTGGCATCTTAGTTCCTGTCTTACTTATCTAGGGGTAGCACAGCACAGGGAAAGTTTGGTCTCATCTTAGCTGTTCATTCGCAAGGCTGGCAAAGAGTAGGCACTCTACAGAGGCTGTAGTAAGAAGACAGAGCCTGGTATGAGGCCTGAGGCCTAAGGCCTGAACAAAAGTCAGACCCTGCTGATATAAGGCAAAGTTAGCAAGAGTCAGACTATGAGCAAAAGTCAGGCCCTGTTACAAAACAGATGCCTGCTTGCAGGTTCACTGCAATGTTCACTGTATGTGAACTTGGCACAGGTGCTGGTAACATCGCTAAAACACACTGCATATGTAAACACATTCCAACAGGCTAGCACAAGTACACCCCAACCTAGTACAAGATCAAATGGTTTGACAGAAGTGATTAATAGGGATGTTTCATCCGAAACATCAGGAGAAAGGTAGAAGGGGAGATAACAAAACTGTCATGAAATGCATAAGGTGAGATGTACGCTGTTTATCCCAGATTATTTGTCTCAGTCGATAAATGTTGGGATGCCTTGCCTTAAATCTTTGGCCTGGGGGGAACAAAGTCCCACCGCTCACTAAACTGGCCCATTGTAACGTGCGTACATGTCTTAGTATAGGGTGCTATTACCATGCTTCGTAAACCTAGCTGAATGCATTGAACTTTGATAAAAGGGCAGGAACTGGACCTCCAGGGAGAAAACCTGGGACTGGAAGGGTTGACGTGCTGTAAGAGCCAGAAAGACCTCTGTGGAACCCAGAAAGGAGCTGGGGAAAAGAGCCTAGCAATAACCAAGATAGGAAGTCATTCAGGGAAGCAGCAAGGAATATGAGGAAGCAGACCTTAGCTGCTCGCTACAGGTCTCTCAACTGGAACCCAGAGCAGAAGGAGGGCCTGGGTTTGCCTAGCAATCACTGAAAAAGGTGATGTGAATCCTCCAGATACAAGGAGGTAAAGGCTATTGAAAGCCCAGGGCAAGAGTTATAAGGAACACTGGGCCCAGACCTGGCGTAAGGTCCTTGGGTCATGATTTGTGGGACTCTGTTATCCCAAAGGTGTGGGACTGAACGTGACCTGACCAGATGGCCAAGTCACAAGAAGAAGTAGACTACCACAGGGCCAGAGTGCCAATTGGCAAGGGGTGCCAGAGGAGGAGAGCCTCAGTATACCATGCCCAGCCATGAGGGAGCATAATAGCCAGCGAGATACAATTCTACAGAGGGGCTCATTCAACCAAAATGTCCTCCATTTTTGAATCCCCTTCTCTTTTCTAGGCAGGGTCAGGTTTCTTTATTAAATCTGCCCTCCAAGATGAAGAGTTTGGGGTTGATGAAAACTGCATTTTTGGCAATTAAACTACTCCAGAAATTTTTGCCCAGCTCTGTTAGGTTTACTTGCCCTTGCAGATCATAAAGATGAAACAAGGCCTTAGCTCTTTCATACCTCATGTGTTCTTTTTTGGAAAGCTGTTGTTATTTGCTTTCAATGTGTCAGATGTCTCTATTATTTTGATTCTTATCACTTTGGCTGTGTCCCAAAGCATTTCATCTGTTACTGTGCCATTATCATTGTTGTCTAAATGGCCTTGCTGTGTAGCTTTTTGATCATTAACATTATCAGGTTTTTGTAGTAAATTTGTTTCTCCACCTAAGTATCTTATCTTGCTGGTTTTTTTCAGTTAATGAGACTGATAGTTTTACCAGGACATGGTCTGATATTTCAATGCCCTCTATTTTACAGTCTTTTGCCCTGTGTATGTACTTGGTAGATTAGTAATAGATCTATTCACAAGTATAGGTGCAGAATGTGAATATACATTTCAGCGTTGCTTTTTAACATATTAAATAATTAAACTCTTATTCATTTACTTTTGGCACAGAAGGCTTCTTTTTGTATTACTGACTGATAGAACTGGCAGAAAATATGCTTCTCTCATTAAGTGTCATAGCTACCCCTTTTTGCTGTCTTTTTTGGGGATGGGGAGGAAAAAGCAAAAACTAACCCAAGACAACTTTAAAGAAAACTATCAAGTAGTGAAGGCACAAAATGTATGATCTGTAATAAACTAATTCCCATCAATACAACAACTTATTTTTTACAAAAGCTACTGTGGCTAATATTCAGATGGTTTACATTAATGTATCTAGTGGCATGCACAAAACTTCAGGTACTGTAATGTGCCTACCTGATGGCATTGATGCTCTAGTGTGGTACACCAGAATTATTTCACATGCAGTTCTTGGTAGCACACCATGTGTACCATGACACTCAGGCAAATTCTGAAGGCCCTTCAGCTAATAGACCCTCTGTGTTCTAAAACCTAGTGGGCTCCCGGTGAGCACTAAGATGCCTGACTCAAATGAATGGTTTGTTTTTTAGGTGTAGCAGAAAGAAAAGTTTGATAATACCTACCATATGTGGATCCTATCACCATAGTATCTGAGAACTTCACAATCTTTTAATGTATTTATTATCCTCACACCACTGCTGTGAGATAGGGCAATGCTATTTCACAGTTTTACAGATGGGAAATGAGGCACAGAGAGGCTAAGCGATTTGCCCAAGATCACACAGGAAGTCTGTGGTGGAGTGGGAACCTGAATGCAGATCCCCTAAGAGCCGAGCTAGGTCCCTAACCATTGGACCATCCCTCATCTTTATATACTGTAAGTATCCTAGGTACAGTGGCTTAAACAGAGTTAAAACAGTGATTTCTAAGTTGGCCCCTGGGAGGCAGCTTGTCACAGAGTATGCACACTCCACCCTGTTTCAGTGTGAGATGGGGTTGTGATATCACTGCGACTACTATCTATCAGATGATCCATAGGCTGAAGGCAGCACAGCTCAGTGGTCAGAGCCAAGATGGCTGCCCTCAGGTGAAGGGCTTGAGGGCTTAATTTCTGGAGTCTATACAGCTGCCCTTGAGTTCAGAGCTGTGCAGCCTAATGGCCAGAGGCAGTACAGCTGCCCTTGAGTTCAGGGCTGTGCGGCCTAATGGCCAGAGTCACTGAAGTGGGCCGCCACCTAGGGGTGGGTGGTGGCTGGGGTAGGGGGACCTGGGCCCTGCCTCTCCACCGGGTTCTGGCCCAGGGCCCTGTCGGCAGTGAGTGTGGTCACCATCCAGTGAGTGGGGATCCTACCTCCCTGAGCCACTCACCCCACCTCCCTGAGCCACTTCCTACTGTGAGTCTCGGAGTTGGGGTCCATTCGTCATTGGGGTCTCTGAGCTCCCCAGTGACTTGTTGGGACTCTGACTCCTGTCAGCTGGCTGTAGGCAACCAGTCTCTTGTCTGGGCCTCAGGGTCTCTAGTTCCTGCAGTCAGGGGCTGAAGTGGCTCGTGGGCTGGAGCCTCCACCGAACATCCTTTCTCCCTGACAGTCAGCCCGGAATGAGCTGGGCTTCTTTCTTTTATACTGAGGCAGCAGCTGGGCATGCCCAGCGTGGTCTGAGGGGTGGGACTTCTGCTGCCCATAACCTGGGGTTAACACTATCTTGCCTAATGTGGAGTATGCATGCCCTGTCACACAGCCCAAAAGATGGTTATGGCTCCTCAGGCCAAATACCTTGAGTGCCCCTTTTAGTCCATTCCTCTGTTCAAGGATACTTAGGAATTACCCTGATGTCCCTCTGACTAGAGTGAAGTTCTTCACTCTGTTAGTTTGTTGGGGGATATCCAGAAATAGCAGCTTATACATATCTCTTGCCTGAAGGCTGCTTTCCCGGTGGTGGCAAGTCAGCTGTGAGCCCCACCCTACAGTCCCTGTTATGTATGCCCAACACATTGGCCTCTTTCCATAGGGCCTCATATACTGTCTGATCACAGTGACACTTTCTAGATCAATCCCCTTTGTTCCCTTGGCTTCCTCAGCTTATTTCCAATAACTACCACTTTAAGAGCCTTTGTGCTCCTGTGAACCCTTTCAGGGCTAGTCTTTTCAGTGGTCTGGCTCCATGGTCCTTGCCCTACTCTCTGCTGCTTCTTCACAGGTTTGTGTTATACGGCTGGCAGAAGCTGCTGATCCCCTGCTCTGCTATCATCTTCTCATTTAGTCTCCCAGGCTCAGGCTGCCTCCTGTTTCTACTGCTGGATCCCTACAGAGATTTCCCTTCCTATGACAGAGCCTTTTAAAGCATTTCCGCCATGCTCATTCTATTGCCAGATCCTGATATGACCCTGGGTGATGGCAGGAGAAAATAATTGAATCTTTTGCTCAGCAGATTTATTAAATATGAGAAAGAGGCAAAACAAAAACGGAGTATTTCTGTCACCTTGGGGAGTCAATTCTTTATGCACAACGCTCCCATTGTCAGTCTCACCAGCCGTCCATATTTGGATATCCCAGTGACGTTAATGGAAGCCTTTCATTACCTTTTGCACAATTCCTGCAGGGGTTAGTGACAAAAGTAAGCCTGAAAATCTTTTTTGTGAGAAAAGACTTCAGGATTTGTCCCTACACAAGCAGAAATTGGCCAAGCACAGTCATAAGTACACAAATAAACCTGTGGAGTGTATGTGTTAAATATTTGAACAGTTCTATGTGATTTTAGGAAGATAAAGCACAAAAGCTAGCGGTTGGATTTCTTCAGGTGGGGAACGATACAGCCACGTCTTCCCCTTGTTGACCTTTTGGATCTTCCTGGACAGCTCATATAATAATTCCAACGTTAATTTGAAAAAAAAGTCATCTTTAGTCTCCTACATCAATACATACATTACTATTTTGCACGTCCTATTTCCACACTATATTTCCTTTTATATTGATTGTCCTATATAAATTCTTAATGTCTAAAGGTGTACTGTGAAGAAAATGTTCTGCAGAAGATTTTTTTCCCAATAACTTCCATAGATTTCTGTTGTTATTCACCAAGAACCTTTGCAATTACTTTATTACATTAGAGGAAAGTCACAAGAACCTGAATCTATTCAGAACTGAACCTGTGATTAGGCAATTCAGGGAATTGAAGGATTATCTTGAATTAAAGGGATGTAAAATTTGAAGTGGTTATCTAATTCTCCAGTATAACTGTATGTTGAACCGACCACAGGTTAAATTCTGCCGTTAGTTATGCCTGTGCAAGTCTCCTGATACTAATAGGGGTTTAATGGTTGAAAGTGAGAGCAAAATTTGGTCCTGGGGGTCAGACTAGTGAGATTTGGAGGGGGGAAAAAAAGAGAAAATGAGCTTCAAGCTTTGCAGCTTCATTTTGGATTCATTAATCTTATATTTCAGATCAATGGAGGAAAAGAAAGTAACATTCATTTAAGCACCTCTTTATTTTGTATCCCATTTTACCTTTCATTTATTTCTTTATGTGCGTGTTCAAACAGAATATTGAACTGGAAATTTAAGCAAATGTGAAAGACCTAGTCAGGGACAGAAGGAGGATGAAGGGTGGTATCGGAGCTGAATGAAATTTATAATTTTGGTTTGTGGAATTTTCCACGAAAGTTCTTTCTGTTTTTGCATGACCTTGGAGCGCCTCAAATTACCCTTGATTTACAATTCCAATGATATAAGTGTTTTGGTATCTAACCTGGAGAAATTTCTGCGTGGCCTTTAGTACAAAAGTAATTTTTGCATGAAAAATGGATCAGTTTGTGCGAGAAGGTTGTATGATGATTTGGTTTTTGTGATTTATTTTCTTCAAACATTTCTATTATTTACTGAAGATTATTGTGGAAATTAGTCCATTTCTGTGCTGGCTGATGAGATACAGTGAATCTTTGGTTTTGAGTAGTTTTGCATTTTGTCTTCAACATTCCACATAGGTCCAGATGGGATATGGAAAAGGAAGGTAGGAGGATGGAGACACCACCAAATATACAAGTAAGCATCCAGATTTTGTGAGGCTTATCTGAGCCAAATCCTTTGAGGTTTGTACTTTGCTAGGGCCACCGGAAATCTGTGAAAAGATTCTGTAAACTTTCTTTTCTGAAGAAAGAAAGAAATAAAATTGAAAAGCCTATGTTTTTTTTAAAAATATTTTTTTACAAAAAAAAGCAGATTAACTTCAAACTAAAGGGGGACCAGCGCTACAAATTCAGCTCAAGATCCTGGGTCAGTGGAGTTATATCAGATAATTTTGCTCCCAAATTCTGAATTCTCCAAGAAGGCAGGACAAACCTTCTGGTGACTACAAGTCACGTTTTCAGTTATTTCCTTTAGTTTGTGACCTTTGTTATAAACAATAAATGGTGCCCTGAAGAAAGGGCCTTAAAAAGTATGTAAAACTCTTCACAAGAGAAAACGCTGGGTATTCAAGGGCTCATTAATCCAGAGGAGAAAGCTATAACATGAGCAATGGCTAGAAGCTGAAGCCCAACAAATTCAAATCAGAAATAGTGCATAAATTTTTAGCAGTGAGGGTGATCTAACACTTTAACTGCCCAGGGAGATGGTGAATTCTCTATTGTTGATGTCTTCCCATCAAGAATGGATGCTTTTCTGGAAGACATGTTTAGTGGTCTTATCTGGCCTTAAACTGTGTGAATAGAGGCACAGAGTTTGCTTCCCTTCCCTGGCTAGTGAAACATTCACCAAGCTATATATAGCCTGTCTGTGTGGTTTTTGTTTGTTTGTTTGTTTAAGAATTTCTCCCCAGCCTTCATTGAGCTCTTTCATTTTCCTCTTTGAGACTTTCCTCCTGAAATCTTCTACAAGTCTATTACCAGCCCTGTATTCCATCTATTTTCATCTCTTGAACAGAAGTCAAATTCAACAACTCCTTTATTTGTGCATGGTAGATAGGAATTCCACCTTCACCATTTTCAGAGATCCCCTTAATTCTGAATTTGTTTCTTCTCTCTCCATTTTTCGTATTGTCCATTTGGATCTGCAGATCCATTTCTCTCTCTGCTGTTTTTCCCAGTTCAGTTTCCAACACAGTGGGCCTAGCTTTCTTCTCATGCCTTTTTGTGATGGCATAAGTCAGGGGTCCCCAACATGGTGCCCATGTCCTGGCCCCCGGGAAAGCACCTGCCAAAATGCCGCCGAATTTCAGCTGCATTTTGGCGGGGATGCCTCTCGATGACGACACTTGTTGCCAACAAGTGATGTCATCGAGAGGTGTCACCTCCGAATTTCGGCAGGGACGCCTCTTGATGACGCCGCTTGCCATGAACAAGTGACGTCATCGAGAGGCGTCACCCCCGAAATTCGGAAGCAACGCCTCTTGATGACGCCGCTTGCTGTCAACAAGTGGCGTGATCAAGAGATGTCGCTGCCGAAATGCCGCCGAAATGTCTCTGAATTTCAGCGGGTGCTCCATCGCCACAGTGGTCCTTCTTCTGGCTCCCTCCAGACGAAAAGGTTGGGGACCACTGGTATAAGTGCATTTGTGCCACTGAAGTTACTCTGGTGTAATCAAAAAGAGCATCCAGTCCAAACACTCTATCCTCCTCTGCTAGAATCTTGTATTCACAGATGAACTCCTTGATATCCAGTTCAGTGGTCAATCAATATTATTTGGCCTTCTTAGTTTGCCTGTTTTAAGCAGCCAAGCCCTCACTGGCAAATAGGTTCCTCTCACTGCAACCTTGAAGCACTCCTGTGTGTGGAATAACTTTTTAATTATTTTCTTGGGACATCTATCTGCTAGAAGTATACATCTTTAGGGAGAGAAAGTGGTGTTTAAGGGATCATTGGAGATAGATTCTTCTGCTGCCTGCACAGGTCTTCATCAGTCATCGTACAGCAGGCCCCCTCCCTTTTTTGCCCCCCTCCCAGTCTTTTGAAAATATTGACTTTATGCCGTGTGCAAGATTTTATCATTCCTGTTGACATGGATGCTCATTTCATTGTTTTCCACTGTTGCCCCAACTCTCATTATTTTTACTGCAAGTCTCATGATTTTTGGTATTTTTTCTTAAAGCCCAGTTCCTAGAATTAGGTAATTATGTGAGAATCTGAACTTTTGTTTTAAAAATATCTAGCCCCCATGGTTTCAGAGAGAACATTGAAAATATGAACATTAAATACTCAAAAAACAGAAGGCAAATAAAATCTATTTTAATGCAGTTTCATGATTGGGGGAGGGGTGATGTGACTAGGAGAACCAGGCAGAGGAAAAGACGGACCAGCGACGGAGAAATAGAACTCAGGAACAGGTTTGCTGGGTTGGAAAATGAAGATGGAGCACAGCAGGTGCTCGCTGAAGGAGAGAGGACAAGGAAAAAGACACGAGCAGCTAGTTCTGCAGAAGGAGGGGAGGAGTCAGTGGAGGCAACACCAAGTATGAGCCCCAGGAGGATTGCAAGGGCTAATACGAATCGAGAGGACTTGCGGCCAGCAGGTGCAGGGGATAGACCAGAGAATCACACTGTCACCAGGAAAAGGCAAGTCTACGTGATTGGAAGACTCCTTACTGAGAAGAATAGACAGGTCTGTAACTAGAGCTGATCGGGAGAACAGAAGGGTGTGCTGTCTTCCGGGTGCTAAGATACAGGATGTGGACCTGAGGCTGAAAAGGATCCTAGCAGGAGCGGGAAAGAATCCGTTGATTGTCCTTCATGTGGGAACGAATGATACTGCTAGTTACTCGCTGGACTGTATCAAAGAGGACTATGCCAGACTGGGGAAGACGCTCAAGGAAATCGAGGCTCAGGTGATCTTCAGTGGGATTCTGCCGGTTCCTAGAGCAGGGCGACGAAGGAGTGACAAGATTATGACGATTAACAGATGGCTCAGGCAGTGGTGCTATAAGGAGGGCTTTGGGATGTACGGTCATTGGGAAGCATTTACGGACAGACGACTGTTCTCTCAGGATGGACTTCACCTAAGTAAGGAGGGAAATAGACTTCTAGGATGGAGGCTCGCCGACCTCATTAAGAGAGCTTTAACTAGGAAGTTGGGGGAGATGGTTGGGAGATGTCCAGGAGATCTCCACGCCAGAATTTAACCTGGAGAGGGAAGTAAACAAAGTGAGAGGGGATACGCTTGTGGACCGAAGAATTGACCCAAGGAGGAAAACCGGAGTAGACACTAGAATAACAGGTGATGCTGGTGGTAGAAAGGTCTGTGCACAACGGGGTAAAGAATGTCACTGACGCCAAACGCCAAAAATTAAAATGTCTGTACACTAATGCGAGGAGCCTAGGAACAAGATGGAGGAACTGGAGCTACTGGTGCAGGAAGTGAAACCAGATATTATAGGGATAACAGAAACCTGGTGGAATAGTACTCATGACTGGAGTACAGGTATTGAAGGCTATGTGCTGTTTAGAAAAGACAGGAAGAAAGGCAAAGGTGGTGGAGTAGCATTGTACATCAATGATGAGGTTAACTGTAATGAAATAAGAAGTGATGGAATGGATAAGACAGAGTCTGTCTGGGCAAAAATCACACTGGGTAAAAAAGCTACTAGAGCCTCCCCTGAGATAGTGCTTGGGGTGTGCTACAGACCGCCGGGATCTGATTGGATATGGATAGAGACCCTTTAATGTCTTTAATGAAGTAAACACTAAGGGGAAATGTGTGATCATGGGAGACTTCAACTTCCCAGATATAGACTGGAGGACAAGTGCTTGCAAGAATAATAGGGGTCAGATTTTTCTGGATGTGATAGCGGATGGATTTCTTCACCAAGTAGTTGAAGTACCGACAAGAGGGGATGCCATTTTAGATTTGGTTTTGGTGAGCAGTGAGGACCTCGTAGAAGAAATGGTGGTAGGGGACAACCTTGGTTCGAGTGATCATGAGCTGATTCAGTTCAAACTAGATGGAAGGATAAACAAAGGTAGATCTGGGATTAGGGTTTTTGACTTCTCAAGGGCTAATTTTAAAGAGTTAAGGAAATTAGTTAGGGAAGTGGATTGGACGGAGGAACTTGTGGATTTAAATGCGGAGGAGGCCTGGAATTACTTTAAGTCGCAGCTGCGAAACTGTCGGAAGCCTGCATCCCAAGAAAGGGGAAAAAAACCATGGGCAGGAGTTGTAGGCCAAGCTGGATGAGCAAGCATCTCAGAGAGGGGATTAGGAAAAAGCAGAAAGCTTACAGGGAGTGGAAGAAAGGCGGGATTAGCAAGGGAAGCTACCTTAGTGAGGTCAGAACATGTAGGGATAAAGTGAGGAAGGCTAAAAGCCATGTAGAACTGGACCTTGCAAAGGGAATTAACCAATAGTAAAAGGTTCTACAGCCACACATAAATAAGAAGAAAACAAAGAAAGAAGAAGTGGGGCCGCTATACACTGAGGATGGAATGGAGGTTAAGGATAACCTAGGCATGGCCCAATATCTAAATAAGTACTTTGCCTCAGTCTTTAATAAGACTAGTGAGGAGTTTAGGGATGATGGAGGGATGATAAACGGGAATGAGGATATGGAGGTGGATATTACCGCATCTGAGGTAGAGGCCAAACTTGAACAGCTTAATGGGACAAAATCGGAGGGCCCGGACAATCTCCATCCAAGGATATTAAAGGAACTGGCGCATGAAATTGCGAGCCCGTTAGCAAGAATTTTTAATCAATCGTAAACTCGGGGGTTGTACCGTACGACTGAGAATTGCTAACGTAGTTCCTATTTTAAGAAAGGGAAAAAAAAGTGATCCGGGTAACTATATATAGGCTGTTAGCTTGACGTCTGTAGTATGTAAGGTCTTGGAAAAAATTTTAAAGGAGAAAGTAGTTAAGGACATTGAGGTCAATGGTAATTGGGACGAATTGCAACATGGATTTACTAAAGGTAGATCGTGCCAAAACCAACCTGATCTCCTTCTTTGAGAAGGTGACAGCTTACTTAGACAAAGGAAATGCCGGTAGATCTAATTTACCTCGATTTCAGTAAGGCGTTTGACACGGTTCCACATGGGGAACTGTTAGTTAAATTGGAAAAGATGGGGATGAATATGAAAGTTGTAAGGTGGATAAGGAACTGGTTAAAGGGGAGAGCAGGGGTCGTACTGAAGGGTGAACTGTCAGGCTGGAAGGAGGTTACTAGTGGAGTCCCTGAAGGGCTTTTGACCTTTTTAATGACCCTGGCCACAAGAGCGGGAATGTGCTAATAAAGTTTTGGAAGGAACACAAAGTGGGGGGTATTGCTAACACGGAGAAGGACCTTGGGGTATGGGTTGATAGTCAGGATGTCTATGAGAGGATGAAAAATAATAGCGAAAATGCAATGGCACGATTAAAAAAGCAAATGCGGATGCATTTTAGGATGCATCAGGCATAGGTAAAAAAGCAAATTTCCAGCGAGGTAAGCAAGGATAAGGAGGTGTTAGTACCGTTATATAAGGCGCTGGTGAGACCCCACCTGGAATATTGTGTGCAGTTCTGGTGTCCCATGTTTTAAGAAGGATGAATTCAAACTGGAACAGGTTCAGAGACGGGCTACTAGGATGATCCGAGGAATGGAAAACCTGCCTTATGAAAGGAGACTCAAAGAGCTTGGCTTGTTTAGCCTGGCCAAAAGAAAGGCTCCGGGGGGATATGCTTGCTCTATATAAATATATCAGGGGGATTAACGTTAGGGAGGGAGAGGAATTATTTAAGCTTAGTACTAATATAGGCACAAGGACAAATGGGTACAAACTGGATATTAGGAAGTTAGACTTGAAATTAGACGAAGGTTTCTAACCATTAGGGGAGTGAAGTTCTGGAACAGCCTTCCGAGGGAAGTAGTGGGGCAGCAAAAGACTTATCTGGCTTTAAGACTAAGCTTGATAAGTTTATGGAAGGGATGATATGATGGGATAGTTTAATTTGGGCAGTTGATCTTGGATTATCAGCAGATAAGTCTGCTCAATGGTCTGTGAGGGGATGTTGGATGGGATGGGATCTGAGTTACTGCAGAGAATTCTTCCTAGCAGGGTGCTGGCTGGTGAGTCTTGCCCACATGCTCAGGGTTTAGCTGATCGCCATATTTGGGGTCGGGAAGGAATTTCCTCCAGGGGCGGATTGGCAGGGGCCCTGGAGGGTTTTTCGCCTTCCTCTGCAGCGTGGGCATGGGTCACTTGCTGGTGGATTCTCTGCAGCTTGAGGTCTTCAAACCACAATTTTGAGGACTTCAATAACTCAGTCATCGGGTTACGGGGGTTGTTATAAAAATGGATGGGTAGGGTTCTGTGGCCTGCTTTGTGCAGGAGGTCCAGACTAGATGATCATATTGGTCCCTTCTGATCTATGAGTCTATGAGTCTATGGTGTTTGGACTCTTGGGATTGGCAAAAACCTAGGATCACTTGTAGGGAAATACTATTTGATGCAATCATATTCATCACAAAATGTAAGCAAGCTATCTGAACCTGGAAAGCTTGGCAAACATTAGGAGACCAGGAAACAATTCTCCTGGGCACAATGTTTTTCCTGAAGAACACAGCGCACTATATTCTCTTTTAACTACTGTGTCAAGGGAAACTGTATCATCACTTCAAAGAGCCTTTGCTAAGTGTTTCTGACACTATTCACTTTATAACTACTGTGAATTCACTTCCCTTTGGTTCACACTGATTATTTCTCCCTTCTTCCATTTTTCAGAATAACATTATAAAGTAAAACTGTGCTCCTAGGTCTTCCAGTGGGTTGTTATTGCCATGGTAAATGTTTGCTGGCATCTATCTTGGAAATGTAGAATTATTAGAGGAACCATTTTCCTAGATGTTCTTATAACAAAAATTATGAAAAATGAAGAAGGTATAATTCAAGACACATTATTTAGGGACAAATAATACATGAAACAAGTAATCTTTATGCTTCATTTGAGGATCATTTAAGGGATTGTTCATTTCTTCTTTGAGCTCCACTATACTATGAATATCTGATGATGGAATAGGCTGTCATGTGTATGCAGGCTGCTTGCTATTATCACTTAATTCAAAGGCCAATAAGAAGATACCAGTGAAGTTATGCAATAGTCCCACTGGAGTTTGCTTATCAGCTCGAGGGTACTAAACACTTGTCGTTCCCATAATCTTTAGCATGCAAATAGTTCTGCAAGGTTATTTGATTAAAGATTAAAACTGTTTATTTTCAAAACCCAACAGGAACAGGTGAACTGACTCCATTGAAATTCCTGCCTATTGAAAATGATACCTGATTGCAACCCCAGCCTTTGAAGTTGTCAGGGAGCCAGCTGCAATAGGTGCAGTCTCCTAGCAACACACTGGACCACAGCTGACCCTAATACAGGCTGCCTGATTGGCTGCACTTCCTGATGGGGGGTGCAGGGGGAAGGGTGGAGCTTACTAGTTAACCCTGGAACATCCACAGCTTGCTGGCTGCTCAGCATGTTCCATGCCCCCAGCTGTGCCTGCTCCTGCCCCACCAGCTCTTGTCCTTGCTTCAGCCCCTACCCTTCTTCAACCTTGACACCACTGGCTCTGACCCTGGCTCCAGCTCACCTATGTGCTCTGGCATTCTGCTTCTGATCTTTGGTTCTGGGCCACAGCACTGCTCTTGACTATGCCCCAAGGTGTCCCATGTCCCTAAGCCTTGACTCCAGCTCAGTTCCACTCTAACCTCCAAGCTTGACTGCTCCCACAGCTCCAGTCATTAGATCCAAACACTAAGGTCCCCTTTGTGTCCTGGACAGAAGTAACCTTACTGTTCATCAGAACAGATCCTCATCAGATTGCTCTTCAGCTGACATTTTCTCTCCTTATCATTAATAATGAAATCTTTCCAAGAGTGGTCTGGTGCATCATCTCTAGTAAGATATACTAGCAAGTAGCAGCATGGAATTCACATGCCTGGATGTGACAGTAAGTAGCAAGCTGAAGAAATTATTTAAAAAATAGCAGAGAGACCAGAATAGTACAATGAATATAGAAAAGAGCCATGTTTATTTACAGAGTGAATGAAGAAAAATAACAGGGGGGGAAAGATAGAGAGAATGGTAAAACAGGGTTACATCCAACACGAGGATCGCTGGGCCCAGTGGTACCACAATATAAAAGGATAGATGTGAAGCACTGTGTCTACTCTCTGAGTTCATGAAGAGCTCATGTGATTCTATAAATGCATGTGGATTTGGTGTAGGGAGTATATTGCTGCTCTAGCTGGTTTGCCCTGTCCTTGGCCATGACTCAAAGCCGGCCGTTCAGTGTTTGCAGTGTGTGAATGTCCATTATGCCAGTACTACTTCTAAGGACAGAGTAACATTTTAAAAATACCCAGCTAGTTCTGCATTCTAGCTTCTACCGTACAGCTTTCCACCTACCGCCCCCAAACATTTGGCTTCTCTCAAGTCTTTTCCTGATAATTTAACATCTTCCCTCTTTTCCTGTCTATTATTTCAGGGGGGTTTTTCACACTGGTGAAATAAGGAAGAATTCTTACTTTATGCTTTTATGCCCAGAGCAAAACTATCTTAAGTTTGAGACTCTCACCGTTGACCTAGTCCTCTTGAATACTTTCCTAGCATTTTTCTGAAGACTTTCAATATTCAGAGATAAAATGACTCTGGCTTTAACTCTAACAGTAAATTAAACAAAATAAATGAGACCAAAACTGAGAGCTTTATCTTTTTTTTTTTTAAATATACCAACTGGGACTTTTGCACTGACCAATAGAAAAGTCTGAGGGTTTTATTATTAATGCGTCCTTCCATATGCCATTATTGTATATCTGAGGTTCTCATCACCCAAATGGCTTAATTTATCATACTAGTGTAAAAGACACAGTGATCTACATCACAATTAGTTTGAAGCCAAGTGAGGCTACATATTAGCCTTTGGCACTCAGAATAAGTTGTTAGAGTAGGTTCCAAGGTTAGAGGGAATTCCATAAAGTGAACTTTACACAGCTTTACAATCCAAACAAAGCTTGTGCACTTGCAACGGTGTAATCCGAACTAGCTTCAAACTGTATTGTGGAAAACACTATCTAGAACAGATATTTTTTGTTCCTCTCCTTTGGAAATTAAAATTGATAAACTTTATATAAATGGGTAGATTCCCTGTAGCCATTTTCTGCCTTGTACATTTTGAAACTAACCAATTATATTAAATTTTAAATAGAGCTTGAAACGTCTAATTTAGGAAATATTTATATATAATCGAGGAAATGTGACTGGGGAATCTATTCAGCAGCAATGCAGTCAGCAGTGTACGTTGGTATTGGAAACCTTGCTAAGAGCGGACATCTAGCTTAGCAAAACAATTATGATTTCATATATTGCACATAGAAGAAGCTAACAAATTGCATTGCTTATCTATTTTTCCACCCCGATCATTTATTGGTAATATTATGTGGATGCTAGTTGTGCTCATTTAGAAAATTCACATAATCATGATTCAGCAGAGCAGACTGTATGTAATACTGATATATTTAAACATTCACATATTGGGGGGAGGGGAGTAAACTATAATCTTTTATAGGTTTATATGGCACTGTGTACATAAAAGAGGAATACACAAAAAAGTGCTAAGGTGATACTTGGTGCTGCGCAATGAAAATGATAAAAATCCAGGAAATCTATAAGTTTACCTTAGTGCTTGAAAACCTTAATTTGTTTGAGTTGCACATTTTACAGTATTTCACTCTAGGGAGAATTCAAGTCTAGTAGCTTGTGACTTTGCACCATCACAGACTTCCTGTATGATCTTGGGCAAGTGACTTAGTCTCACAATGCCTCAGTTCCTCATCTGTAAAAATGGGAATAGCCGCACTGCCCTACCTCACAGGAGTGTTGTGATGATAAATACATTAAAGATTGTGAGGTGCTTAGATACTGCAGCAATGTGGGCTGTAGAAGTACCGAAGATAACCCTGAGCTTAATAAGTATACTAAGACTTTTTCCACTCCAGCTCCAAAAAATCATTGTGGCTTCTTGCTGTGACCCATTCTATCCCTTCTAAAGGATTATAAGGTGGATTTTGTGGTTAAAAAATAAATGGCTGGTTTTGTGCACTGAGCACACCATGGTATTTTTGGAACTAGTGTTAGGTTGAGATGTAGGAGTTTGTTGCTGATTAAGTGGTTGATAGGTAGTATGCGGGGGCTAGAGATTGGTGTTTGGAACTAGGTGCTGGTTGCTATCTGGGGTGTTACTATTCATGGGGCTTCTCCCTTCTCTTTCTCCACTTTCAAGGAGCTGGGAAGACGGATGTACAGACTCACAAAGAACTGTGGGACAGCCAGAGTTGGCTGAACTACGTCTGGTCTTTGGTTACTAATTTCAGTCAGGGCTCTGGTAGGGTCAAGATTTCCTCAGTAACAGGGTTAAGGTCAGTTTGGATGGGATTTGATATATATGTGTGTGTGTGTGTATATGTATGTATATGTGTGTGTGTGTATGTGTATACATACACACAATGTGTATAAATACACACACATGATTGTAATTTTCTGTAGTCTTTGCCCTAATTCTTCAAAGTCCAGTTGAGCAACACAGCTATCTGGTCCCTTCCATTTTCTCCAGTCTCAGTGGCACACAAGCATTAAGGGACTTAATTTACTTCCAGGTTACATTTTATTAAATATAGTTGTGTCATTCATAAATCTAGGAGCCTGCTACTTCTTGGACAACTGCCACATTTTTCTTTAATGCTGTAGCCTACCACAAGCATTTATAATTTGTGAATCATTGCCCATGAGATGTGAATGGTTTCTTGTTGAAACTAGCTGTGAAAATAATAATAAATACAGCACTTGCTTTGGGATGGATGCAATTTATTTCTGTTTGCTTTTCAGCTATCCAAATTTTTTCTTTTCTTAGACATTCAAGTATTCATTGTCCACCACAGGAAAGAAATGATAAATGAAACCTTCTGGCTCCCATGTTAAACAGGGAGCTCATAAATCTCTTCCTTCTCCCACTCCCACTTTTTTTTTCATTTTAAATATTGACACGAGCAACATTATTTGTGAGCAAACTGCTAAAAGTTATTTTCACATAACCTGTTGACAACCTATGTGGCTGCACCAGTATGGAGAACAAATACAGTCTCTCTCCTTTTTAAAATTTTCATTTATTTTATATGTTTTATATGTTTAATATAAAGTTATTAATTTGTCAGGGATGAAGGCAGTCAGGGTTGGACTTTAAAAACCAATAAATCTTAATAGCAGTCCAAACAGAAAATTTAATATGTAGCACATCTACCTATAGTGAGACGTCGACTGGTGCATAAAAGTTGCTTCCAGTTATAGAAAACAGTACAGTTTTCTGGCAGAACTGAGGTAATATATAAAACATTATTCCTTGACTGTAATTTTATCTGCTGTGGATTCATGAGTTTATGAATCAAAACAGAGATGATGTTTCTGTTCATTTTACCATGTTAATTAAGATCTCCTTTTGGGACCTGGGATCAAGTCCACCCTTGTGCCTAAATCCTAAAGAATGTAGTGTTGATGAAACACATGGCATTCTACACAAATGTAGTGGCATTCTTTAGAAATTACCTAAAAGAGCTATATAATTTAACAGAGAATAAGATCCATCAAATACTCTATAGGTTATTTGAACCATCTAGAATTCTATAGCAAGGATATAGATGTCTAATAAATTCTATAGCATGATTTTAAAGCTTATCATTTTCTGTTAATTTCTTCACAGCTTTTTCGATAATTGTACTAATTTGGATGTAACTAAAAAGGAGATTAGTGGCCTTAATCATTTTCACAGCCATAATGCACCAGCTAAGCAAGATGAGGCTACCAAGAGGCACTTTCCTTTTCAGTTTCTAGGGAAGGGTGTTTCATCCTGTATTGGGATGCACTGCACCATTAGTCTTTCAGCTCCTCCAAAACACACGTGTAAAGTACTAACCAGGGGCGGCTCCAGGCACCGGCACGCCAAGCGCATGCTTGGGGCGCTCTGCCAGTTGCCACAAGGGCGGCCTGCCTGCGGAGGGTCCGCTGGTCCTGCGGCTTCGGCAGACCTCCTGCTGTGCTTGGGGCAGCAAAATAATTAGAACCGTCCCTGGTACTAACTGTTGGTAGATACTGTATTAAAGATACAGAGGCTCATTAAGAAAGAGCAGGATTGCTAGTCCTGGAGTCCTAGTCCAATTTCAGCTCAGTTAATTAAATAGTTGCTACATATACTATACCTCTGTGATTTCAGCCTGGCATCCCTTCTTGACCTAAACTGCTCTGTAATGTTGCTGAATGCTGTTAAATAGCCTCTGGGTTACTGTTTCCATCCAAGAGGCGGCTGAATGCAGTGAGCATTAGGTCTCTTCCTGTACTGTGATTTGTATAGTAGCTTGGAAGAGCCGTTGGGACCTGTGGGATTAGCAATTCTGTATAAAATGATATTGCTGTAGCCTCTAATAAATAGTGGTACTTTCTCCATGTCTCCGAACCACTGCATAGTTTGTAATAATTAGCAGTCTTGGCTTCAGGGATGCTCTGAGTCAGAAGAGCACAAGCTTTACAGGTTGTTTTAGGTACCTCAGTGGAATAAAATGGAGAAGTTTTGCATCATGGAAATGTCCATGCTATGCCAGACTAGATTAGACTGTTAGCTCCATTTTAACAATAGATGGTTTTGGACCATTCTCAGCAGGATGGTTCTTTTCCAGGTGTAAGGAATGATGGGTAATATGAGCAATTACGAGTGCAATTCATTGTTTTCTCCACACCAAGCCCAACTAATCCAGGCTTTGTGGGTGGGAATCCAAAAGGTTTAGGAAAGTGAAATCCACCCTGCCAATTCAGATGCACTGCAGTCCCTGTGTCCTCACTGTGTCCCCTCTATTCCAGTCTATAGACTTCCCATAGCTCAGACTTCCAAATGCCCCTTTCCATACCCCAATTATATTACTGGGGATGAATGAGAGTCCAATTTGATAAACAGCACAGATCTTTTCAGGACAGGGCCTGTGCCTAACCCCCAGGTTTGTACAGTACTTAGCACAATAGGGCCCTGATCCTTACTGAGGACTTTAGATTCTTCTGTAGTGTATGAATAATAATAATGTAATTTATTCATGCACATTTATACCACATTCATTTAAGGAAGCACAGCATAACCTCCAGTTGTATACATTTGTATAATTCCATGAATAGAACAGGATTTAGTTCGGCTAACTAGGCCATGTTGGGCGGAACAGGTACAGAAAATTCCAGGCACTTTTATGCAGTATATGGTAATATGTGCCCAGCCTACCCATGAAGACCAGTCCTCATAGACTTGACAGACTGGGATTAGAACTGAAAGAGGAAGGAAAACACCCAATATTTTTAATAGGGTGTAGAATCTGTACCTGGTTGGCTGCCTGGGAACTTTTGTAAGTCTGTCTCAAGCAGTCAGATGAACTGAAGGGATAAAAATGGAAACTGTGAAGGGAAGATTCCTTTCCACTTCTACATCCCACATGCTAAAGCCCTCAGAAATTTCCTTTAAAAAATCATGTTGACTAGAAGGCCTTCAGGGCACTCATGCGTTTCAAAGGGCTGCTAGTTACTTAGGACAGTGATGGCAGCCGGGTGTGCGGCCATGTTGTTTCAAAAGAAGGATGACATCTTTAGTCCTACTGACGTCAATGGGAACTTCACCATTGACTTCAACAGGGTCAAAATTTCACACCAAAGGCTTATTTTACAGTGGTTTTCCAGTGGACCTTCCAGGCCTGCTCTAGGTAGCAGTGATTATTTGGCCAAATTAGGGGAAGAGTTTGGAGCAACTGATAACTTAAATATGAAAGAAATATGAATATTATCTTTTGCACTCACACCATTAGATCCTCTATCGTTCTTGGCAGATATTTTTCCTCGTCAAAAAAAAAATCCCCAGTAACTACACAGTTTGACATTTTGGAAAATATCTGCTCATGAAAGGGCCAACATCAGAATAGCATAATTTTTCAGATGAGACTTAGTGTATTATAGTGCATGAGTGGTTTGCATTATACTAACAAAAATCTCAGATTAAATTTACACACCTATTCAGATCTTAAAGAAGTAGCTGTTTGTTTTGTAACTGAGTTTTTACAAGATAATTTTAAAGTGTGTCTGAGTGTTACATTTAAAATAATGGGCCATCTTCAGTTGATATAAATCAGCATGACTCCAAGGGAGCTCTGTGCCTGTTCACAGTAGTGGAGGATCTGGTCCATCTTTTAAAACCTCAATATTTTCTATAGGTAAATGCTGCTTTCATGCAATGATGAGAAGACCAGAGTCATTTGCTTTACGCTTTAGCAGTCTCCAGCTCCATAGTCAGCTTTTTTAGTGAACACTAGGAAAAGCAGCATAGTAAAATTGGAGTAATAAAGTCTGAAAGGCTAAATGAAGCAATTAAAATTTCACTGATAGCCTGAAGAGTTCCTGAACTGTTTATTATGAATGGCCTTTAACCAAGATAATTGAAAGAAACATTCATAATACCACCCGAACAGGGGTGACATGTTTTAATTAAACCATTTTTACATTGCTTCAATAATTGATTGTCGAAGTGAAAGGTGGTGCCACTGTTAACAATATGAACAGCAGGAATGTTTTGTGTTCCTTCCTAAAATATTGGATGTCATCCTGAGATGCCCAAGTACCTGGAACTCTAATTGAATTTACTGGCAGTTAAATGATGCCTAGCAACTGGGCCAAGTTCCTTTGGGTTGTAACCATATGGACTTTACGGACTCAGTTGGTTTCAGTGGAGTTACACTCTGGATTAATTTAATAATTGAATCTTAGGCATTATGGCACCGATTCAGGAAGGCATTTAAGCATATGAAACATGCGAGTCTTAAGCAGAACTGTTAGGAATTATTTCTGTTCCTCCAGAAATACTGGAATTTCTTGCAGAAAATAAATTAGCTCTGAATCTGAATGAAAAGTTGAAATTTGACAGTTTCGTGAGAAATGAAAATTCCAGAATCTTTTGATTTGGGACCATTGATATGTTTCATTTAGACCTTTACATTATATTGAAATAGTAAATATAGTACCTGTAACATATATTAAAATGAATAATATGAAAGTATAAATTTAATCAAAACATTGATGAAGCAACATGGTCCCATGAAACATTTAGATGAGACTGCATTTTTTAAATGGAAAACTGTTCATCAAAATGTTTTGGTGAGCTCTAGTCTTAAGCAGAGACTTAAAGTTAAGCATGTAAGTGCTTTCCTGAATTGGGGCCTATGCTGGTAGACCTTGGTTGGGATTTTCAAAAGAGCATAAGTGATATAGGAGCACAAGTTCCTTTGATTTTCAGTGGAATTTGTTGTCACAGATCTATTAAGTTCCCTCTCTTGGCCACTCACCAGACTGTGGTGAAGGGATCCAAATGCTGAATCCTCATGTGCTTTAAATCTCCAGAGTGTGAACAGACTCCAGGCACTGCCCCTGACCTGGGGTCTCTAGGCACACTCTTGGACTGCAGATCTTCTATCAAGCATCCCCTCCTGAGAACCACCCTCTGCCACCCCCCATGATCCAACTGCCTAGCCCTGGGACAGTGCTGACATTCAAACTCCTCTACCACTTAAACACATCCTCTGACAGAACTTCAGCTCCGTGGGTGCTCTGGTTTTACAGGTACCTCTTCAGGGACATAGGATAGTGAAAGTAGTCAGACACAAAGAGTTTGCACAGGATTCTAGAAATACCTTTACTCAGCAAAACAAAAGAGACACAAATCTAGACAAAATAATAAAAGTGCTGCTATATACATTTACACCACCTGAGTTTCCTCACCACTCTGGAGAATTCTTTGGGCTTGGGCAGGGTCTTCTTCAGTGTCCAAGATCCTTCCCCTGCAGCTGCATAACTTCTTTCCTCTTCCAAATCATGGGGTTCTCTCTGATCTTGGTTGATCTACAATTAATCAGGACCTGCCCTATGCTACAAAAGCAAGTCCACCTCTTCCCCTCTCGTACCTAAACTTTATGTATGGCTCCACGAGTGTTCCCCGACCCACCAAGCCTATGTGGTTGGTGAAGGCTAGCCTCAACAAGTTGGTTTCTTTGTCCTGTGTCTGGGATTTTCCATTCTCCAAATGGCAGCCTCCTGCAGAGAGATAGGAGAAAAGTGTTTGCTAGGTTTGAGCTCATCCATTGTCTCAAGGTGCTTCCGCCTGAAAAACTGGCTAAGTAGTGTGTAACAACCTATCATTGTGCATGGACTGGAAGGGACGTGACACAGGCCTTGTCAGCAAAAGGATTAATTCCACATGCACATAGAGGCAATTAATTTGTACCGCAGTTTCATAAGAACAATTTCATAACAACATCAGCCAGCCAAGGTGTTTGTCAACTCACCCCAGTGGACTATCTTACAGCAATTCCACTGAGTGTTCTATTAGTGTTGAAACACTCATGGGGAAAATTACATCAGTTACAAGAATCCTTTAGTGGCTCTGTAAGAGCCAGCAAAAGGAGTTTCATGCAATGTTTCATCCATTTTCTGCTCAATAAAAAATCTCCTTGCAAAAAGCAGAAGGCTTAGCTGCCAGAATAATTCAGAAATCCAACCTTAGAAAAGGGGGAAAAAATGTCCAAGTCCCACAGCTTCTGGTATTTACATAAAATTCTCCTCCATTAGTTTGTACTGGACACTGAAGCATGAACAAACCAACACAGAGGAGATAGCACCAGAGAGTCAATGCAGGAAAGCTTTTTGATTAATCAAAATGGATCAGAAACATGAACTGATCCCATTCTATATGCTATAAATCACAACTTCTGTTTATTCTGTTTAAAACCAAAGTGGAAAAAATCCATAAATTGAAATCCAACAGTAAATAAACTGAAAGAGTTAATGCTTGGAAGACATATCAGAGTTGTTGTTACCTTCCTTGCAAACATGTAAAACAATTATTTTGGGAGACCACTGTTTGTCTTTCTGCCTGCTGCTGTCAATTTCCTTGCCTAGGGAAGCCAGGAAAACATCTGCAGATAGCTTTTCCCTTTATTATAATTTATACTTGCTATTCTCTTCACAACCTTTCAATAACATTAACACACATAGTAACAGTTCACCTACTGCATGAAACATGGTTACTGTACTCCATTAGTGTGAAAATATGTAGCTATAAGAGGTAATCTTGGATACCTGTAACAGCAAACACTTCATGAGAGCATTATTATTCAGTATTTAATGTAATTAAAAAAGACATATCAGAAAAGTACATAATAAAAGTAATCGTTTGTACTATTTAGGAATGAGCAGTAAATTATTATTCTTTCACTGAACACCAGAGGTGCTGTAGAGACAAATTAAAAAAATACAGGTTGAAATTGCAAACCAGGGGTGGCCAACCTGAGCCTGAGAAGGAGCCGGGATTTAGCAATGTACATTGCTAAAGAGCCACAGTAATACGACAGCAGCCCCCCCCCCCCATCAGCTCTCCCTGACCCCACTCCCAGCACCTCCCACCCACTAGCAGCCCTGCTGATCAGCGCCTCCCTCTACCCCTCCCCTCCTCCCTGCACCTCCCGATCAGCTGTTTTGTGGCATGCAGGAGGCTCTGGGGAGGAGCGAGGGCACTGCAGGCTCAGGGGAGGAGGCGGGAAGGGGTGGAGTGGGGGCAGGGCCTGTGGCAGAGCCAGGGGTTGAACACTGAGCACCTCGCAGCACATTGGAAAGTTGGCGCCTGTAACTCCAGCGCCGGAGTCAGTGCCTATACAAAGAGCCACACATGAACTTCTGAAGAGCCGCATGTGGCTCCGGAGCCACAGGTTGGCTACCTCTGTTGCAAACGCTTCTAGGGGATGTAGAAACTAAGGGTTAGCTTCTCGGTGTAAACTGGTGTAGCTGCATTGATTTCAAGAGAGCTGTACCAGTTTACACCAGCTGAGGATATAGTCTGGAGAGAAAGAGGAAGGGAGATTGATTAGCATGCTAACCTGGGATTTGAAAAACCTGGGTTCAATTTTCTGCTCCACCACAGATGTTCTGTACGATCTTGGGCACGTCATTTGGTCTCTCTGTGCTTCATCTGTAAAGAAGGATAATAGCACTGCCCTGTCTTATAAGACTGCTATGAGGCTGAACGCATTAGAAGACTGTGAGGTGCTCAGATACTATAGTGATGGGGGACCATAAGTACCTGAGATAAACAGATATGTAAATATCTTTCTTTGCAATTAATGGAAGATATGTGCCCAAATCCACTAGTTTGTTGTTTGTATAAAATATACATATACATATATTCCAGCTGAATAGGGTAGAGGAGAAAAAATGACAGGGAAGAAGGTTGCAATGGCAAGCTCATTAAGTTACTTATCAGTAGGTTTACTGTGCAAGTAGTGTGATGAATGCAGTTAGGGTGTTGAAGAACAGATATGTTAATGGTTGCTGCTTTTTTTATCTTCTCTGTGGGCATGTGGGGGAGAAAGGATAAAGGGACAGCACTGGAAGTGGGGCGGAGAAGGAGCAAAAGAAAGGATAATGAGGGAGTGGAGAAAGTGAATGACGGAGGTATTGGGCAAAGAGGTGAGATGGACAGAGAGCTAAGAAAGTTGAGGTGGGACAGCAGAGGGGTCTTTTATTATGTAACAGGAAGATGATGGTGACCAAATGCCTTTTGGGACATCTGGGGGATAAGACTATGGAGAATTCCTCTCTCTGCTTCCTTGTGCTGCTGCTCCAATGGCTGGTGGAAGAAGTCTGTGATAGTCAGGAGTCTTGACTTGTCCCTGGGGCTATTTCCAGTTGATTATGCACCATGAGGGGTGGAGAGTGGGGGGGCTTCTGAAACATTTGCTGCCAATATGAAATATTTTCAACTGGGGACACAAGCCATGTAGTAAATGAGACGTGATAGGGAGAGTGGGGAATGTCATGAAGGGCCTTGAATGTGAAACCAAGTAGCTTATTTGATGCAGTAGAAAGGGCAGAGCCAATTGCAGGGCAGGGAGAGATGAAAAGAGAGGTGTGACACAATCAAAGTGACCAGCTATCTAACAATGATCATATCCACGCAGAATGCCGCTGCATGTGTGAGACACAATTTCATTCATCAGTGCCAGAGAGAAAGATGTTGCTGTAACTGAGACATGAGATGATGAGCGTCTAGACAAGGGTGGTTCACCTGCATGGATGGTTAGGAAAGGCTGTATCTTAGAAACATCATGCAGAAAGTATCTGCAAGATTTAGAGAGAGTCTGGATGTGAGGTCCTGGAAAGAGATTCAAGTCAAAGATGATACCCAGTGTATGGGCCTGAGTGTTAGGCAGGATGGTGGGGTTGTCCACCATGATCAAGAAAGGAGGTGGCGGAGAAGAGTTGGTGGTGTGGGGAGGGAGACAGAAAGGTGAAATGCTCTATAAATTGGCAGCTGTGCATATAAAATAAAAGTAAATCTGCTTTCATCTGGAGATGACACGTTTAGAGCAAGATTAAAAGATTCACTGGTTTGCATACAAATACCTACTTTTTATTAAAAGGTTCCATTGCCTAATACTAAAAATAATCATGCTGACAAACTTGTACCAGTGACCTGAACTCAGAATATGTAAATGACAACTGTTTGTTCGCCTGGGGCTGGAAAGAGCTGCCTTAGGCTTTCATAAATGCCTTTTTGTGTAATCTAATGTGGGAGGTGTTTTCCTCTGAGCATGTGCTAGTGGGAGAGGCCCTTGTCCATCAACCAGTGAGTGAGTGCTGTGCTCAGAAAGTGCTGGAAGTGCCATAAAGTGCTGTTGAAACTCCCACAAAAAGAGTGGGAGACTGCCCGCTTGATCACTGCCATTAACAAACCAAGTAAAGCATGGGCACCAACAGTGTAAGCTCCTCTGGGCTGAAGACAGTCTACCTTAGCAGTGACTTGGAGGGACCACTTCTTACAGCCATCCATGTTACAGTCTCAGCAACAGGTAGGTCAGGTATTCGTGGTGTGATTCTGCCAAAAGCAGAGTACCACCTGCAAAGTGCTGGGCTCTGGCATCTACTCATTTTAAACCATGGAGGGTGTTGAGCATATTTCAGGAAACACTGAGGGCTCCTGAATGGGTACAGGGACTCAACCAAGATGGTACATCCAGAATACGACTAAAGGGCAATCTGGGTAGTCTGCCCTGCTGCTGACAGTGCTGTTCGGTGACTGTGGGGCTTGTTTCCGGTCCCTGGTCCGTTCACGTACCCGGGCAGAGTTCCTCTGGGCGGCATCCACTGGCTCCTTTGACGCCTTCGAGGAGCAGTGGGCGTTGTCCGGGGTTCTCTGCTCGGTGTCCCCATCAGGCTCCCTTCTTATGACCCTCTGACCACACTCCCATCCCTGTTCTTTTATTAGTTGTCCCCCGTAATCAGTGGGCTTCTGTGGTCCTGTGGGTCCTCCCCTTAGGCTGGGGGGGGATCCTTTAGCAGTGGGCGGGCTTTGCCCGCCCACTTCCCGGAAAACCCAATAGATACAGTAGGATAATGTAGACACTTTATTCCTGTGCACCTTAGTCCTGAGCTCTGGGTTTCAAGCAGGAGTAAGCTCCCAAGTGCCAGTAATTGCCTTTCCTTTCTGTATAAAGTGTGAGCACTGGTGCAACTGTATGGATGGCTAGAACTGGGGCAAATCCCCTAGGTACACAAGGCCTTAGCAGTAACAGTGTATTTCATTTCCCCATGCTCGAGAGAGAGAGAGAGAGAGGGAGAGAGAGAGAGAGAGAGAGAGAGAGAGAGAGAGTGTGTGTGTGTGTGTGTGTGTGTGTGTGTGTGTGTGTGTGTGTGTGTGTGTGTGTGTGTGTGTGTGTGTGTAAAAGGATTCTCCCTCAAGACTGACAGGAAATGCAGCCAAAATGGCAGCTGCCCTTGGAAAATACAGGCCCAATTATTAAAACTACCACAGCTTCCTGTGGTTTGAGCAGTAGTGTCTCATTTTCCACTACAGAACATCTCAAAACTCACTCCTTTCTTCTGCATTCCATCACTAATCTCCACTTCAGTCTTCCTGAAAATACATATCTAATCTATTATAGGCAGAGTCAATAGCCATGTGGTGAATTTCACAGGCTATTGCTTTCCTCTAATCCAGTTCCTGGGGATCTGTTCCATCTCTCCAGACCCCTGAGCATCTTCACACAGTTGCTCTTTGAAAAACAAACCAAAAATTAACTGCTTAGGGAATGTTTTTGCCTTTTTCCACAAAATGTAGAATTTCACAATCCCCTTCTTCCACTCCCCCCACAACTTACACTTAGGTGGAACTCTGGGAAATTTCAGTCTCAGGCCAGAGTCAGAGTTCTCTAAAAATACAAAATATCATTTTTTAAACGTCTGAGATCTGTTGAAGGTTAGAAACAGGAGATTTCACTCTTGTAAAGGAGAGATTACAGTTTTCTAATGAGTCACATAGTAATGAGCAGATATTTCTAGCCCTGGAAGCCCCCAGTGTATCAGCCTTTGAAGTCGTTGCATTTTTAGATAGAGTAAAGCTATTTTAGGTCACTTGCAAAGGTGTTTACAGGGATCAGAGAGAAAAACTAAAGCTAGTATAGTTGGACTCGTAGTAACTAAGGCGCCTGATTTTGCACACAGTGGGATACAAGTAATAATCCAATAACTCATTAAAAAAAAATTCTCTCCAAAACATTCCTCCAGTTAGTTTTTCAGTACCATATGTAGCATATACAAAGTACACAGTAATATAATGAAATATAAAAGTTTTCTGTGCACTGGTTAGAGACACCTGCAATACACAACCGTTCCAGTTCATTAAAGCTCTTATAACTTTACACACACAGTCTCTCCGTGGACATAATATAAAACACACATGAACCTTACACAAAATAAGAATCAAGTTCAAGAGAAGCAAAAGATGTTAGAATGACATGCACTGTTATCTGAGACTTACTGTGTCCAAAGTCCTATGCCAGGGGCAGGCAACCTATGGCACGCATGTCGAAGGCGGCACGCAAGCTGATTTTCAGTGGCACTCATACTGCCCGGGTCCTGGCCACTGGTCCGGGGGCTCTGCATTTTAATTTAATTTTAAATGAAGCTTCTTAAACATTTTAAAACCTTATTTACTTTACATAGAACAATAGCTGAGTTATATATAATAGACCTTTAGAAAGAGACCTTCTAAAAATGTTAAAATATATTACTGGCACGCGAACCCTTAAATCAGAGTGAATAAATGAAGACTCGGCACAGCACTTCTGAAAGGTTGCCAACCCCTGTCCTATGCAATGTTCATTGGAAAATATTTCTTCAAAAACATCCACCTTGAAATTCTTCATAAGCCATAAATACTTTTAAATATAGTGTGCTGGATCTCTTCTAAGTTATAGCAGGAATGATGGAGCCATTAGTGAGAGATTTTTAGTCATTAACATGAAGTAAGGTTTTTGTTTTGTGATAATATTTAAAATCAATATAGTGCTTTTCATCTTCAAGATGGTTCCAAAACTTCATCCACCATTTAAGTAACTTTCAACTTAGTTTATTTTAAAAATAAACTATCAATAGCAGATAGTTGTTTTCACTATTCTTCTGTCTCTGCCTCCTCACTTGCTAGCTGCAATAGGGAGAAAAATATGGTTCATGGACCACCCATCCATTCCCTACTAACAAACGTAACAACGAGAGTCTCTGCCCCAAAGAGCTTACAGTTTTAGGTTTCCCCATGTGCATTGGCAGAAATCTAGACTGACTGGGATTGGGAAGGTGAATTTATATTTTTGCTGGTGATATATTGTCAGAAACACCGAGAAAAAGAGTGTGAAAAACCACTTTACAGACCTCTGCATGAGAGTTTGTATTATTTTCCTGTTTGCTGCACCTTCAGAATTAATTCTGGAATATATTATTATGTTTGGAAGATGGATGGATGGAAACTGAAATGCTAGCAAGGGGCAGATTAAGGTGCTGTAAATATCAGAATAGCTGACCTTGCATGGCTATGCTGGAATGTTTTTGCTTCCAAAACCTGGTTCTTGAAAGGATTAAATTTTATCCCCAACCGGTTAGCATTTTTGTTGCTGTGACACCTTTTCCCAGACATGGCTCTTTGATGGATGAGATTCTGTGTATTATTCACATAAACTAATCTGTAGCTGATCCGCTTGTAGCATTGTACTGCAGGGCATGCATAACCTATGCATTCCTCTTGTTACTGAGCATGCAGATTTTCCACATGGAAGTGTTCTTTCGGGGACTGAATGGCTCATATATTAGTAATGGCATATAGAACCTTTCACTGTGGTCACTGGTACAAGTCCAACTCATTCAGTTTGCAAGGTTTGTGCTTACAATTTCTTTGGTTTGACCCACATGAGCTCTCATGAACTGAGTTTCACTTTGAATTTTAGTTTCAAACAACCCCAAAATCCCCAAAAGGAAACTGAATCCCTTGACCATAACAGCAGGGTGATGATGAATATAAGAGTTGTGCAAAATATTTCTACTAAAACTTGAACCTGTATGAAACTTGTCTGGATTGTGGTTTCATCAGGAGCTCTGTGATGAGTCCAAGTATGGTGAATGGCTTGCTAAGATCTGCAAACCTGTTAAGTTTATGGCATGACATCAAAATTAGGTGAATTCAGCAGTTTTGTCTCAGTTTCCTTTGGGGAATTTTGTGGTTGTTTGAAAGCAAAATTCAAAGTGAAATTCGGTTTGAGACCCCATGTGATTCAAACCAAAGAATATGTATGCACAAACCTTTGTGAACCTAGGCAAACTCTGCAAAGCTCTAGTCAAACACCCCTGAAGTTCATAAATAAAGGTTAGATACTTAACAAATCCCTATTCAAGTAGGAACTTCGTGCTTGTCACAATTCTGCATGACATGATCAATGTGAATTTGAGGCTGCCAGCCAGTCTAAGTTCCAGATGTGGGTCTCCCATCCTTTAAATCTAATATGATAAAGAAGATGAAAGCTGGGCATTGAGAACTTGCCTGTACAGGGAGAAGGAGTGGGATTTCAATATATGTAATACCTAATGAATTGTGAATCTCAAGAGTTCTTCCTTCTGGTTTCTTAAACTGCATTAGCTTAAATTTCTGAGTTTGCAAAATTGGACTTGAAATCTCATGACTTCCTAATAAACATCCCCTATTCCCCCTGTAGGCTACAGTAGTTGCTATAACAGCTTGTGTTGTAATTGTGCATGTGTAAGAGAGTGGATTCCCATTTGGGACCAAATCAGCTGCTTTCCAGTTGGATAAGTTTTAAAGCAAACCCATTTTTTTTTTTGCAATAGACCATCTCTTCCAGTCAGTTATAAACTCTTAATTTACATCATTAAAATGTTTTTCTTCAAGCATGAAATAGTCTGTTGAATAATGATAAACCATGAAAGCAAACCATTTTAATATGCAACTTTTAAAAATGTTATTTACCCCTTCCTCAAAATCCTGGGTGACTTCCAGTCATTATAGTAAGTAGTTCATTTACTCATCACAGTGATAATTTCAACTCCAATTCAATTAAATATCTACTAAACTAAGCAGGATTATAATTTACAGTTGGCTGCACAGTTGAACACAAGTGCCTTGCACTACCATGCATTGGAAAGAGGTCTCTAGGTTCACCTGTATAAAAATTTAATATTGGGAGCGTGTATTGCAGAATCACCAATTCTATTATTGAATTTCAGTAAGCAGAGAATCACATTGAGCCCTCTTGTCGACGCTATTGTTTAGCTCAATATTATCATGGCAATGTTCATTTCCAGAAAAACCACAAATACTTGAGCAGATCAATTTACTAATTGTAAGAAAGGAATATAAAAAAAGTTTCTGATAAACAAAATTGCAGCTATAGCTATATTAGTGCATAACAAACAAAAAACTGTCGTAACATAGTATATGACTATTATATCTGCCCTGCCAAAATTAGCTTAAACTTTTTTGGCTCAGACTGCATATAGCTTGGACTAACAATTAATGCACAGCTCAAGCCTAATAAATATTTGAGATGGTTTTTTTGGCTGGCTACCACCTCACCCTCTGCATGTTCTCCATCTTGTGTTTTTCTGTTAGTACAGTGTCCATTTTTCAGAGCTGGTTCTAGGTACGTTAAGAAAATGGAGCACAATCCATCGAAGCCAGTGAGGGATCATTCTATTAACTTCACTCAGGGTTGGTTGTAACCCTAGTCTCCATGAAATTCTACATCTGTCATTGTTCATTGATGATATTTGATTAGTTGTATCAATATTAGGTCTTAGTCAAATTGTTGAAGTATATTTATAATGTTATTGCTTCACTGGATGGATGGGGAAAAATAAGCATTTTTAACATTAGATGGCAGGATAGAGAGAGTATTGTCTGGTGAAATGGTCTGAATTTACTAATCAGGGTGTGCATTGTCTGCTTAGAGACTAGATAGGAATGAATAAAGAACAGTGACTTAATATAGCCTAATGCTCCTTCACAACTGACAAATGATAGGACTGCTAATGCATAATGTCCTAAATGAATAGAAAAAATGAAATTTTGACTGTTCCAGCAGATACCAGTGTAAATATGGAGTAGCACCATTGAAGAAAATGGAGTCATTCTAGGATTACTCTGGGGAAGTGAGAGCAGGATGTAGCTCTGCATGTCTAACCTTCTTGCATTCAGCAGTGATGCATGTACATTTAAGCAATGAGGTAAGGTGGGGTGAAAGGTGGGATCTCCATATTAGGAACCTAATCATTAGACCCATAAAGCTAGTAATAAGGGCTTTCTTTCATTATGTCAGTGTTTCTCAGCCTGCAAATAGCTGAGGCAAGGAAAAGTTGAAATGAGAAGGTTAAAGGCAAGTAGAAGCAGCGGTGTCTCCAGGCACCAGTGCACCAAGCGTGTGCCTGAGGCGGCAAACCGTGGGGGGCGGCCTGTCAATCACCATGAGGGCGGCAGTCAAGCAGCCTTCAGTGGCGTTTCTGCGGGAGGTCCGCCGGTCCCATGGTTTCAGCAGCAATTCAGCGGCGGGTATGCCGAAGGCGTGGGACCAACGGACCTCCCGCAGAAACGCCACAGAATCTACGTTACCAGCGGACCTCCTGCAGGCGCGCCGCCGAAAGTCGCCTGACTGTCGTTCTTAGGGCGGCAAAATAAATAGAGCTACCCCTGAGTAGAAGTGGAGTGAGACTAAGAAGGTACTGTATAATTTATGTCAGGAGCAGCCAGATGATGCTGTTATAGGTAGTCATATAAATTCTTTTTCTAAGCAGGCAGGCAGAGTGCTATCTTTTGAAGACAACTTGTGATCCTGTTGGCTTGGTGATGTAGTTTCTGTGGGACAGCAGTGGCAAGCAACAAGAGAAGTTGCTCTTTGCCTTAATCTCTCTAACTAGAGTCAATTTGGGGGGCAGAATTGCTCACTGGGAACTAAGCTTTGGTGTTTAGGTGCTATTCCAGAAAGAAGGGATTGGCTGCATGCTATTTGTGAGCACTTCTGTTTAAGGATTGGTGTACATGAGTAAAATAAACAAGTTACACAAAGAATATACTCAGATTCCACATCACTGATTACCAGGGGCAGCTCCAGGCACCAGTGTGCCAAGTGTGTGCCTGGGGCAGCAAGCCGTGGAGGGAGGCCTGAGGGTCGCTGTGAGGGCAGCAGTCAGGCAGCCTTCGGCAGCTTGCCTGTGGGAGGTCCGCCAGTCCCGTGACTTTGGCGGTAATTCGGCGGTGGGGATGCTGAAGGTGCAGGACCAGCGGACCTAAGCTGGCTGCCTGCCGTGCTTGGGGCGGCAACATACATAGAGCCGCCCCTTTGATTTCTCCTCCAAACTAGATATCAACACTCTAAGCCCAAATGCCTGCTACCAGTGGGCAGAAGGGTGACAATATGAAGGACTTTGGGTTGCTCCTGTTCATGTGTGAATTCCTTACCGTACACACCATGCCACTCATTTCACCTGTGAGTCTGTTAGATAAGATAGTTACCCTGACCATCTTTCTGAACAGGGAAGCTTTGTTTCTGGGAGGTGACAAGGGCTGGATACACTGTGCACTGGATGAGGCAGAGGTCCTATGGAAGAAGAAATAGCATGTGAACATGTAATTAAAGACTGCATCAACATGCATATATATAAGGCTACGATTTAGTTACAGGTATTTTTAGTACAAGTCATGGACAGGTCACGGGCAATAAATAAAAATTCAGAGCCCGTGACCTGTCCATGACTTGCACTAAAAATACCTGTGATTAAATCTTGAAGGGGCTTGGGGTGGTGATGCTGAAGGAGAGGTGCCTGGACCATTGGTATCGACTGCCTGGAGCTGTGGACCGTGACTGTTCTGGCTGGCCGGGGACCACTGCCCAGGGCCATCAGAGCGGCGGCTGGTGTGACTGTTCTCAGGGGCCACCTGAGCATCTGGCCCCAGAGCCAGCTGCTTGGGTGGCCCTAGGGTCAGTCACACTGGCCCCTGCAGAAATCAAAGAGGTTGCAAAAAGTCACAGAATCCGTGATTTCTGTGACTCTGTGATGGACATGGAACCCTACATCTATATAATGGGACAAAATTAAGCTTGCCCATGCAATCTTAATTTTGAAATTCCTTGCTTTTGAGTACTTCATTTTGCAATGTCTATAATGTTCTTACCGTGAAATACTGTACATGAGATAAGTACAAAGTTAAATCTATACAAGAGATGACTCATTTTAGTCTTTCTTAAGACTACCACAAAGAATCTCTAATATCAGGCCAAATCCTTGGCTGGTATAAATCAGCATAGTTCTGTTTACACCAGTTGATAAATCTGACCTGGACAAATGAGTTCAGTCCTGCTCCATCTTTGTTTGAAGGCTACCTCCATTAAGCAACCATTTTTGTTGGTCTCTTCTGTGATTGCTTAAGAGAAGTTTCACTGCATGTAAGATTCACACACAAGCCTAATATTTGTTTTATTTTAAAATACAAGTAAAGCATTTTTAATTAAAAACACACACACTTTCTGTCACAAAATCTGAAGGGGGGGTATTATTTAAAATAAAGAAACATTAAGTCTGACTCAAAGTCAGACAAATGTGCTGGATATACAATGTTAGAGAAAGATCCCACTCCGTGCAAATCAGAGGTGATAAAAAATCAAACTAGCGGAAGGACTGCTTATAAAGCAATCATAGTAAACACCACTATGATTACAGTATGTTTTTTAATGTTGTTAATGGTTGAGGCCAATTTATTACCTTTCCTTCAGAGCAGAAGATCACATAATTCTGAACCACTTTATTTTTTATGTCAGAATGACCACAAAACCCTTTGCAATATGAGTATGGTATGGAATAAACATAATTTTATCCCTGCTGAGTTCCTGAATTTTCAAAAAAAGAATTGTTTAACTCTGTGTTACTTTTTGATCTGTTTGTGTTAATAAGGTAAAGATCTGAGGCATTAGATAGCAATCTTAACTGTACCCAGCAAATCACAATTTTTCCCAAAGTTAAACATCTAAGGACAGCGACAGTTGCTTCCTACAGTTTATCCTAATTACTTGTTAATGAGGGAGAGAACGCTGTAAGGTAGACAAGACACTTTTGAAATTACACAAGATGTCATTGCTACATTGCAAAAAACACAATTGTAATAAAAAGGAATTTGCACTTGCTCTGAGTAATTTTGAAAATACTTAGGGGCAGTTGTGACCAATGTTCCATCTGCGCCTGTGTGAATACAAAGGATTATTCACTCTAATAAGAACAGTGCTCTGCTGCATGTTTTTCTCCATTATACAAAATATTCTCCCACATTGACACAAACCCACTTCAAGTTAATCTCCCAGCTAATTATTGCACATCAATAAGATTCAGTTAGCTTTTTGCTGAAGAGAAGCTGTTGCCTCAATGAAAAGCTGAGGATGGATGACATCTGTTGAGCAGTGTATTCAGATTCTAATAAAATTCAGAGGGAAAAGCCAGAGCATTAGGTCACTTGTGTGTGCTGCTTCATAAAAACAGGAGGTCCAGGATGGAATTTCTTAGGGTGGGAAGAGACAGAGAGAGCCACTCTGGAATGGCCTGGTGTTTAGGGTATTCACGCGGACTGTGGGAGACAGAGGTTAAAGAATCTGCTCTGATTCTGAGTTGTGCATTGCAGGTGAGCCTTAACCACCTAACTGTAGGGTCAGTGTCTTTCTCTCCCTTCTCAACTCTGTATAAATCATTAAACATCAATTGGACCAAAGGGGGAGAGAGACTGACTCTATAAACTGGTGGTTAGGCACTTATGTCATAAGCATAAATCCCAATTCTGAACCTTAGCGTCCAAAATGTGGGTGCCTAGCATAAATCCTCTAAGCTTAATGACCAGCTTAGATCTGATAGCACTGCCACCAGCCAGATTTCCAGTCTCTGGCGCCCTCTGGTCTCCCCAAACCTTCCCTGGGGGACCCCAAGACTCAGATGCCCTGAGTCTCACCACAAAGGGAAATAACTCACTTCCCCCTCTTTACCTCCCCCGTATTTTCCCGCCCTGTGTACACTAGGAGATTTCCCTGCTTTGATTCCCTGAGACACAAAACAGAGAGGACAATTTACCTTCCCCCCTCCTTCTTTTCCCTCCCACAAATTCCCTGGTGAGCTGCAGGCTCAATCCCCTTGAGTCCCCACTAGGAAAAAAATCCAACAGGTCTTGAAAAGAAAGCTTTATATAAAAAGAAAGAAAAAGACATAAAAATGTTCTCTGTATCAAGGTTGACAATATACAGGGTCAATTGCTTAAAAGAAAAATGAATAAACAGCCTTATTCAAAAAGATATACAATTTAAAACATTCCAGCAAACTACACACATGTAAATACAAAAACAATATAAAAACCTATTGTCTTCTACGTTTTGTGCTTACACTTGGAAACAGAAGATTAGAAAAGCCTGGAGATAGAAATCACTCTCATAGCCGAGAGAACACAGACAAAAGACACACACCCAAAAATTCCCTCCCTGAGCTTTGAAAAATCTGGTTTCCTGATTGGTCCTCTGGTTAGGTGTTTAGTTCCCTTTGTTAACCCTTTACAGGTAGAAGAAACATTAACCCTTAGCTATCTGTTTATGACAACTTACCACTGAGCTATTGACAATTTTGGGTGGATCTTTTTCTGTCTCTTAGGTATATCGATGAAAAACTTCAAAAGGTCTCAGTTTTGTTCTGTTGCCTATAACTTGACCAAATTTTGGCATATTTTAACAGGAACAAAGAAAGGTGGTGTGTGTTTGTTTTTTAACATGGTCAAAACATATTTTTCACTAGCCTTGTTTTCCGAAATGGCTGAGTAATTTTGGTTGAAATTTTTTAGAACAATTCACCTGGAGGCATAGAAAATTTCATTCCAAACAGCTCAAGTTTTGCAAAGTTATAAGCATCTGAACACAGGTGTTTTATAAGATCAGGTGAGCTTAATAATAGCTGATGTTACCAGCCTATAATACAAGATTCATGTATGCATCTGTGGCAGGTTGGATCACAGAAATCCCTTTGGGACTGCTACCTGCTGTGCTTAAGCTACCTCTGAGTCTGTTTCCCCTGCCAGCTTGGGACTTTGGTGCCTTGCCTGGTTTGAGCCAGAAATGTTTGCCTGCTACAAACACAGACCCAGGTTTGAACTATGTCCTCCAAAAGCTGCAGGCTTAACTGAAAACAGCTTAAGAAGTGTTCCTATCTTCAGTGCTCAGATGCCCAATTCCCATGGAGTCCAAACCCCAAATAAATCCGTTTTACTGATAGAGAGATATGTACAGCTGTTCCCCCCCACTCCCGGTATTAATACGTACTGTGGGTTAATTAATAAGTAAAAAGTGATGTTATTAAATACAAAAAGTAGGATTCAAGTGGTTCAAAGTAATAAGAGACAGAACAAAGTGAATTACCCAGCAAAATAAAATAAAATGCGCAAGTCTACACCCAATACAGTGAGAAGCTGAATACAGATAAAATCTCGCCTTCAGAGATGTTCCAATAAACCTCTTTTATAGACTAGCCTCCTTCTAGTCTGGGTCCAGCAATCACTCACACCCCTGTGGTTATTGTCCTTTGTTCCAGTTTCTTTCAGGTATCTTTTGGAGTGGTGAGGCTATCTCTTGAGCCAGCTGAAGACCACAATGGAGGGGTTTAAATAGATTTTCTTTTGTGGGTGGTGTGGTAATCTAGCCTCCCAGTCCCAGACCTGAACTTTAGCGTCCACAGCCTGGTCCTGTCCCAAACCTGGACTTTTGCGTCCAAAAGTCTGGGGGCTTACCTGAAACTCCCCCAAGCTCACTACCAGCTTGGGTATTTTCGCTGCCACCAGGTCAGGTATTTAATTGAGAGAGCCTGACCTCCCCCTTTCCTCTCTCTGGTGTCCCCAACTCTTCCTTTGGGGGACCCCCAAAAGACCAGAGCCTGTGTTCTCTGTCTCTCTTCTCCAGCTCCCCCCTTTCCTGGTTAGCCGTGCAATGCTTCACTTCGCTCCTTGAAATCAACCGGAGAAGCATCTAGCTTCCCCGAGCTAGGTATTGACTAGTCAGCTCACACAAGAATTCCCCCTCCTGTTTCCATAGCCTTTCCCGCCCTTGGACACATAGGAGATGAGCACGAGTTTTGGGCGTTTCCCTCCCCCCTCTGCCTCACTAGAAAAGAAAACTTTCACCAGGTTTAAAAAAGAAAACTTTATAGAAAAAAAGAAAGAAAATCAAACAATAATCTTTGCATTAAGAAACTCAATACAGTCTTTGCTTATAAGAAATATGAAGAAACGTCTGATTAAAAGAAGCCCGATTAAACCAGTCCAACCAATCCACATACATGTAAATACCAACCCAGCTCCTCATAGCCGAATTGCTGGAGGTTTCTGTTTACTCACCAGATGTGTAGGAGACACTTGGAGATAAGATGCAGTTAGGAGGAAGCTTGTTAACCTCCAGCGAGAAAACAACACAAGACACAGCATCCACATCTATTTGTACAACCCAAAGTTCTCATAGCCGAATTGCTTTGGGGTTCCTTGTACTCACAGACTTTGGTATATTATGAAATAAGAAGGGTTAGGAGAAACCTTGTTTGCTCACAGCCGAGAAAACAAAACGACCCCTGGTATACAAATTCCCGCCCCTGACTTTAAACAATCCAGTTCTCTGATTGGTCCTCTGGTCAGGTGTTCGGTTACCCTTTTCAGGTAAAAGAAACTTAACCCTTACTTTACCTATCCATTTATGACAGGTGGTCACCCCTCCTTCCCCCTATGTAGAATCCCAGCTACAAGAAGGCTTTTTGGAGTCACATGGGCAAGTCATATATCCATGGATGACTCAGAACTTTACAGGCAGCAGCCATTGTTCACATGCTACCTTGAACATCCTCTGGTAGACTTCTTATGTGGATTGGAATTTTCCAAGGTCCGTTGTTCATTAAGTGTTTCTTGATTGGGCACTTAACTTGCACATTCCTTTCTAAAGAAGCTGACCAAATGCCTTTCTAAAGTTACTTAAAATCAAACAAGTACACAGCTAATATTCATAACTTCGAATACAAAAATGATACATGCATACAAATAGGATGAATATATTCAGTAGATCATAACCTTTGCAGAGATATGTTACATGGCATATGTAGCATAAAACATATTCCAGTTATGTCATATTTACATTCATAAGCATATTTCCATAACGTGTTATAGGGTGCAGCGTAACAGCATGTATTTCATGTAATTGTAGATTTCCCTTGGTTTCCTGACCCCACCCCACCAGTACAGTGCCCTATGCACTGGACAATAGTATCTCCCAGAAAATATTTTTTTTCTTTCTCAAGTAAATCTATCTGGTTTCCTTTATTTGTGTTAATATTCAGTTCTAACCAGAACATTCAAATGCAAATCTCCTTTCATTTGCTGCAAGGTACATAGGAAATTTCTCAGGGACTAGGGCAGTTCTCAGAAAAATGAAAAACTGTTTCTTTACAAAACAGAAATACAGAACTAAAGACAGTGATGAGACTGTGACGGGCTGGATCACAGAAACCCTCTTGGGAGCTGCCACCTGATGTGCCAAGACTGCTACTGCTCCTGCTTTCCAGTCCCATCAGCTTAGGACTTCAGTGCCCTGCCTGGTTTGAGTCAGACTTGCTAGCCTGCTGCAAACCCAGACCCAGGTCTGAATCACGTCCCCTAACAGCTGTAAGCTTAACTGAAAGCAGGTAACAGAGGTGTTCTTGTCCTTGACACTCAGATGCCAACTCCCAATGGAGTCTAAACCCAAATAAATCCGTTTACCCTGTGTAAAGCTTATACAGGGTAAATTCATAAATTATTTGCCTTGTATAACACTGATAGAGAGATATGCATAGTTGTTTGCCCACCCAGGTATTAACACATACTCTGAGTTAATTAATAAGTAAAAAGTGATTTTATTAAATACAGAAAGTAGGATTTAAGGGGTTCCAAGTAGTAACAGACAGAACAAAGTAAGTCACCAAGCAAAATAAAATAAAACACGCAAATCTATGTCTAATCAAACTGAATACAGATAAGATCCTCACCAGTTCCAGAATGCTCCCTCTTACAGACCAACTTCCTCTTAACCTGGGTCCAGCAATCACCCACACCCCCTGCAGTCACTGTCCTCCGTTCCAGTTTCTTTCAGGTATCGTGGAGGGTGGACCAAAATGGAGGGGTTTCCCTCGGGCTTAAATAGACTCTCTCTTGTGGGTGGAGACCCTCTCCTCTTTCCTATCCAAAGTCCAGCTCCAAGATGGATTTTTGGAGTCACCTGGGCAAGTCACACGTCCATGCATGATTCACAGTTTTTATAGGTAGCATCCATTGTTTACATGCTATCTTGAACGTCCTCAAGTAGACTTCTTATGTGGATTGGAGCATTCCAAGATCCATTGTCATTTCAATGTTTCTTGATTAGGTGCTTAATTTCAGCATTCCTTTCTCCAGGAACTGACCAAATGCCCTACTAAGGTTATTTAGAAATCAAGCCAGTACACAGCCAACATTCATAACTTTGAATACAAAAATGATACATGCATACAAATGGGATTAATACATTCAGTAGATCATAACCTTTATGGAAATATGTTACATGGCATATGTAGCATAAAACATTCTAGTTATGTTATATATATATATATATATACATTCATAAGCATGTTTCCATAAAGCCTTATGCGAGGTACCGTCACAGAGACGTCTGAGCCAAATGATTTTCTTGCCTCAAAAGAAGTGAATTGCAACTCCTGCCTATTACTTCTGATCTCACACCCATTTTATCCTGGTGTAACTTCTCCAGGAGTGAGAAGAGACTCATGGTTGATCATCATAACATTCATTCATTGAAAGCAAACAGTACTATCAAGGCTTAGGTGACGCTGATTGTTTGTGGAGAAACACATGGTACTTGTAATGATTCTGATTAACCAGACATCAGTCTCACTTCATGTCTGCATATTCTGAGATCTGCCAACAGAAAGAATAGAACTGCAATCCTTTTAGCATTATAAAAAGAAGAGTCAAAATGCCTGCCCAGCTGCTCTGTTTCAGAAAGAAAATCCAGCCATTAATCATTTTTATAAAAACTGCACTTTAAATACTGCGTGCACATTAGTCTAAACAACCAATTGTCAACTGTGCTACAAAATGAAAACTAATGATTTTAGGCTGTAGCTCTTTATAGTGTGTATAAATCCGCTACATCAGAGAAACTATTGTACACGAGTCAGCTGATTAGAGAAACTACAGAAACTCAGCACTACTAGAGAAGGCAGCCGATTTAGAAGCTAAGGAGTCCAGAGCACTTACATTATATTTAATTGGAAATTGCATAATTGGACTCCTAATTTAGTCATGCTCATTTACGTTTTAGAAATGCAGATGTGCTTGCTTTAAGTAACAAGCTGTACTATAATTTTGACACTGCAGAGGAAAAAGGGGTGAACTGTTCTGACTGCAGAAATTGTAACCTGCTGATAATATCCCAGCTATGATAGATTGCAAAAGACCTTGATGGATCTGAGATGCCTTGTTTCAAATTGAAGCTGATATTTAAAATAACTTTTAAAAACAGGCTCATCCCCATGAATGACAAAATTGCTGGCAAAAGGGCTATTTTATTTCTTTTGATTCCCGGTAATGCTGAGTGTTCCCAAAATCAGGATAAGATATGACTACTACCATGAAAAATCCCATCTAGTTTCTTACAACTGTTAGCCTCTGAAAGGCCCCGTGTGGATTACAATTGTTCTTCAATCATAACTGCATGCTATACCACATGCCAGAGATGATAGGTCACATATTTCTGGCATTGTTATTCAGTCACAGCATCTAATTATAATTTTTTTCATAATCCCTTAGGAAAATGTGAAGCTGCTACTTCAAGTATCAACAGCCATAATAAAGGGATAGTTTGAACTAGCATTAGCACACCTATAGATGGGACTGGCAAGGTAAAAATAAAACTATGCCATGTACAATAATTTAAATACCTTTCAACTCCTGGTTTACATAGGATACGTGTGTCAGAATCGGTCCTACTATAGCTGAAAACACCAAGTATAAGTATCAGCTAGAACAGCACCGTAATAGTCTCTTCACTGCTCCTAAAACATCATGGGTGGAATTTTCAGAAGCTCATCGCATTAACATTTAATTTAATGAGAGTTTGATCATTGACTTCACGTGAGGCCAAATGAAAACACTTTGGACAATCCCATCCTAAAATCATTTATGCCCAGTTACAAAGCCCTATGAGAGTTTTGGATCATAAAGTCACTACTTATCATCCTGACAGTTGGAGTTGTTAGGTTAGTCCTGAATATTGTCATAACAGCTCTCCATGAGATTAAATTCACCCCTGTGCAGAGGATCAGCCGGCCACCATTAAAGTCCTGCTGAAGTCCTAAGGGGGTATTGGCCTTTGGTTGTCCCTCTGAACAGGGTGAATTTTTCCCAGTATGAACCAATATGAAAGTACAAAACATTCTACAAGTTAACATTTTTTAATCTATGAAGTTAATATTCTTTGCGCTGCTTCTAATGTTTTATTAGACTAACAGCTAGTTGTGTTCTGATTTGCATCCGTGGGAGAGGCAATCTCACTGGAAAACCTGGTAAATGAAGTTTAAACTTCTGCTGGAAATAAGAGCTGTGGGGATTTTCACTCAAGTGGGTCAGGATGGTACTAAGTAAATTGCTTTGTAACTTGGATGGAAAGGTGCAGTTTGTGGCATAACTGCTGACTATGACTTACGCGTAAACAACAAGCCCAGCAACCCTTTCCAGTCACTTTTGCTGTCTAGCTTCTTGAGAAGACTTTTTAAGAGAAATATCAATTTGTCATGCTGGTTTAGATTTTCACTTATACTAAAATGTGGTATGTGGGATGTCTATTTATTGTGCAGCAACAGTGAAAAAAGATAAAATTGCAAGAATACCAGGATGCGCGGGTGATCTCTCTCTCTCTCTCTTTTTCTATCTATATCAGAGATAAGAGCAATAAGAAGTAAGTAATATGAAATTGTTTTTTTCTCCATTTTTTTTTTGTCAAGTTTCACTAATGCAGACACTACTATAAATAATTGCCCATTATTTTTGGTGGTTGTGCATACATAAGAATGTATTCTGGAATAGCTGAAGGGTGTGTGTGTGTGTGTGTGTGTGTGTGTGTAAAATATACTTTTTGCCATAACACTTCTGGGCTTTGCAATGGATAGACTGGGCTTAATTTCTAGGCACAGATGGCTGAAATAATCTTCACATTATCAATGGAATATTAGATATTTTAATATGTAAGCAAATTAGACTTTTCAAGCATTAGTGCTTGAATGTAGACATTAAATTGGGGCACTAGGCATAGGTGTGTAGTTTGCTGTAAATTGTGGGATAGGTCTAGCAAGGTAAACCCAGCCATATTTCTTATATATTGTTTATTTCTTTTGAGCACTGTAGACGCAGTTGGGTTGAGCATTTACCCATACAAAACAATTTTATCCAGGGATGGAAAAAAGTCAGAATTAACATACATATGTTTATCTATGTACGGAAAAATATAGAAGTTCAAAGGCAATTTCCTTTTCTATTTTAAGTAGAAAGAAAAGGGCAAGCTTTGGAACAGCAAACAAATGGATTAAAACAAATAGATTACTCTGAGGTGTAGTTAGATAAAGATGTCTCATACACAAAGTTGTATTGATTTTTCTGTTTCAATATCAGCTGCCTCTGATGTTTGGTAACAAGGAATGTGTAAGTTAAAAGGATAATGTTGCTAAGGGGACCAGAATACATTTGCTTCTGTACCTTTAAGACAATTCTGTGTTAGGATCTCATATTTCTTTTTTACCCTTCACTATCTGTGTCATGGGGTTTTTTTTATTCCCACTGAGCAAATTCTCTATCCCATGAGTTGTTTCTTTTGTGTGTAACTTGTTATTTATTTGCCTCTTTTGTTTGGCTACACTGGGTAATGATTGTGCATTCCCTTTTTTTTTCAGGCAGTTATTGTGCACATTTCTAATTCCTTCTGTTAAACTAGTGGCCAAGCACTTATAACGGGTCAATTTCCCCCAGAGCAGTAGTGGATGTGGGGAGTGTAACTCTTTTGATGGAGCTTCAGAACAGCCTGTGTGAGATTTTAAATCCCAGCCAATAATTTTCTTTCCCTCTACTATGTATCTACTGGGTGAGATGACAAGTTGCAACTAGAAGACAAGCACTAACATGGTAATTTTTTCTTTGGATTAGATGATTTTAGCTAAATGAAGCACACTACTCACTAAGAACAGATTACCAGTAAGAGTTCACTTTGTTAACCTGGCTGTGTACTGCCTATCTAAAGAGCTTTTTCCTCTTTTTGTTGGGTAACTGCTGGCACGGCTTCTCGTCTCCTTTTCATATCTGGTGGTGGAGGATCCATCTGGCTGACCCTTATATAAGGCAATCAGGCTTGTGGGGTTGCTGTCAGGGGAAGGCCCAGAGCATGTGCAGTGCCTCCATTGCCATGACAAAAGGGAGATAAGTTCTGCACTAGCTGACTAATAGTGAACTGAACGTTTGGGCCGTGCAGGCCCACAATAGGCAGCCCTGAAATGGGGAACATTGTGCTGAAATCCTTTCTCCCCTCTCCCCGTCCTGATAATCGGAGGAGATGGGAAAGGAAGACCATCTCAGTGATACATCTCTCACCATTCAGGAAGCAGTTGAGTAACATTTTGGAAGCCCCTTCTGAGAGTAGTCCTAGGGCTGTGCTTATGTAGCCTCCTAGGCCTGTCTTCCAAGAGGGAGAAGACACTCGTGGGCCTACAGGAGTTGCATATATAAGCACTGTAAGCCCCAAGATGGTGAGCCAGAGGCTCCAGTAGCTGTCTTGCTGTATCCCTAGCAGTTACCACTCCGACTTTGGTTTTCCAAGTGAACTAAAACCTGCAGTGGGCACCAACAGTGAACGCTGCTGAAGACAATGCTGGGGTTGGGGCATTGTACAGTAATAATCAGCTTAATCTATGGGCTTCCTGAATTGTCCTGCTGTACTTAAATGTGGTTTGGTGTGTTCCAAAGGCAATTATAACCAGTTGTTTTAGAACTCAAGTGCTTCCATTATGAATGTTGCCAGCAGAATAAAACACACAGCACGGCAGAGAAGTAGATGAAATTATTCATTCTCCTTTGTGAACAACATCATTGTGTATCTCCAACACTTACAGAAGGCTTTATAAGTGAGGGTTTGATAAGATTCATTCCACATATTCATGTAAAAAACATGAGCCAGATTTCTCAACCCAGTTTTGCATAATTTCACCTAAATTTTAATAATAAAACAGAAAGCTCTTTAAGCTACTGCAAACCCCACAGAGTTTTATGAGAGCAGGGCGGTATAGCTACATTAATTCTGCTGAGAAGGTTCTTCATCTCTCAAGTGTTCTTTGTCAAAAACAGATTTCCCCTGGCATAACAACTTGTAATTTTCTTTTCAAGAATTAAGCCCAAGTAATTTTTGTTTGTATTCTTCAATGACCATTAAGAGTATAGGCTGTGGTTATGATGGTGCTGTACCAAATCCTTCAGGAAAAGAATGACATGAACCTTCCTAAGTGAAGCATCAGAACAGGAACAGAAAATGTGAGCAGTATTCATGAAGGGATGCTCACCATTGTGACGGAAGAATTTGAAAGATGTTAAGATAGAAATATGTGGAATTTCAGAGTTGCATTGGAAGGGAAGGGACCATTTTGTGATGATGGACGGATCTGCAGTGTACTGTTCAGGATCTGAGAAAATAGGGTTGCATTTATCTTCTTCAAAGAGACATCAAAATGTGTATTGGATATAATCCAATCAGCAACAAAATCATTACAATTTACTTTTGAGCAAAGCCAGTCAATATGTTGATCAGACAGGTTTATGCCCTTCCAGTGGCAGCTGACAATGACATGACTGATGAGTTCTAAGAATGACTTAAAGAGATACTCACTAAAACACCATGAACAGATATTATTCTTGTAATAGGGTAAGTGAATGCAAAAGTTAGAGCATAAAGAAATAAAGGGCAACAATGGTCTGGGTTGACAAAATGAGTTGTTTAGTTGAATTCTGATGCTTTAATAATCTGGTCATTATAAAAACCATCTTCACCCAACATCCTAGAAATCTTAACACTTGGAAGTCACCTGATGATATGGCAAAGAACCAGATCAACTATGCAATAATACAACATACAGCAAGGTGGGAGATTGAGTGTCCAACGTACAAAGACTTTCCTGAGTGCAGACAGTGGGTCAGACTATCAGCTCTTGGCTTCAAACATGAAATTAGAACTTAAAAAGATAAAACAATGGGTTTGAGGCATTTGAAAGGTAAAAGAGGATAACAATCCTAACAAACTTTGGAATAAAGTGAAAACTATTATGCTTAAAACTGCCAAACTACCCATTCCAAAAAGTCAGTGTTGGGCCACACCATGGTTAGCTGAGAAGGTGTTTGAACTGGCAGAAAAATGACAGAATGAGAGAGAATGGCTTGGAGATGAAGAATGTGGGAGCAAATAGAAGGAACTGAGCAGACAGATTCAAAGATAGACTGGATGAGATGAGTGAATATAAGGGGAAAAATTTGGAACCTGAGAATTTATAAAGAGAGGATTAATACAAAATATGTGTTAACAGTGGTCAGACTTCTTACCAAAGGGTTTTCCCCATATTTAAGCATAACAAAAGATCTGAATATGTTGATATGTTAATCCTTTTCTGAGGGAATTAAATGGGATATAGTTTCTTCCGCTCGGGGATGAATTTCACCCTTAGTGAAGATGGTTAGGTGGATAGGAGCCATACTACTGCTCCAAGAGAGGGAATGGCACTTACTTCCTTAAGGGATAAGGGAAAAGAAAAATGAAAGAACCAAGAAGACAGTAAATTCAAAAGTGTTAACACCCTCTCAGACAAAGTTAAGGATCCTTCAGAAACAGTTAAATTCATTCTGATTCTTTCTTCCCAAAACATTTATAAAAATGTTTAACATCAGGTAATTTAGTGCTGCTCATAGGTCTTTAGTCTCAGCTTGTTTGTCCGTTTGCATAGTTAACACCGTTCACTCCCTTCTCTGATGGAATGCTGTACATGCAGAAATGGATTACCAGTTTCTGTTGTGATATTTACAGCCAATCATGATGGAGGAAGCATTAGGAATCTTGCAATCAAGTGGCTTTCTTGTGAAACCTTCAGCTGAACTTTTGCACCTGAAGAGGTTTGGATACAAAAATTGATTAATGTGCTGTGCTACTGAATTCAATAGATTTTCAGACAAGCACCTAAATATTGATTGCTTTTTGTCAGTAAAACCTATGACACTTTTAGCATTGTTCGTCACCAAGTAGAACATTGTCTCCATACGCTGAGTCCATGAAGTCTGAATTTTCTTAAGTGTGACCTGCACTCTCCGTGAATAATGAAATAATACTGCAGCAAAATTGTTATGAAAAATACCGCTGTTACCATGCGCATTAGCTAATTATTCACCATTAAATATTTCTGGTGTTTCAATCTTCTTTTTTGCTTTGAAATTACTTAAAAGTCTTGCTGAATGCCTGCAGTGCTGCATTTCTATTTTTCTTTTGTTCCCATTAAACTTTTTACACTGAGAGTTTGGCAAAATAAATGAGCAAGCCCTGTTCCAAATGATGATGTTGCTCCCTATGAGTAAAATGTAGCTTAATGGATTTACTATTTTTGTTAATAATAGTAATTCACATCTGTGCTGATAATTTCCTTAATATTAAGTTTCATTCCAGTGCAATTCAAAATGACAGAGATACTAACGGTCCCAAAATGAAACTTGATAATAGAATAGCTGTGGCAATATTAGCTGCAATGGCAGCCAAAGTTTGAGGTAGCCTGTTCAGTATTTCTAATGTACTCTTTTTACTTTCAATATAAAAATAAATTACCATTTGCTGAAGCTTAAGGACAAGATTCAATTTCAGAGCAAGGCAGTGGAAAGATTCCCAACTGGATCAGGCCTTTAGCATTTTCATGCTAAAATATTTTATAAAATATGTTCTCCTTTTAATGGTTCTGTGGGCCAAAATTGGATTTGGTGTAATAGGTTAGTGCCACTAACTCTCTAACTAATGAATCTAGAGATTTCAATGGAAATTGTGCCTGAATGCTGTTTGGTCCACTATATATTTTCTGTGCAGTGCTCAAGTCAGATATGTTTCATTTTCAATAGATGTTATTCTCCAGGTTTGATGTAAAAGGTGAAAGTCAAACAGTCTTCAGCTGTCCTAAGTCTCAATCATCAGAATTCAGCGTTGGCAGTACTTTTGTGCATAACTTGTAATCATAATCTATAGAGCGATCACAAAGCAAAATGGGTTTTGAAAAAATTTTAAATGGTTTTCGAATCGTTGTATATACAAAAACTTGGCTAGAGTCTCAGATGATGTAAATAAGTAGCTCCATTGACTGCATTGGATTTATACCAATTTAAAACAGCTGAAGATCTGGCCCCCTGGAATGAATGTCCATAACTAACCTTGAACTTCTTAAGTTCTGCTGGAACATTTAAAGTTTATGCCATGAGAATGTTCCATGAAATTGACTTAAGCAATTGAATTAAAACTCCAAGACACAAAAACTGAGGACAAGCCAGCTGGTTATGACTCAAAAAAACACTGATCTTTGGCTTTTGCAAACTTAAAAAATAAAAATCTGAACATTTTTTGAACTTTTAAAAAAATGTTGTAAAAGTGAAACATTAGGATATATTTTCAGATGCTTTTACACATGTGAATAACTTGATACATGAAGTCAATGGGCCTACTTAAGTATAAAGGTAAATGCATGAAACTGATTGCAGAGTCAAGATGTCAGGATTTCACTCCTGCATCACTGAACTAAATGAAGTTTTTGTCATTTGACTTCGGTGTGATTGGGATCAAGTTTGCATTATGCAGTAGCTAAAAGTCTGCGGGAAAAGCATGTGTTCATGCCCACAGAATGTGTCTAATGTTGAACATGAAAAAAAGAAAAGGAAGTTAAAATTATCCAAACTGAATTCTATCTAAACTGGATGAGAGAGACTGTTACTCTTGAGTTTTAGGAAGTTATACCCTGTGGGGAAACCCTAAAGAATTTAATAGAAAATCTTAACTTTGTAATGGGTTTTGTGGGGAACATATAATAGAATTTCATAGTTTTATTCCTGCTGTCAAATTGTATAGGATGGTTCAAAAATCATTATCTATTAAAGCATGCAGGATTTCAGAGTACTTTCTACAGAATCTTATTGGCTTCATCCCTGTTAATTTCTGCAGGACTTATTCCTTCAGGGTAAATATGCAATATTCTCCCTTCTCCCCCTAGGCCTGACCCCACCCCAAAGAACAATATAAAGCTCCAGAAAACTGGCTTTTATAACAGAATTGAGCCCCAAACCAACTTCTTCCTCTTCCCCCTGCCCCCTACCCTGAACACCCACAAGTCTTTAAATGTTTCAAAATCTGAATTTGGATTTAGCAGCCAAGGCCCTCTGTAGTTTGCAATGCAAATCTTGACAGACCTTTATCTATTGCTCCCTGTTGCTATACAATTTACCACTTTACTTCTCTCTGACATGCTGCAGGAAATAGACAGTAGCTTTTAATCCCAGAGACAAATATGTGTAACATTCAGTGCCAGCACTGGATATGATTTGTAATTAGAAATGCATGAGCTCAGAAAGAATTAACAGCTCAAAAAACAACTTAGAGTCATAAAGTTTAAGGTCAGAAGGGATCCTTAGATCATCTCGTCTGCCCTCCTGTAGAGCCACCGATACCACCCAGCATCTGCATGCTAAACCCAACAACCAGAACTAGACCAAAGTATTATAGTCCACAGGAAACTAGACTTTTACGTGACACAGGCAGAGAATAGGAGGGACTGAGGTGCACCAGTGCCCGAGATCCCTGTAATGACAGGGAAAGGATTGAGATATATCCAGATAATCCTGGCAGGTCACCACACTCACAAGCTTCAGAGGAAGGCGAAACCCACACAAGATCAAGATTCCTTCCCCACGCTACATATAGCGATCAGTTAGACTCTAATCCAATTACCTCTTCCTGAGATATCTGCTTTGTCCATCCTTCCCTCTCCCTATTCAGACAGCTGCTTTCCCCAAACCCATTGTTTCTTTCACTTGTCTCCCAATTTCCTATCTTGGACCCTTGGACAGAGCTCCTGTATTTGATGACTTTGCACTAGCAGAGTCGGGGCAGATATATTAGTTCCATTGTTCTTTATGCTAGTCTCTGCCCTATTGTCTAATTCCACATCCTCACACGCCAGGGATTGTCCAGATCTGATACACCCAACACTGACCTTAGGCAAACCAACACATTTGGAATTTTATACAGGTAAGCTCTGCAAAGGCTTCCAGAGTTGCTATCAAGTCACACCTCTGACAGATTTTAGTAAAGGCACAGCATTTCCTGTCAGCTGTTGGGAGGTTATTTAAGCAAACTATTTTTGAGCGAAGAAAAATGCTGGATTTGCTTCAAGATTTGGGCTGAGGTTGGGCCAGTCCACCCTGACCTTTTCTGTTACACACTTTCTTCAATGCCTCTTCTGAGGCAGTTGAATCATGAATGGTTTACGTTTAAACTGCATCAGTTTAAGAAATTTAAGGCTTATAAAGCCAGCATTGAACCGTGCTTTGGACAAATAATGGCAGCTGGTGCTAGTCTGACTAGGAGGCTGTGTTCACTCTCTGAACTGTGGTAGAGTTTATAAATCACAGGGCTGATGATGTCCGTAGAGCCCCAAAAGTCAAGAACAGTTTTGTAGTCACACTAGCCATCTATTCTTCTGCATAAGGAAAGTTTTAGGACATCATTATGTTTTCAAAGACAGGTTTAAAAATTGTTGTCAGCCTGTGACCAGGGCTAGCTTTTGGATTAGGGAAGGGGGGCGACAGAACATTTTTGCCATTGGAAAATTATGATTTGTCAAATTCAAAGCATTCCACGGGAATGTGTCAATTTCTATGAAATTCTGATGGAAACCAAACCGGTTTGCTATAGAGCCCTGCCTGCCCAGTTTCCTGCCAGCTCACCTGCCTGGCTTCTTGGAAGTCTTCTTAGTGGGCTGATAGAGAGCTGAGAGCCTGGAAACCCTGGCTTCCCTCTTGGCTCCTCAGCAGTCCCTGGCTCTGGGACTCTCTTGGTGGTGCAGTCTCTGGCACCTGGAGGCTGCTGGGGTTCCAGGCAGTCCAGGGATCCTTGGAAGCATTTCAGAAAGATCAAAATTACTTTTTCAAGATGACATTTTGGAATTCCCGTTCTGCAGGAAATATCACAGTTTTATTTTTCTTTTCAGTTTTGAAAAAAAATTTTTTGTTTAATTTTGGAATTTCCTGCCAAATGAGAATATAAGTTTCCAGCCAACTCTAATCCCCATTATTTCAGCTGCAGGGTTTGGAGTAGCCTTTGTGCCAGCGGCATCCCCCATGCATGGGGGACAAAATCCAGTGGATGCATGTAGCTGTAAATCCACCAACCCACCCACCCAAGTCCTTGCTGTGTGGCACTGTGCCAAGAGTCATGCACGGAGTATGCACACACCTGCTCTGGCTCCATAAATTCTCCCTGACCCTTGCTGGTAGAGCTATGTCAGCTTCACCGTGAGTAAATCCCTCCATAACCTTGCGGAATAGGGGACAGGATCGCCCCTTAATTTGTGACTATATTATATGTGGGCGATCCCATGCTGTTATGGAGCTAGGCCTTAAACACAGATCTTCAGGTGTCAAAATACAGCTCAATTGTATATTTAAAAAAACCCACACTTTTCAAAGAGCGTGCGTAGGAGAAATTTTAAAAGCATCTGGCTTCAAACAAAGCTGTGTAGGAGTGTATGTGTTAGAGAAAGAGATTGTGTGTGAATTGGGTGGGAAGGGAAAGACTGTAATTTTTCAGAAGTAATTCAGTAAGTGCACTGGGGTCAATGCTCCCACATAGCCTCAGCCAGTGCACTGAGAGCTTTCTCCACCACAGACATCTAACCAGAGGCAAACGTGCATTTAACTGCCTGTTTACTGTGACTCAGTGGCTGAATTATAGTTATTACAATTGCCACGCAGTCACCGTGCAGGTGGTGATAGCACTGAATCAGATCAGCATAACACAGAGTAACTCTGTAATCAGATGTTGCTTGCTAAAGTCTGGGTATTTTCTTGGGCATAACATTTGGTCTTTTCTCTCTAATATTTCTGTTGAGTCAGAATTATTGATATTCATTCCAAGACACAAGTGCAACATGAAGGGAAGAGGGTAGAGAGATCAGCACTCTTTAGGGCATCTAGGTTTTAGGTTTGGGGTTGTGTTGCTAGGATCTGCACACACAAGACATCACAGTTCGTGTCCCAAAAGGTTTATAGCACTTTTAGTTATAAAGTACTTCTTGATTTGATTTGTTTTTCAGTAAAAGATCCTTTACGCTCAGGTAGTGTGTTAAATATATATAGACTCATAGGACTGGAAGGGACCTTGAGAGGTCATCTAGTCCAGTCCCCTGTGCCCATGGCAGGTCTAAGTATTATCTAGACCATCCCTGACAGGTGTTTGTCTAACCAGCTTTTAAAAATCTTCAATGATGGAGATTTCACAACTTCTCTAGGCAATTTATTCCAGTGCTTAACCATCCTGACAAGCAGGAAGTTTTTCCTAATGTCCAACCTAAACTACCCTTGCCGTAATTTAAGTCCATTACTTCTTGTCCTGTACTCAGAGATTAAGGAGGACAAATTTTCTTCCTCCTCCTTGTAACAACCTTTTATGTACTTGAAAACTGTTATCATGTTCCCTCTCAATCTTCTCTTCTCCAGACTAAACAAACTCAGTTTTTTTCATTTTTCTCTCATAAGTCACATTTTCTAGACCTTTAATCATTTTTGTTGCTCTTCTCTGGACTTTCTCCAATCTGTCCATGTCTTTCCTGAAATGAGATACCCCAAACTGGACACACTACTCCAGTTGAGGCCTAATCAGTGCAGAGTAGAGTGGAAGAATTACTTCTCATGTCTTGCTTACAACACTCCTGCTAATACATCCCAGAATGATGTTCGCTTTTTTTTTTTTTTTGCAACAATGTTATACTCTTGACTCATATTTAGCTTGTGACTCTTAGATCCCTTTCCACAGAACTCCCTCTTAGGCAGTCATTTCCCATTTTATATGTGTGCAACTGGTTGTTCTTTTCTAAGTGGAGTACTTTACGTTTGTCCTTACTGAATTTCATCCTGTTTATTTCAGACCATTTCTCCAGTTTGTTCAGATCATTTTGAACTTTAATCCTATCCTTGGTATCGTTCACAAACTTTATAAATGTACTCTCTACATAGTTATCTAAATCATTGATGAAGATATTGAACAGAACTGGACCCAGAACTGATCCCTGCGGGACCCCATTTGTTATGCCTTTCCAGCAGGACTGTGAACCACTGATTACTCTCTGGGAATGGTTTTCCAACCAATTATGCACCCACTTTATAGTAGCTCCATCTAGGTTGTATTTCCCTAGTTTGTTTATGAGTAGGTCATGTGAGCCAGTAACAAATATCTTGACTTCAGTAAGACTTACCACATCTACTCCTTCCCCCCATCCACAAGGCTTGTTGCCCTGACAAAAAAAGCTATTAGGTTGGTTTGACATGATTTGTTCTTGACAGATCCATGATAACTGTTACTTATCACCTTATTATCTTCTAGGTGTTTGCAGTTTGATTTCTTAATTATTTGCTCCATTATCTTTTCAGGTACTGCAGTTAAGCTGACTGGTCTGTAATTCCCTGGGTTGTCCATATTTGCCTTTTTCCAGTCCTCTGGAATCTCTCCCGTCTTCCATGACTTTTTGAAGATATCAGAGGGGTAGCTGTGTTAGTCTGGATCTGTAAAAAGCAACAAAGAGTCCTGTGGCACCTTAAAGACTAACAGATGTATTGGAGCATCAGCATGCATCTGACAAAGTGAGTATTCCCCCACGAAAGCTTATGCTCCAATACATCTATTAGTCTTTAAGGTGCTACAGGACTCTCTGTTGCTTTTTGAAGATAATCGCTAATGGCTGAGATATCTCCTCGGTCATCTCCTTGAGTATTCTAGGATGTATTTCATCAGGTCCTGGTGACTTGAAGACATCTAACTTGCCTAAGTAATTTTTAATTTTTTCCCTATTTTAGCATCTGATCCAACCCCATTTTCACTGGCATTCACTGTGTTAGATGCCCAGTCACTACTAACCTTTTTGGTGAAAACTGAAACAAAAAAGTCATTTAGCACTTCTGCCATTTCCATATTTTCTGTTATTGTCCCCCTCCCCCATTGAGTAATGGGCCTACCCTGTCCTTGATCTTCCTCTTACTTCTAATGTATTTGTAGAATGTTTTCTTGTTACCCTTTATGTCTCTAACTAATTTAATCTCATCTTGTGCCTTGGCCTTTCTAACTTTGTTCCTACGTACTTGTGTTATTTCTTTGTCTTCATCTTTTGTAATTTGACCTACTTTCCACTTTTTGTAGGACTCTCTATATTTAATGTATGCATTTTAACACACTTTATAGAAATGCTAACTGCGCTATGACTCCTTTTAATGGCTGGTCCACATACAGGATATTTACATGCTTCTGCTCCTGCATCAGGGTTTGCACCTGCTGACACTTTGGAGATTTGATGTTCTCAGGTCTATTCCTGCTTCTGCTGATAGCTGATGCAGCTTTGGGTTAATCATTTAATCTCACTGTGCCTGGGTTAACACCACATGTTAAATGGGAATAGTAATAATTACCTCATAGAGATGTTGAGGCTAACTTCCTATCTATTAAAGTGTGGTGAGATCCTTGGGGGGAAGGTGCAAATTTCTCCATCATCCTGCCCAGCTGTAATACTATGCAAAGTTCTGGGCCAAAATAACATTAACATTCTCTTGATGGGCTCACAATATTTGGAGTCTCAGCAGCAGCCTGACTAATATGACTTCCATTGCCATGAGGATAAGAGTCACTTATGAGCAGTTTTACCATTAACGGTATTCAAGTGGCTACATATTCCTAAGAACCATATTGAAAAACTTCCCTGTGAGTTGTAACAATGATTTCTTATAGAATGAATGAATAGACCAAGTAATTTTTCCCTTGTGTCAACTCTGCAGAGGCAGTTCTTATTACAGGAACAATTCTGTGAAATGAGGGAGAAAATGTTTTTTCTCACTTTTCCACTTTCCTTGCTCTCTCCTTGTGGTAATTTGTCCCTCTGCCCTCCTTCTGTTCCTCTCTTCATTGCTGTTGTCTCTCTTTTCTCTATCTGTTCCACATCCATCTTCTTTCTCCTATTTCCTGCTCCCATTCACCATGCTCCCCAACTACTTCCAACCAACAGTTAGTCAATTTTGGCATGTGAAAGGAACAAGAGGGGCTATGGAGTAGCTTAGTGAACCAAATTGTTTGCTGTGATAATCATTAAAGAAATTATTAGTCATCAGAATAGGATCACTTCAGGATTTAATTCCTTATTTTATTTTACGTTATAAATTATAACGTAAAATACAATTCAAAATTAGAACAAAACATTTTGATTGACCTGAACTAATTTTTTTTTCAAAAATTTGCTGTTCTAGGAAACTTTAAAAAAATGGTTTTGTTACACTTCATAATGAAAACAAATTTCAAAATGTCAGAATTTCATGTGGAATGGAAATTCTGAGGTTTGACCAGCTGTACCTATGACACTTAAAATATTTCTGTTTCTGTATTGAAGTAGGGTAGAGTATTACAGTACTCATGTAATTAGCTAAGTTTTAAACTTCAGGGTAAATCTTGCTGGCCTTAGATTCCTTATCAATCCATGGGAGAGCAGCTAGAGGACAGACAAAGTACCAAAAACAGGATTTGGTCCTGTAAGTTCAGAAATGTTTGTGTATTTAAGGTATTTGAAATCTGTTAACGATCATCACTACATAAGTCTGAATATCACCCTTATATTAGTGAGGCATTTAAAATGTAAGATAGTCTGCTTGGTCTTGAAATCTGCTGGGCTAAACAGCTGTTCAAGGTGCTGATGACTTCGAAATTCAGAATAATCATCACAAAACATTTTTAAATGAGAAATCTGAGAGAATCAACTTTAAAACATTGTTTTACAGAGTAAACTCCATGTGCATCCACAGTAGTAGTAGTAGTGGTAATAGAAATAAAAGCACCCCCCCCCCCAAAAAACCCACTAAAACAAACATCTTCAGCAATATATATCTTGCCAGAGTTTATACACATGTAATTAATAACACAGTGTTAAACTGTGTGAATACAAAACCTAATATTCCACAACAAGACTATTGCATATAACAGCACATGAGCTCTCTGGGATGCAATAAATAGAGTATCATTTTAATTTAGATTATGAAAGTCTTGTCTCTTTAACCCATATACATTTTGTAGAATGGAGTAAGAAATGATAGTTTTACTAGCTTGATTTATTCTGATGGAAATGTAGCAGTGCTCCATTCTCTCTCTTTAATCCCAAAGTTTTTTGTCTTTTTTACAATTTCAGCATCATAAATGGACCATTTATGCTTTTAGGCCTTCATTTTAGGGTTCCACACTCAGGCTTATTACTCAGAGAACACTTCCATTATATTAAGTAGGAGTTTTGTCTAAGGAGTTCAGAACTGAAGGCATCTCTTCCTAAAACTCCTAAGTCCCATTTTCAAAAGTAACCTAGGCATTTGGGACCCTGGTCTAGATTTTCTAAATTTCCTAGTGATTTTGGGCCCCTCATAACTCGGTTGTCCAACCTGAGATGCACCAAGATGCCTTAAAGGGGCTGTTGTTTTTTTTTCAGGTGGGTGCTTTTAGAGGTGTTTGAAGCTAGGCACCACAAACTGAGGCAATCCAAAATCACCCATCACTTTTGAAAGGCATGGCCTTCTCATTGAAAGTAAATGGGGTTTAGGCTCCCAAGTCTCTTAGTTGCTTTTGAAAATGTTAACCTGGGACTCTGACAAGGACATTGCCATCAGCATAACCTTTGGTGTGGCATTGATGTCCTTCCCCTGCTGTAGACAGACAAATAACAGTTCCAGTAATTTACTGGCAGTGTAGGAGTCCTAAGTACATCTGCTGTGATTCTGTGAAGAGTGTCTGTAAGAAAAGGAATTTCAACAAAGAAAGAAAGGAGAATAGTATGTGTTGTCAGAGGTGTTGTCAGATGCTACCGGTGTGGTGCTCTGCTCTCTCCAATGTTGGTATCACTCGGCTGCGTGCGTGTGTTCCCTCTGTTGCTGCTGTCCCGCTCTTCGAAAGTAGCTGCCACAGCAGACCTGAAATGAGAACCCCCAATGACACAGAGATCTAAGTAAGGTAACGAGAGGCACTTTGGGCCAGGTTTTAATTGCCGTTCATGATAATTTTTTCCCTGCGATTGCTTGTTATTTCAGGGCTACTACGAGTTATTCTGTGCGTTCGTTCTTTGGACTCGCTCAGTCAGTGTGCTTTTTTACTTTCCCTGACCTCCTCGGCCAGACAGAAGACATCGCCCCAGGGGCATTCTTTATACACAGTGTGCAATATTTGCCTGGGTACTGTTCTCTTCGCAAGGGCCTCGCGCTTTCTTTCATCTGGGGTAGGTTCAGGGCGATATTGCTTGCCGCTGCCAGTCTAATCACTTCCCGTGTCCTATGTGAAGGGGGGAGTGGAGAAGGGAGGACCTGGTGAACCCGCCCTCTACTCAGTCCAACCAGTGGCGGTTGTGGATGAACCACTTGTACTATGCGGTTTCTTCCGCTGGGTTACTTCCTCTTCATGACCGTCAGCTAGGGGAAGGGTCTTCTCTCCTCTTTCTTACAAGCCTGGTGCCCCTACCTAGGGTTCTTGTTGGGCTTCCCAATCCAACGCGCACTCCATCCACATCTATTATCTCTCTGTTGACCAACCTCTTCTCTTTCTGCACCTCTTCCAAATCCAACCTTTCTCCATTCAATCTACCCGACCCCGTACTGCCTGAAGCAGGTGGTTTATATCCCAGGCTGGATCAAGAGCGCGTCTAACTTGGAGTCAGGTGCTCTAAGTGAGGTAGGTGCTCTAATTGGAGTCAGGTGCTCTAACTGACAGTCAGGTGCTCTAATTGGTAGATCACACTTTCTCGTTAATCTAAAGCAAACCTTCCTTCCTTGGCAGAAAGGCTCCCCTGCTAACACTTGTATGCTGCCCTACTGGCATGCTGTTATCCAACAGGTACAAACAAGTTACACTCACTCCTGATGTATTCGCGGCTGTAACATCCTCTACGTGCAGTGCCGCCTCCTCCCCTTGTACTGTTGGTTAGATCCAAACAACTCATCCATCCTATTACCCTTTTGCCCTGTGATTGGGCATGGGTCGCATGTTCCTTGTTATCTGTGTGGAATGTGCAAGTATGGTGATGTTCTGATCATCTAGTGTCAGTACCTTTTTAGGGTAGTATCTTTCTTGCAGCCTCAGCCCTTTCCTTCTTCCTTCTGTGATTCGGGCCCCTGCATTCTGGCTCACAAGTTAACTTTGCTTTATGTTAGCAAAGTCTTGACCATTACTTTAGTTCAGGCCTCAGGCCTCATACCAGGCCTCTGATACCAATGTTTATGTCTCAGGGCCTCCTCTTACTACAGTATGTATTGAATATTCAAAAGCTTGTACTTCTCATTTAAGGGGAAATGAAACAATAAATTGTAAGAGAGAAAGTTGCTCTAGAATCAAATTATTTTAATAATTAACAAGAACACAGACCCCTGGTTGACTTTTGATGGCTCATGTGGTTAAATATATTCAAAGCCACTCATATGTTCCTATGGCAAAACCCACTTACATAGTGCACATAGCACTGAAAGTTAGGTGCCTTTTTTCTGGAAAATAACACAAGAATCTTGTGGAGATAAGTCATTGATTTTGATTAATCAGACCTACAATTACAGTGCACTGTATATAATAGTGATACTATAGAAAGGAAGTGAAACGGAAGCAGAAAAAATAACTGTGAGATTAAAAATCAATAAAGAAGGCAAAGAAATCAAAAACACAATGATGGGAAAGCATGGCCATCTGCTCTTATTTTTAATCCTAAGAGTAAAAAAAAAAATCCTAACAGTGACAAATGAAATTGAACAGAGGGAACTTTAAGATAATACACATATATCTAAATAGAGATTTGAATACCATTTTCCATAATCAGAAAGAGAAGAAATAAAACACGACAATTGTTGAGAACCTCCAAATCTTTAAAAAGCAAAACTAAAATAAAGTTACATTTTGATCCTTATATTGATGGCCACCAGTATAAGAACCTGGGTAGACAGTTGGGTAGAACACAGGAAGAAAATGCATCGGATTTTTTTTGTAAAGGAAAGGAAAATGTATGATGTATTCCAACAGGTGATATATTAAAGATTAATTCTCTGTGGGTGCTATTGACTTAGCTCCGTTGACTTTAAGTCTCTGGTTCTGCTCAGTGACTTCAATAGAGCTGTGTTAATTTACAGTAACAAAGAATTTGGTCCATGATTTTGTCTATCAAAGAATCTAGCCCACCATATCTAAAGAGTTACCTGTTAGTAAAGTGATGAGTAGATGCACCTCTCCTCCGATATAACGCTGTCCTCGGGAGCCAAAAAATCTTACCATGTTATAGGTAAAACCGTATTATATCAAACTTGCTCAGATCCGCTGGAGTGCGCAGCCACCCCCTGAGCCCCTAGCACCGCTTTGCTGAGTTATATCCAAATTCATGTTATATCAGGTCACGTTATATCGGGGTAGAGGTGTACTAGAGTTACTGTAGATTTTACACATACCTGTAGCATTCCATTCTTTGTGCCATTCTGCCCTCTATTACTTAACAATAACTCCTTTTGACCTCATCAGGAGATGTGATTGAGTATTTGAGGACACAATTTGTTCCTAAATGTGTTTCCCAAACTTTCTGACTCAGGTGCGAAGTACAATCCATGATTGTTTCACATATTTGCAGTGCACAACGTCAGTTCAGCATACTAGTAACTTCTTATTATCTGTATTTCTATTTCTTCTTAATGAACTGCTTCTCCTCTCTATTATATCAGCTTTGCATTGGCTTTAATGGAGCATTACTCCTGGTTTTCACTGATGTGAAAGGAGAATCAGACCCTACATTTCTAAGCAACCATGCTGTTCATAATGGCGTTGTTTGCTAACAAAATAGCATGATAAAATCTCTTATATACAAAATTAATTATATTAAACAATTTATAATACTGCAAATGTATTAGTCTTGCTTGGGTTCTTATCTGATCTACCACCCCCTTTGCAGTGACAGCATACTAAGCACTGTGTTTCTGTCTTGTAAAAAACAATTTTATCAGATAGGAGGCATTCACATCTGTGTTTATAATAGAAATTAGAGCTAAGGTTGGTTACACTTTTCTCACTGTAGATAATCTAATGTATCCCATAGCTACAGAGCACTTGTATACCCTGCAGTTGGAGAGCTATAATACATCATTAAAGCCCTGTCATCTACCACCATGAACTTCTACCATAGCTTTAGGGGAAAATAAGAATTAACCAGTAAAGAATTACCTCCCAGATTTTTAAAAGCATTTAGGCATTTCTTTGGTAAGCATTACCTAAGTCTCATTTTCAAAAGCAACTTAGACACTTAAATCTCCTAAGTCTCATTGATTTTCAATTAATCCTAGACTCCTAAGTAAAGCTGGGCAAATTTTTTCAGATGAATAGTTTATTTTCCAAAAAATGGATTTTTGTGGTAGCTGAAACTATTTACGAATTTGGGTTTAATTTGGTGAATTGTGTTGGCTGGGGAAAAATGAAAAACTTTTTAAAACATCAGAATGTTTTGTTGACATTTTGTAAATGAAATGCTTTGACTTTTCATGTCAAAATTTAGCTAGATTTATTTAAAAAAAAACAAAATGGTAAAAAAAAATTGAAATGAGACAATGAAAAATCTGACAAAAAATAATTTGAGGTTGCACTAAACATTTTGTGTCACCTGAAACTAATGTGTTTCATATACTCTGTCAGAAAACAAACTGAAAAATCGTTTATTTCAGCTCTCCTTCTTATGTGCCTAAGAGCGTTCTGGATAGCAAATTTTCCACAGCAAGCCAGGGTGTGAATCTACAGCACACCAGTTGTTGCCACGAAAGTGCCAGGTGGACAAGCTGCACTCCAGAACTTTTATTGCACTGTAGCATTATCCACATAGTGAATTAGTACATAGCAGACTGTGTCCGGTGGCTAGAGTGCTGGTTTTGGACATAGGAAAGACAGGTTCAATTCCCTACTTTGACATTGACTTATGTTGAGCCTCTCTTCTCCTCTGTTCCCCATCTGTAAAAGGGGATAGCAACATTTCCCTACATCACAGGGATATTGTGGCACTAAATATGTTGAAGACTGGAGTGCATTGAGATCTGCTCATGAAAAGCACTAAATACAAAACAGACATCATTAAACATTACAGATTCAGATTCTGTCTTGCTGCTTATTAGTCTGCAGTGTACACAAACCCTAAGTCACTTCTGAAAGTGAGATTTAGCCATCTAAATCACTTATGCCTTGAAATGCTGAGAGGAGCAATGCCTGGGTTACCTTTAGAAATCTGGGTTTAAGTGACACACCATTAAAAAATAGGAAAACCTTCTGCTGATGCTGCAAGGTAGTGCTGAACAGTCTCAGCTCATGCTGTCTTCCCCGGATGTGAGAGTACACATCCCCTCCCAAGATCAATCCCAGTATTAGCCCTAGTTCTCTCTCATTACACTGTAACAGGATGAAAAACGTCAGGGCAGTGACTTTTGGATAATCAGCTCCTAGCCACAAGCTGCTCTATAATGATAATGAAGGCCACGTATTATAAAATTATCCTACTATTAAGTTGTTTCCAGCATTTACAATAATTATGTTTACCTTATTAATCAATAAAACCACTCTCTCCATTCAGTCCCTTTGCTCTAGATCTTTCTGTTCTGGAAAAGGGAGGTCACTATAGTGCTTTGTAGATTGTAGCCATATGGGCATTTGGCAGCTCTGCTAGACAGTGACATCACAGCAGTTCTAGCAGAATCTTGATAACACTGACAGAAACAACCATGTGCGCTCTGTAGAGGAACGGTTTCTAAAACCCAATGTCAATTGCATTTATTTCTGCAGAGCTTTTTCCCATTGTGAGTTCAGCCCATGTTACAATGAGAGTGGTTTTTGTTTAATTTCTGAAACAAAGTGGAAGGAGAGCCCACAAAGCCAGCTTTGGAGCTCATAACCCAAGGCGTAAAGCAAAAACTAATTTAGAGATTACAATCCATTAACTTTGAAGAGTGAAGGTCAGCATACTCACAGCTCTTTTATTATAAAGTTGTGTGGGAAGAGAAGTGCAGTATGTCAAGCCAGTCACCAACACATGAAATATCACAATCATTTTGCACCTCAGTAAACAGTGTTCCTTAAAGAGTTCTCTTTAATAAATAAATTGTCCTGAATGATGAGGGAAGATGTACAATGCTCATGGAGAGTAAACAGCTCCTAACAGTAATTTGAGGATATATTGATAAATATATAATATTACTAGGCATTTTCAACCAATTAAAATGGAGTCCATCCTTTATATAATAAATTAATCCACTCATTGGTTGAATGACCATTGCTGTTGTACTGACATATGCTATCATCATGGGTTGCTAGCCATCCTGGAATGTCAGCATGGAATGGCCCATGTTGGAATCCAACTTCTTACTGATCCTTGAAGAAAGAAGGGTACAGTTCCGTCCCCCATTCCTTCATACAAATCTATCCTTCAATCTCATTTCTTCCATGAGGCTCCCAAAGGCTTAACCATGTTAATAAGAGATGCCTCCACACCATTAAATAAGATAGCAACACAAACTGTCATAGGTGGGATTTTCAAAGACACCTATTGGATTTGGACACCCAATCGCCATTCCTTTTGAACTGAGTGATCAGGCAAAGGGCTGACATTAATGTCCTGAATCCTCCAAAAGTCTCATTTAGTTCAACGCAAGTTGCAGCTGGGCAGCATCTCTTAGGAAATAACCAGTGCCTTCAGCAATCAACCCCTAAACTAATGCATCCTCTGGATCACCCTGTCTGTTGTCTGTCTATGTAGATTACAGACATCATGGGGCCAGGATCGTATTCCTTTGCCTTATACATATCTGATCACACACTCAGCATTTAACAATAAATTCAGAGAATCTAAAACCAACTAATCCTGCAGGGGCTTGTCTGGATTATGTTACTTGCTTTGCAATATATTTTCTCTGTGGGTTCTTTCTCAACAGAAAAGTAAGGTTAAAGGAAATGGAGATTTCCTAGTTTTCTGTTGGACTGCCTTCCTAAAAGTATCAGAGGTTTTAATTGAGTATATCGGTGAGACTGCTGCCAAGAGCAAAACCACCATTTTCATCTAACGTGGTACCTCATGGGTAACAGTAAACATTCCCTTGGTCTGTATTCATTGTGTATTTCCAGACAAAAAACTACACTAGGGTGGAGTTATGATTGAGAGTATTATCAGTAGCTTAAGGTTAAAAATATTACAGGGATATTGTAATTATCCCAAAACCAAGCATTACAAACCAAGATAATTCAGAGTTAAAGTTATATGCAAAAGTAAACCAGACATGCTAAGGTAGGAAATGCACAGCTAGGAAATTCACACAAATTCAACTCTGTCCTAGCGTGATGACATGCAATAATCAGACAATTATGATTAAGGCATTTTAGTGTTTGTAGTTCCAAATTAGATAACACTGATTTTTAAAGAATCATTATTAGGTTTTCCCGTGTAGCATCACTACAGGAGAGCACCTCTATAATACAGATGCACAAACCTTTGTTCCAAGAGTACATGAAACTAGACAGTTATGTTATTTTTGCTAATGTAGAACGTCATAGTTTGGCAATAGCTTCCTTAAACTCCATATTTTGAGGAGATGCATAATGCAGCTGCTGCACTAAATGCAACAGGACAAATCATCAGTTAGAGTAGCTCCAATGACTTGTTATCCTGATTTATACCAGCTAAGGATGTGGCCCATCATATAATATACCTATGCATAAGTCATCTTGTTGCATAATAAAATTCTAATAAACAGAAATGCCTTGAATCACATCAAAATGAAAAACCAGAGCATTACTTGCCATGTCCTGAATGACAAGCTTGCTGTGCAGAAGAAAGCACAGGGCAATGACTGTGATTCACTGACACTGTAGGGCTAATTGGCATAACTCCTGTTTGAGATATGATTGGAAGGTGTTTGCTGTTTACTGCCTTGGTTGATTGCTAAGTCAGTGTTATGGCCCATTACATAAGAATATACAATACTCCCCCACCCCCATGATACTTTTCAGGGTTACCCAAGGTGTCTAAGGTAAGTCACTGTCAGCTGCTTACCTCTTCTTTGCCTACCAGGCAAAATCCTCTCAAGTCTACTGGTCACTTGTAGTCCAACCTACAATACTCTCAGGAGTGTTAACTTTAACAGTCACTAGGGCTGCCAGACACGCTTTAGGCGAAGTATAGCCTCCGCTACTAAAACATAATTTTCTGTCAGGAAAAAAAAATCCATATTCAAGCTTGAAGGCCATATCTGTGTATATGTACGTATGTGTACACACACACACGATATTATATTGTGATATGCCAATAGCAATGGAGACACCCTCAAAATTTTATAGCAGCCGTTGGTCTTTTACTGGCAACACCAACACCATCTGGTCCTCCCTTCCTGTGACCTGCTTCAGGAAAAAAAATTCAGGAATGAATCCCTAGATTAATAATCTTGCAGGCAAAAAAAGATCTATAATAATTGGCTGATGGGTCATTGCTAGGGTTATCAGACAGGAAATGTGAAAAATCAGGACGGGTGGGGAGTAATAGGAGCCTATATAAGAAAAAGACCCAAAAATCGGGATTGTCCCTATAAAATTGGGACATCTGGTCACCCTAGTCATTGCTACTGAATGGATATTTGGAGACAGAGGGATGTTTATTATGCATTAGCTGCAGAACATGTTTTATGTTTTGCCCACTCTGTAGCTGCACTTTCTCTGTTTTGCTTTACTGAGCGTAAAGACCCAGCACCAACACTGAACGAAAATACTCTTACAAAATGCTCTGGGTCATTAGTAAAAGTGACTAGAAATTTGAGGTGCCTTGATTTTTCTTTTTTTTTTTGTGGGGGATGCTCAACTTGCCCATAGGCCAGTGCTGAGTGCTTTTGAAAAGTACACCTTGTATCTCTGCTTCAGGCTTTTTCAATGACTCTCTAGTTTCTGTTACCTAACCTCTTTTTATGTTGCTGGTGGTTATCTAGTTTATGGTTTTTCATTTCTTAAATGCATCTGAATTGCCTCTCTTCTTGTCCTGTCTATATCTTTCAGCGTTTGTGAGAGACATTCCTCCAGTCTTTTACAGATAATACTATCTATAGGATAATGTCCTGGCTTTTGAGCTGTGAATCCTTCACTCCTATTGCTCTCATTATATTTCTTTGCTGTCAGAACAATCATGAATTTACAAAACAACTTGGGGATCAGTGCAATACACAAATAGCTACGTGAAATAAATATAGGTAAAATGTATTATTAAATATGTATGTCTACATTAAGAGGAAAATTAAGGTAATAAATAATCTATAGCCTTTTAAATTGGAATGATACATAATCTAAGCTATTTTAGTATCGCTCACATTGCCTTGGGATGCATTATTTAAATTAACTGTATTTGGTTATTAAGAAACACACCAAGTGGCTCGTCTAGTAACAGAACTCCAAACATCTCAGTTTTCTGTTAAACTTACATTTTTTCTGTCTAACATGAGAATTAGTACTATATTACCGATGAAATAATTTGGGTGAATATACACAAATGATGCTTTGAAGCAACTTTCAAATAATTCAGTAACACTAAGGGTTATTGTAGATATACCTCAGAGCCATGCTACCTCTTGCTAAGCTCAGGAGCATGTTTTTCCTTCACTGTGTTTATTATCCATTTTGGAGTATTGCAAAGTTGCCATTAATGGTACCTGTCAGGGATGGGAGGTGGTGACCATTCCTTTCAAACCTAGTGAATTTAATTAAAATCACTGGAGAATTTAAAAGAGAGAGATGGACAAAAAAATCTAGTGCAGGAATGGAAAGACAAAGGCAGCTGCCAACTCGCAGGGCTTGATCTCTTTTCTTTCAAAGTTTTTCTTTTTTCTTTCCCTTCTTTCCAGTGACGGTTCCATGCATTAGCATACAAGTTCAGGAATATGAATCCCTAAAGTTTTCCATTCCCTATATGGGTTAAGGATCACTTTGTTGTTCTCAATGTAAACGACAAGAAAACAAAGGAATATACAGGGCCGTCCTTAGGATTTATGGTGCCCTAGGCGGGATTATTAAACTGGTGCCCCTGTGCCTGTCTTGCTCTTAGCAACACAAACATAAGCTTACACTATTGGAAAACTTGCCACATGCATGTTATTAAAACTTTAATTAAGTTTAACTTAATTAAGCACACTGTAATGCTGATGGACTAGCACTAAAGAAGTAGCACTATAGAAAAAATTCTGATTGGACAGAATGATGCAAATAATATAATTTTTTTAATTTGTCAACATTTTATTGGAAATTTATATGAAGAGGTATTGAAACAAGGATTTGTTTTTAATTAAAAGCAATCTTTCTTGCTTTTCTGGCTACAAAATCAGTAATAATGTCATCGTATGACAAAGACGAAGTGATGCCTTGTTTGATGCAAACATAGCAAGACCAATCAAGTTCCAGACTTCTTATAGAGCGGAGATTAGTTTTTAATGAGCTTGTTTTGGAAACTCCGTTCTCTGATGCTACTGTACAGGAATTGCTCAGTTAGAATAGCGAGTGGCACATTACCACATTAGGATATATGTCAACAAGTTTGCGTGATAAACTGTATATGTCCATTCATCCGATTATGTGGCAACAACTCAATTCTTACAGTTCAAGTCATTTAACATGAAATGATTGCTGTGCTCAGAGTGCGTCTCTAGGTCACAGAGTCCCAACGTCTGGTGCCGAGGCCATTGGTGCCCCAAGGCCTCCGCTGTCACCTACATACTGGCGGCGGATAGCATCCGTGAAATGCCACCGAAATTCAGATTTCGGCAGGCAACGCCTTCTGATGCGCCACTTTTGGCTGCGATAAGCAGCGTCATTCAGAGGGCGATCGCTGCCTGAAAATGCTGCCAAATTTCGCCGGGCATTTCAGCGCAGCGGATGCTCGGTCCCTGCCAGGTCCTTCATCTGTGTACCACCAGACGAAACAGTTGGGGACCACTGCTCTATGGTTCTTGCACTTTGTCATTAGTTGCTCTGTTTTCCTATTGCGTGAATTTAGTCCTGCTAAGGCCCATCTGGAGAAGTAGGAAACTTTTTTAAATTATCCTTATAATCTAAGTGACTCGACATATTAAGTCCTTCTGTGAGTAAGTATACTATCACATGTAAATACATGACTTATGAGGGCTGTGAAATAAGATGAGCAATTTGCTCTTGATCATCTCAAATAAATATTCATGGATGTCTGAAATCATCATTTAGCGAGCAAAGAACTTAGAGGACTACTGCTATCACCATCCTCTTCCCAGCAAAAGGCGGCAGGCACAAGCTCATCCTTCGGTTCTTCACTGAATCAGTAACTATGCGGACCCTGACATTCGAGGGCGCATGCTTCTCACTATCACCATTGCTGGCTGTAAATGCCAACCGCCACAAGTCTACTCTAAAATATTAAAATTAAACTACAGGTCTAGAACACAGGATATTGGACCCGCAGGCCAACAGCAGGTTGAAGTGCTCAGCAGGGTATCAGTGTTGTCTTCCCTGACTCAGCGTGCTGCCAGCCTGGGGTTCCTTGGGGGTCCCCATGAACCAGCAGTGAGGTCAAGGCTGCTGAGTGGGTCGGTGGCGGGGGACACTACTTGGGCATGGGGCAGCAGCCAGGAACCCCAGAAGCAGTGGCAGGCTGAGCACTCAGCCCGCCACTGCATTGCCATCCAAAAATTCAGCTCGGTGTGCCACTTTGGCGCGTGATGCTGTAGGTTGCACCCCTGCTCTATACCACTAGTAAGAGATGAGCATATTACAGTTGTTGGAGGACTCTAAATTTAGAAGTAACAGGGCTAGAGGAAAGTCAGTCAAGATTTTTTTGTTTCTCTGATGAAAATGGGCCCACTCCCTTCCCCATTACCAAAGTTGTCACAAATTAATTGTCAACAACTAATTGTCTGTTTTTGGCTAGATTATTAGATTTTTTAAAAAATATTGAAATTGAATTCAGGATTGTTAGCAAGCATTTTTGGCAAACAAATTTGTTAAATGATAATCTAAATGGCAACGCAGTACTGCTTTCATCCTTGGCTCACCCCCCCAGCCTGCTGGTTCAACAGCTGCAGTAGAGGAGGAGATAGGTGGAAAACTGCAGGACCCCAAAATCCACCTCTTGGGGTGCAGAGTGGCAACAGCAGCAGCAAACCCTCAGGTCTGATCACACACCAATAGGCACCACCGCCAGCCCAACAGACCATGGTGAAGTTAGCAGAGCATCTGATCTCAGGGACAGGGCACCCATGGAGCCACAGCAGCTTATCCTGCCCTGTGCAGCTCTCCCCGGAAGAGATGGATCGCTGCCAGCCGAGGGTAGAGACGTGCTCCCCAGCTAGGGTGTCCAGATCCAGATGTCCTGATTTTATAGGGCCAGTCCTGATAGTTGGAGCTTTGTCTTATATACCAATTACCCCCACCTAGGGTGACTAGACAGCAAATGTGAAAAATCGGGATGGGGCTGGGGGGGAATAGGAGCCTATATAAGAAAAATACCCAAAAATTGGTACTGTCTCTATAAAATCTGGACATCTGGTCACCCTACAGGTGAGTTCCTTCCCCCACCCCTTCCCAGTGACCCCAGCAGCCAATCCCCTCCCTCAGACTATGCTGCATTCACTCTCCCTAGGACCCAGCAGCCCTGGTTTTACATGCTCCACTGCTTCCCACCTGTCCGGGCTCTCAGCAGAGCAGTGCCCCCATACCTAGTGGTGCCCTAGGCGGCTGCCTGTTCTGCCTGTGGCTAAGGACAGCCCTGGGAATATATGAAGCCTGACTCCAGCAACCACTGCTTTCAGTTATTGGGTGCAGTATGAGGCACTCGGCTCTACAGTGATCTCTAGATAAGACATATAGCTAAATAGGTGGAAATTGATGGCTTTGTTTCTTTTTTTGCTGTCACCTGTGAAATAAACAAGAAACTAACTGAAATTTTCTCAAAACCCTATGGACTGAAGTTTCATTAGGTCTCAGATTACACTGAAGCACTAGCCCCAAATCCTTCTTCCTACACATTGTTATAAAGGCAAAAATCACGCTCATCACACTCATGCAAGCAGTCCAGTTAACTTCAGGAAGTACTTGCATAAGTAAGGGGAGGAGGATTTGACCCTAGCATTGCAATGCCTGGGGCACCTGCTATTTTGTTTTCTTTCCAATGATCCAATATAAAACAATCTAGGATTATTATAGGTAACTGAAATTGGGATTGCTCAATGCTGTTGCTTGCTACTTTAGACAACATCCTGCATTATATTGTTAGTGTATGCCAGTCACTGGGCTTCTGAGACATATACCTCAGCTTTACTGATTTATCTGAAAGTTCATTAAAAATTTCATTACATGTATTCCAAACTATTCCTGCTGGAGCAAAATTACATAACTGCCATTGTCCCCTCTTTAGGCCATACTTTTTTAGCCTCAGGCTTTTGAAGGATTACTGTGGTTCTCAGAACTCTTGGTGGTGCAATAAAGAGATACAAATAGGCAATGAATAGAGGAGAGGAATGCAGAGACAAGGTAGATCACAAAGTCTACTTGTGTTAGTAGGTCACGTCATTGTCTGAATTCACCTAAGTAAGGCATAGTTTATTTCCTGATATTTTTAAAAAAAGTGGTTAGATCTATCTGTCTATCTATCTATCTATCTGCAAATGGTAGAGAAAATACCAGGGGTTGGGGAGAAGCCAACTAAGAGGAAAATATCAGGCTTTTCAAATTCCCACTGTCAGCCTTTACTGTATACCTGTAAGTCTCATAAAATGAGAAGTGTATCTCCTCAGGCTAACCTAGTGACCTAAACTTTCAACAAATATTGAGGCACAAAAAGAATTGGTGTCATGGTTGCTATTTTCAAGACTTCCTGAGTTATACCCTTAGAGAATGTTGTTCTTATTATCTGTTGGTGCATTAAAATATTGCAAAGATATACATTGATTCTTGGACTTAAATGTGCTTTAGATACCTATGACTGAGCCATATAGTTGTTTCCCTTCTCTTACATCCTGTCCATGTCCCAACCTTTAGAAAAGTTTGGAGCCAAAAAGAAGAATAACCATAAGAAAAAGTCCAGAGATTGTAATTAAAATGAGGGCAGCACGGTCAGCAGCAGTGAGCATCCTTAAACATTACCTGGAACATTTTATTTCAATCAATTTAAATTCAATTCAAATGACATTTCTCTAACACAGAGAATGAAATGGAGACAGAACGAGTCAATATTAAAAGAAAAAAGACATTTGGTCTGAGTACAAAGCCAGTAGGTCAAATGATGGGCATTGCTTATTTTTATTTTTATTTCCCCTCTGGATATTGAATTTCTGTACAAGAGGAAATAAGAACTCCACCTTCAGAGCTGTTAGCTTTATGGTACTGGTACTGAAATTTGTTATGATAGTGGAAAAAGACTGCCACTCCCCTGGGATTGTTACTAATGGCTACAATATCTGCTGTAAATAAGGTTATGTCCAAGCTAGAACTGTTCAGAAAAGCTCCGATGTTGCATTATCACTGATGCTGCTCCATGGCTTACAGTGCTGGCGGGATCATGAGTGTAGGCAGAGTTCAAACACTCTTACCCCTGTGTTGTGTAACCCTGTTTGGGTTTTATATCTGATCTAAAAGACAGCACCTTCCCAATCTAGTGCGACACTTAAGCACATGCTTAATAGCCCTATTGAAATCAATGGAAACACTCATGTACTTCGTTATGTCTGCTCTTAAATGCTGTGCTGGAGTGTTGCTATAGTGCTCAGACTGTGGAGCACTGGTTCTGACTCAAGGCCACCTGCTGAATCACCAGCACTGCTTTCTGCAGCACATGGGTTGCCCTCAGAGATGTCTCGTCCAAGTACTAACCAGGCCTAAACCTTAGCACAAGTGTGTGTTATGTTGACCTTATGCTTTGCAGCATTGACTGCAGTCAAAGACTGGATACCACACTGGATAGCTTCTTTGTCTGTTCCAGCTCTAGAAAGTGAATTCTATCGGTGATAATGGTAGAGGTCCGTTCTAGGCATTAGTTTTAAAGAATGTTATTTAGATATTCAGGGAGATGAAAAAGACAGGAAATTAAGAACCTGACACTTACAATATATTGGCTGAATGGATTTAGCCAAGTTATTAACTAGCAATGGATAATGGGTAGCAAAGTACAGTGGGAAGTTCCCCTGGCAGGTTCTAACTATAGAGCAGTGTGATCAGACAATCCAATTGTTTTGTTGAACACGAATACACAGGACTTGGTTCACTACAGCATTATCCCTGTTCTACACTGGAGCAACTCCATTCAAATCAATAGTTATGCCTCCATATATCTTGAATAAAACACTGCTGGATCAGACTTTCAGAGTTTTCCCCACTTTCTTAGTACCAGTGTAATAGAACCAGAACATATTGTACAACTGATACAGGCAGATGCAAAAAATAATAGAATCGTACGACTGGTAGTGACCTCAAGAGGTCATCAGTCCAGTCCCCTGCACTCATGGCAGGACTAAGTGCTGACCATCCCTGGCAGATGTTTGTCTAACCTGCTCTTAAAAATCTCCAATGAGAGATTTCACAACCTCCCTAGGCAATTTATTCTAATGCTTGGCTACCCTGACAGGAAGTTTTTCCTAATATCCAACCTAAACCACCCTAGCTACAATTTAAGTGCATTGCTTCTTGTTCTATACTCAGAGGCTAACAAGAAAAATTTATCTCTCTCCTCCTTGTAACAACTTTGTACGTACTTGAAAACTGTTATCATGTTCCCTCTCAATCTTCTCTTCTCCAGACTAAACAAACTCAGTTTTTTTCATTTTTCTCTCATAAGTCACATTTTCTAGACCTTTAATCATTTTTGTTGCTCTTCTCTGGACTTTCTCCAATTTGTCCACATCTTTTCTGAAATGTGGCACCCAGAAATGGACACAATACTCCAGCCTAATCAGCGCGGAATGCAGCAGAATTACTTTTTGTGTCTTGTTTACAACACTCCTGCTAATACATCCCAGAATGATCTTTGCTTTTTTTGCAACAGTGTCATACTGTTGACTCATGTTTAGCTTGTGAGCCACTAAATATTTGTATTGCCTGGAGTTTGAATTTATACAGCAAGTCATATACTTTAAAAGCAAATTCTGAGTCCAAAGGGATTTTGGGGTTTTTTTTGTTTGTTTTTGTAAAATAGAGAGAAAGGCAACAAACTCCAATCTCATGCAGAAATGTATCCGGTGCTGATTATCTAATCTATTAGCATCCTTTTTATGAAGGAAAGAGGAAAGCTCAGTTGTAGGTATCTCAACAGCTATCCTAATAAATTCAAGAATTGTGTTTCCCCACAGAGAGGACTTGCAGCTCATGCTATGATTTTCAATTCAGTTTTCCATTGTTCCCCAGTGGCAGTGGCTAGTCCATATCATCATCTGCAAGGAAAGTGACCTCTTGAGATGCCCCTGCTGAGACCCAGACCTTCCAGTACTAATCTCATGCTTCAGCTCCTACCCTCCTCTGACCCACAGAGGATGAAAGTACAGAAGCTCCTGTTCAATGAGCCACCTAGGACTTGAGTATATGTTTTTTTAATTAAAAAAAGTTCAAATGAAATTACTTTTGAGTGAAACTTTGAAAAAAAAATTTAGATGCTTGGGGCTATGTTCCCAGCTAGTGTAAGGTGACGTAGGTCTACTGGCGTCAATGCAGCCACACCGATTGATGTTTGCTGGGGATCTGTCCCTAGAGCTAAATCCAGAGAGATGGTGATACAAGTTACATGCAAGTAAATCAGGGTAAGTGCATGTAATTCCTGTAAATTGTCAGAAAAAACAAATAATGGGAGGATGTAACTCAATCCGTGTGTGGCTGAGGCTGTGCTGGGGGAATGGGATGTTGCTTACCCGCTCCTGTTAGTTTCTTTTTCTGTTATGGTCTGTGACATTTCCTGGGAGTACCCAGGCCTGGGAGGCACCTCACTACTACCTGCCCTTAGCCTACTGCCTACTGGGGGTCAGGTCCCCAACTCTACCAGCCACGGGCAATGTAAGCACCTCCTCTAGGCTTTGCAGGACCCACAATCCCTCTGCAGGTTAGTGATAGGCACCAGCCAATGCTGAATCCCATTGAGTGTCTCCCTGGAGTGTCCAGCCGCCATGTCCACTGGACACTCATAGTATTCACTGAGCCATTGCTTCCAAAAAATAGTGCACCCTCCAGCTTGCCAGTTCCTCCTCAGATCACTGCTCTGCTGAACTCACAGCACTTAGATTTATTGTGAAGTCAAATATATGTTTGTTTAATAAAGCAGAGGGATTCTGGGAGCAAGTAGAAGTATTGGAAACAAATGGCTACATATAAAATAAAATTGTGACATGCATTCTAGAGCCTAGGCTTAATTAACAAGATATTCTCAAGTCTAACCAGATATCGCTCACCCATAATCCTTGCAGTACTTTAAAGCCAGGTGGGCTGTGACCCTTCTTTCATAAGATATTCACTCTGTCAGTGTGCTTTCTAGGTGAAGGATTCTGTGTCTCTTTGCACTTCAAGATATACCAAACCAATCAATTGTCTTTATTTATAAACAATACACCCCACTGCTGTTTATTTCATCATGTAGATTTCCTTTCTTGTGGATTTTGCTATCTCTCAATTCATACCTGGCTCAATATGTAAATAGGCATGCAGCCTGAGCCATACAATGCAGAGTACCCAAATGGCCAGACAGGGGCCTGTTTCCTCCTGCCTAAAAAGAACATTTCTGAGGTATGTCATCTCCTGGTGACCTGCTTAACTCCAAGACGTTAAGAGCATAATTTTCAGTATAGATACATAATTCCTTAAATATTATCCATGTACACATTTTGAAATGATTATGACGATCAGTGGGCTACTGGATCTGAGTAGAAACCTTGCATGCCATCATTCAATGAACTATTATGCAGCTATCCAACTCAGGGAATCTCTGTAAAACCCTATGTGCCACCTATGCCCTCTTCTGGTTGGCATTAGAGAATCACTGAATTACTCTCTACTCACCTGTGCTTTGCCCCTTCACTGTTGTGCCATCATGTGTTTCAATTTATACCACTGTTTATATCACCCCTGAATTCTCCTCTGTTACACCCATTTAACCCCATTGAAGTCAAGTGGGCTGAATGGGTGTACCTGAGTACAATTAGGCCAGCATGTTGAATAATGCAATAAGAAGAGAAATTGATCTTATGTTCTTAATTTCACATCTTCCTTACTGAAAAAACAGTGATGTTTTCCATTGGAAGCACTGATCTTTGCTTTCCGCCAGGAATTAGGTAGTGCTGCTGTACATCCTTTAAAGGCAGTGCCTGTGGGGATTATGTACATGTAAGAAGAGCAGAGTATCTTATGAAGATGGATTAAGGCAGAGAATTTAGGCCAAAGTATGTAATTAGTGGACAAAGTTTATGTGAATCACGGTGATCTTTGGATAAAAGGTATCCGATAGATGTCAATCATTCTGATTATATTGAGTGAAATAGTAGAGGTGGCCCAAAACGGTAAGGGTCTGATTCACCACTGCATTAATTGAGTTACAGAAGCATAAAACTAGAGAAACACAGTGGTGAACCAAACCCTACCTATCCAAGATCCTTGAAGATGGACACCTTCCTATGGTGCTGAAGATCATAAACTTCTCAGTATGCCACATGCCAATATTTCCTTTGAAGGCACCTGTCTTGTACTGTAACTACCTTTTATTATTCATATCATAGTATTCCATTGTTTTGTTTTTCATTAACTTCCTTTGGCAGTCGTTTTCAACCTGTGATCTGCAGACCCGTGGGGGGTCTGCAGACTATGTCTAAAGGGTACGCAAAAGGTGGTCGTTATCACAGAACAGTGGTTTTCAGCCTATGGTCAGTGGACCCCAGGAGGTCTGCATGTTATGTCTAAGATTTCCAAATGGTTCCACACCTCCATTCAAAAATTTTTAGGAGTCCACAGATGAAAAATGTTGAAAACTGCTATCCTATGATTTATAATATGCAAATTACAAAAGTGGTTTTCTGTGGGCACCCATGTCTTCGAATTGAATACTTTCTTTATCACTTCTGAAAGGATTTGAATATATGCTTATTAGATTTAGTGGCTCTGTCCACATCTTATTTAGTGGAGCTTCAAGGATCCATCTGTTAAATCTTTCTCTCTCTCCATACTATGCTTCAGCTTAATAGCAAAATGACAGAATTAAAATATTTTCTCAGCCGACATGATGTTAATACAAGCTAAGGAGCAACCAGGCTTTGATTAGGTGATATCTGAGAGAATGAAGGTCTCTCACACACATATGTATAAGAACATAAATGAAGCTCTGTGGTCAAGATTTTAAAAGTGGCTAGAGATTTGGGGATCTGAATTTCAGAAGATGCTGTGCTTTGAAAGTCAGGCCTTTCAAAGCATTTCAGGTTGAGCACCTATAAATGGAAGAATCCAAAATCACTAGTCACTTTGAAAATTGAGCCATCCTTGCCATACAGTGAAACCTTTCCTCCATTCTCCTTAAGACAAGATGAGATTGGTTAAGGCAGTATCGTGACCAAAGGGCTTCTAAAGGCATATGTGCTGTTACGAGCAAAAGGAAAGATCCACGGAGTTGTGTGGAGAACCTGGGACTCTTCTAGAGAGTCCTGGCTCTTTGAGCATGTCCTTTGATACCTCAGATTTCACCTCAGTTCTAAACTCCAAGACTAAAGGAAAGAATCCCTTGCTTGCCTGGGGGGAGGGAGAAATCACACAAAAGGCCTGATTCAGCAAATCAGTTAAGCACATGCTTGCATCCATTCCTGTTCAGCAAAGCACTTGAGCATGTTCTTATGTCTCAATGAGACTTCAGACTGTAAGTGTCAAAGTGAGGTACACAGCTTCACTCTGAAGACAGGCAGAGATAATAGTAGCATGATAATGACTCTACTTATAAGCCAGGCACTCTCACAAAGTACCCTGAAACTCCACAGGATGTCTATGATATCAGTAAGATTTTAAATGGTTAGTGACAGATCAACCTCAATAGGGATGGAGGTTTTCTTTAGATAAGCAGCCATGTGATAGGATACCTACTGCTCCAAACTGATGGAGAGTCCCTATTTCATCCTCTGAAGTGCAAGACTCTCAAGTAATTGACGGGAAGGTTGTGGCCAAATCCATCACTGCAGCTTTAATTCAGAGTGAGTCCTGTCCTCGCATCTCCTCTTTTTTTCTTTTTTTTCTTTTCTTTTTTTTCAAACCTAATGTATAATATATATTTCCAATTTTATTGCAGAATACCACTGGGCAAGTTGGTTTCCAAACCCCAGATATAATTTATAGTGCTCTTTGCATATTAATAGTCACCTCTTCAAGACAAATGGAAAGGAAGAAACTTCTTTATTTATAAAACTGACAGTTCTAAACCTAGCAGCCAACAGGATAATGTGGACTAAAGCAGATGAGGATAAGTGTCAAATGGGGGAGGACAAGAGCTATAGCAATGAACATTGGAGGACCATGTGAACCTGCCAGTGAGAGAAAGACACTTTTCTTTCCTTGCTCCTTTATCTGGATAAACACTGTTTATATGTCTAGCACCTGATTCAATCCAGTGGGGACGTTGATCAGACCCTTAGCAAGCACAGCAATTTATTTTTAAGTTGTCCTATTGTGTGTTGTCCTATTATATAATTAATAATAAATGACAGTGTTTTATTCAGAAAGCTGCGCTGCCCACTTTGAGGCGTTTGAGATCCTGGACAAAATGATAAAGAATAATTTAAAATATACAAGGAAATAACATCATAATAACACAACCTCCTGTAATCCAAAGAGTTTAATCTTCCTTAGCTTCTGTATAGCACTCTTTGTCCAACATGTCAAGGCATTTTACAAAGAATAGTAAGTATCATTGTCCCTGTTTTACAGATAGGGGAATTGAGGCATAGAGAGTTAACATGACTTGCCTGAAGTCAAAGCTGGGAATAGAGCTTAGGTTTCCTGACTCTTGGTGTTATGCTTTAGTCACTGGGCCACACTACTTCCCACTGAGAGATCTGTTACAAAAATAAGGAGGGAAGATACAAAACGTGGGTCCAAAATATCATAACATTGAACAGTCCTTTGAAATAAGATACAGTAGATATGTCGGTTAATGAGATGCTTTGTGTCATGGTGGGATTACTCACTGGGTTGAGTTAGTAGAAGTGTGCCATTGACTTGATGGCTTTTCTGTCATGAATAGCTGATGTCTCCCCCTAGGGCCTAATCGCTTCTTTTATGGGCAGGGAGTAAGCTACATACATTAGACTGCTATGTATCAGAATGAGACCATGCTTACAAAGCTTCTTCTTGAAAAGAAATGCAGGAATTTTTGTAGGTCATTCTGTTCCTGATAGATAAAGGTCTCATTTTGTGATTTAGAGAGGAAATTATTGTTTCTGCTGAGTGCATGAAGTTGGAGTGCACGGGACTGGGAGCCAGGGTTCATGTGTTAGGGTTCCTGCTTGCCCCGGTCTTGTGGTACTGGGCAGTTATACTCTAAAAAGCGAGTTGATAAAAAGCAGCATGGTGGGGGGCAGGAGGATTCCACATTACCTCTAGGAGATTCCATTTCAAATCAGGAACTCAGGAAATGCCAGACCAGACCAGGCCAATAGTGCTTGTAGTCCAATATCTTGTCTGATATTGGCCAGTTCCAGATAGTTCCAAAAAAGATTTTAAACCCCCCATAATGGACATTTAGGGCATAACATACCTATGGGGAAGTTTACTCCTAATCTCAGGCAGCTAATTTTGTTGGATTAAGCCTTGAACCACAAACGTGTATATATCCCTTATATATTTTTATCCCAATGAATGCTGCTGAGGATATTTGCATTTTTCATACAAAGAGCTAATCCTTTTTTGATTCCTAATTGAGTCCTTGTCTCAATATCTTAAGAACCTAAGAACATAAGAACGGCCATACTGGGTCTATCCAGCCCAGTATCCCGTCCTCTGAAAGTGACCAATGGCAGGTGCCCCAAAGGAAATGAACAGACAGATTATCATCAAGTGATCCATGCCCTGTCACCCAATCCCAGCTCTGGCAAACAGAGGCTATGGATACCATTTCTGCCACTGTCTTGTGGCTTTGAGTTCCACTGGGTGATTACATTTTGTGGTACTAGTTTTAAATGTGTCACCTTTTAATTTCATTGTTTCCCCCCTTATTTTCCTATTATGAGAAAAGATGAACAAAAAGGTACAAGTGACCTTTTCTATACCACTTTTTTTATTTTATATGCCTCTGCTATGTCCCTTCTTAGTAATCAGCCGTCTAAACTAGATAGTTCCAATCTTTAAAATCTCACTTGATGTAGCAATCTTTCTAGGCCTGTAATAATTGTCATTGTCCTCCCTGGACAACTTCTCTTTCAGTTATATCCTTTTTGAGATGGGTTGCCTAGAACTTGACATGCTAGTCAAAGTGATGGTATAATATGACCCATTAAGAAGCTATTTTCTCAGGATTTTCCAGTTGGCTGAAATTGAAAAGTAAATTTGTGCGAAAGCTTGGTCTGTTGAAATTTCCTCATTGATTTCTTCACTGTTAAAAGTTTTAGGCCCCGCAGTTCGGGCCAGGGGATTGTGAACTGCAGCATACACTAGTGTACTGCATTGTAACTCCTCTTTGTGGCTATTGCGGGGGCAAACTAAAAGGTACCTACTTCACGTTAACATAGTCTTGTTTAAAGAGGACTAAATGAATGTGAACTAAGGACCATTGGTTCATGCCTGCAACATCCACACTGAGGAGTTACAGCACAGCCATTTGGACCCCCAGAGTCTGAATTGTGGGGCCATGTAGACAAGCCCTGTCAGACAGACTTCCAAACTTTTGGCTGCTTTATCCAAACTGGACTTGCTGAGCTTCAGTTTTCACTCCCCCAAAGAACGCTCCACTACCCGTTTCAGCATTTGTAACCTAAAAAGAATTTAAAATCAAAGTATCCTTTTTAATCGTAAAGTAAACTAATGCCAGGACTATTAACTAGAGCTGGGTGAACCAGTTCAGATGATTTATGAACTTGTCCATCTGTTTGCACACAGCTCAAAATGAACTAACCTAAACTTTTGAGGTTTTAACTAGTTTGATCCTCCATCCATGCTGTAGTTTGATCATCACTTGTATCAGAGATTATGCTTATCTGAGACTATCTGAGGCAGCCATTCTAGAAACCTGCCATAGTTTCTTTTACAGCCACAGTCTGAAATAGTTACACAAATGAGGTGGTGTCCCTGATGTTCTGCTCCCAATTTCTGTGTCCTATTTAAGCAATGTAAATATTTCATGCTGAAACTTTCTTAGTTCATTTTTAATGTTATAAAAGCTGAATACAGATTCAAAGAGTCAAGAGGATAACTTTTATTGTTAAATATTTAACGGAAATGCTTAATGTTTAAATACTTATGTTCTTCTGATTGTTAAACTATTTAAATAGGATGGAAACTGTTTACTGAAGGTGTCACAAATGATATCAGTTTTCAACCAGAATTTCAGAAAAACAAGTGTAACTAAATATCTTGGGCCTGATTCTCCACTACCTTAAACTTATGTAGTAATTTAAGCTCCAGTTCAGCAAAACACGTAAGCCTCTGTTTAAGTCCCATTGAAGTCAAAGGCCCAAGTCAAACATTGAGAAGTATTGTTCATCTTAAAGCACATGGGTCTTAAGCACATACTTCAAATTGGGCACATGCTTAAGTGCTTTGCTATATTGGAGTCTTGCATCCGTGCAAAATGAGTATAAAATGTTATCAAATCAGAATTCACCACCCATTCTGCTGTTAGCATTTTATACCCACTTTATGTCTATGTAAAAGACCATCCAAGGAGCAAGGCAATGGAGAATCAGGGTCTTTTAAAAATAAATTTGGTGAATAGTAATTTAAAGTGTGAAACTTGCACACTTTAGAAATGGGTAAACTGGGTGCTATTCTCCTTTTAAATAGGTTTTCCTCCATGTACTTGTCTATAACCTCTATCATTCAGAAAGATACCTTTGTTGTAGGATCATCTTACTTCTTCTAAGAACTTTATATTTTCCCAATTAGAGAGAGATTTACCACTTTGGATTTGAAGCCACTTCATTTTCAGTCTGATCCTGCCTTCCCAACAAAAGTCAAACTACCAGTGAACTCAAGGAGCAGCTTTAATTTCTGAACAAAATCCAGGCAGAGCCCAGGTTTCCACCTTACTTCTTGAAAGTACCTTTTCATCCTACATTAATAAATGCAGTTTCCTCCCAAGAGCCAAAGATTTCAGTAGCTATGTGGAGAGAAACAATAGGTCAATATGGGTGAATTTGGCTTATTTGAATTTGGCTTAATTATGGCTTTAAGTTTTCATCACTGTGAAAGAATTATCCAATGCTGAAAAGCATTTTATTACTTAGGTTCTTATTTTGTTTATCATTTATGTTTGTTATTTACCAGGTGTGCTAAAATTAGACTTGGACTAAACTTCTCAACAAGTGAGCAAAAATGGTGACTTTTTAGTGGAAAGTCATCTTATGCATTTAACCTTTTGAAACCAATCACCATTATACAACCTTTTCTTTTTCTTGTGTCATTTTAGTAGGCTGTGATATTTCAGACAAGAAACAAATATGTAATCAGAAACATAGAGGTACAAAATGTTGGTCAGTAGAATGGCTACTTTAGTTAAGCTTAACTTAATCATAACCACTCCTAAGAACAGACACTGCCTTTGTGCCTGTACCCACAGAGTGCACATCTATGGTTTGAGGATGCAGTTAAAATCCAGTACTTTCCCTCAGCCACCATCTTCAGATTCTCATCATCCTGCAGTCTCTGCCATCTCTATCCATTATTCTATTTATCCCTGCTGCAATGAAATAGGCTCAGAAACAACTTTGAAATTATTGCATCCCTTAATCATCTCTCATCTTAATCTGAAATAAGTAAAGCAACCTTCGTTATATTTTTCTTATCATCTAAACAAAGAACAAATCTTTCCTCTTTTTCTTCCAGAGTTCTTCAAATAAGCTACATCTGTTACAAAACTATTATGACTGACCAGAGGACAGTCATTAAAAATACATGGCACATTACAATGCATCATTTATACTTAATATGTGCAGTAGAGTGATCACTTAAATATCTTACTTTGCCACATTTGCCCCATTTACCAACTGCAGTTACTTATCAAGTGTTTCCTCTTGGAACCACATTATGAAAGCAAAGCTTACTCTCTCTCCGTCCCTTCACCCCACACCACTAATTAACCATTTGGCAGATGTTTCAGTATCCCCTTTTCTCTTTTTAGTTTAATCGTCACTTTCTAATTTCTCTCATTAAATCTCCTCTCAAGGCATTTCAAAATATTGCTATGTATTTTTAAGTAAACTTTAACATCTGTTAGAATTACCACTGCGCTTCCTAGTGAAATGTTCAAAAGGTTTGGACACAAAACTTATTTATGACTGTGGCTATGAGGTCCTTCCAGTCTGCTTTGTATAATATTCTTCAAAGACTCATTATAAAAAAAAACAAACCAGCAGTACAAAATTAGGACTTCATAATAAAATTATCTTTGATTTGGTTGACCACTGAAATGCTTCCATAAGTAAGGATTAATATTCATTATTGTGAAATGTACAAAACATTTGGTAGCTCTCTCTGGAGCTTACTTATAAGCAGAGGTCAGTTTGATCTACTTCACTGTAATATGCTATCTTGACACACTTGTCTAGAAGTCCTATATTTATGTAGAGAGTTCATAAAGAAAGCCCTCCAAATATGTCCTAGTGCAGCACTTGTTTTCAGGCTGCATATAGACTGGTACAATGGTTTTAAGCAAAGTGTGAAAAGTGTAATTTGTCTTAGCGTTAAACTAGAAGCCATAAAGTAACCAGTGATACCTTCAGCAAAAACATCCAAGCCTTGAAATTGAGCTGGAACTTGAAACTGGTACCGTCATTTTCTGTCTCTACTTTTTGACCCTGGTTAAACACTTGAAAACTACAAAAACAGGTTGTTTTTGCAAACACCAAACCCATGAAAACTACTGCTATTTTATAATAGAAGTAAACACAAAAGGATTGCAAAAATGGTCCAATCAAAAGTTAATTTTCAAACTCGAATGGATATTCAAGAAAAATCTTTTCTGGAGCCCTGATCTTGACTAGGGCTTTCGGATACTAGCAAAAGAACTATCAATGCATCATAATAAGCAGCAGTAAACAGATTTGCTGTAACCTTGTAGGTCTCTCAGATTATAACTAATGGAATCATATGATACAGAGATAAAGGAACTACCATACTGGATCACACCAGGGGTCCTTCTATTCCAGTTTTTTGTCTCTGTTAGACAGCTGCTATAGGGATAGGTACAAAAACCCCTGCAGTAGGCAAGTGTCACAAAATGATTGCTAACCATCTAGCTTTCTGAACAAATGTGTTCACAAAACAACACGTGGTCTTTGTGGTATAGAAATAATGGTTGGAGCCTGTAAATGCAGTACACAAAGCCTGTCTTTGTTGTTTAAACTGTACCAGTGCCTACTGGCTGGTAGAGATGGAACATCTCTGTCAAGTTGTTTCCCCTGTGAGCCTTGATTTTTATAATCATATCTCTTTCCGTTGTTATAGTATAGCATGTCTCAGTATAATTTAAAAGCAGAGCCCTTGCAGCTCTAGTAGGAAGGGAGCATGCAGCATGCCACAGTGCAAAAATACAAATGTTGTTATCACAATGAAGGGAGAGTATGTAGCTGATGGTTCATTATCCGTTAAAGAGTCACATCACAAGGTATTGTCCTTCCATCCCATGGATGACATCCTTCCTCCAAGCTCTCCTAACTAAAGTGTTGACAGGTCAATCATTTATCAGTTATGCCAGTGGCTTTTCCATAGACGTGGTCTGAAAAAGGAAGAATATGGAATGACTGTCCTATAACAGCAATATATTACGGTCCCCCTTTGGCCAAGCACCTAAGTACTTCAATCCAGTTGACCGTTAGGTGCTACCTCAATATTAATAGTAAGAAAATACCATGTGACTTAGATGACTCCTACAGCAGAAGCTGCTGCAATGTTTCGGGCCTTTCAGCAGCCTCCATGGGAATGTCATGGCATCAAACTTGCTACAGAGCGGTGGATCTATAAAGCCATAGTTATACCAACTCCATCGACAGCAGTGAAAAATGGGCACTGAGGAAGGGTGAAGAGCAGTAGATTGACACTTTTGATTTTCATCATCTTTGTCATTTGCTCCATGTTAAGTGGCAGCACAGGATCAGCAAATGAGGATGTTCTTGGCCAAGCCCCACAATCACCTCCATGATCACTGCCTTGGTTTCCGGGGCTTTCTTGGTACAGATGTATTAGAATGGAAGACCAACGAATTCCAAAGCTCATTTACCAAGGAAAGCTGCTGCATGGCTGGCAATTACCTGGGCACCAAAGCTTCAGTGGTGAGATAAGATTGCAAGTGACTGACATAAACTGAATACCCATCCAGACCCCTTAAGGATCTAACTAGAGATCAATCTGGGTGATGTTCGATCTGCAAGGAGGCTGAGTCCCTTTGGGATGTTCCTTGAAGATAATCAGATGATCAGTCACACAGTATGAATAACTCTAGCAAATTGCCAAACTCAGCCTCCCATACTCTGAAAAGTATTCGTCCAAATTAGCATGCATAACATTCACCCCATGAACAGGGTTTACGCACTCCTTACATTTCTTTTAAAGCCATTTTTGGTAAATTTAGGTGGTGCGTATAGACCATGCCCTAGTGCTCTGCAGAGGGACAAATTTCACCCAAGTGAACACTTACAAATTACGAATACATGTGAAGGCAATTCAGATTGCTTAGAGAACCATTTACAAACCCCAAAGGGGTTACATTTATCATGGAGAATATCATGATAAATGACGTGGCCAACTCTGCATATAATCTGTTCACCAAATATAAAATTATCTCTATTTGTCATGAGAGGCTGAAAAATAGTGACAAGAATTCAATTCAGCTATTTCACTGACTAAGATAAATTGATGATTCCAGTTGTGAGACATAATTAATCAACTAGTAGGACTTCAAGACTAGTTATTTCTAGAAGGTAGAAATGGTAGACTGTCAGCCCTGTTGGAAAAATACATTCTGTGTCCTGTTGCATGGATGATATTCCCCTCAAATGATACTTTATTAGAAAAGATTAAAGGCCCAGATGCTGCAGGGTTTTTTTGTGTGCCGCTTTGGGGGAAAAGTAGATTAAAACGATACTGTGATAGGTTGTATATGGCAGGTTGAGTGGTGTTGTATTGATTCTATTTCCACATTATCAAGATGAAAAGATATTAGCTTTGTCAATTCTGCTTCTTTATCCCAGTCAGAATGGAGCAATTTCTCTACTGACAGGCTTACAGAGAACTGTAAAGTCTCTTCCCAAAATAGAGCAAGTCATAAAAACTCAGCCACTGTGCATAAATTGGGTTTACATGTGGCATGAAGGAAAGAATGGATAATGCTCTTGGGGGAAAGTATTATCAATCATACTGTACATACAGTGGTACAATGCACTATTTCTTGACTGACTGTGACATATTATGTACTATTTTGGTAAAAATATATATGCATTGTTAACCAAATTTCACTAGTGCCGTGAATATGTATTACAAACCAGACAATTTATGGCTCCACACCACACATTCTGACCGCTAATATTTATTGTTGTGCACAGACAGTATATTTGGCAATGCACAAGAGACAGTGAATGGGTTTTAAAGTAAGGCACGTGCTTAAGCACTATTTTAAATCTGGGCCTAAATCCATAGCAACTTCGGTGAAGCTGATGCAGGTATGTGAGCCTAAAACAAGGGTGAGAGGAGACCCATGTCCATATGCTGTTTAACTTTAATTATTGCTTTTTTACTCTTTTGCTTGTTATATTCTACTCAAACCTAACAAAGAAGCTACTCTGACCCAGAAGAAATTGTTGAAGGATTACATTTTGCCAGTTATCAGCTCTATTTTCAGTTCTCAGGCTACATATTTGTTATAACCTTCTCATTGGTAAACTTACCTTCATGGATAATTTATTCTCATCAGATAGGGGTTTTATTCCCTTAAACACTCTTAAAAATGAAAATGGGTTGATTGATGGTTAACCCTGGGATTTTCAAAAGTGCTTCCGTGACTTAGGATCTTGAGTCCTATTGAAAGTCAAAGGAACATCTACTCCTATATCACTTAGGTGCTTTTGAAAAGCCCACCTTTAGCTCCTGACTCAGGAAAACACTTAAGTGCATGCTTAACTTTAGGCATATGCTTAAATCCATTCATGCTTAGGGGTTTTGCTGAGTCAGTGTTTTGCTGAGGATCTTCCCCAAGAAATGCTGTTCTCATCAGAAGAGTATTTCTGGCATGTACCAGTGCTGAGAATCTTAAAAGGAAATCTGTACTCCTAAGATCTCCAGCACTAAGTGATAAAATCAGGAAGTTGAGATAATATTTGATTAAGCATCCTGTGCTTTGGGTCCTGATTCTAACTGAATCTGGACTTCAGAACTTTTGGGATTCATCCATCTCTGCTGTAGAACATGTTAGAAAGACAAAAACCCCTTCAAGTATATGTGATGTTGACTTACAACTAGAAAGGATTCTGGGGACACTTGAGAGATCCCAATAATTAAAGAAACTGTAAGATTTTCAGTATTGTTTGTAGTAATAAGTAATAATGGTCGTTTTTGTATTGAAATGAGATGATTGATGCCTTTGACTAGTAATGAAAAATTAAGACTAGAAAATATGAAATCAATTACTTTTGTTATTGTTGTGTTAAAAGATGTCATGCCATCAGAAATGTTGCTTTGCATTCATGATGCATCCAAGCTCTCCTCTCATAAGAACCTCAATTATTTTAGCTGTATGTTCTACACCTTTGCTTTTCAAAAGCTAAAATTTTTGATTGCAGTAATAGTGCAATTTACTATAAACCTCTTGTTCATTCTAGGCTATAATTCATCAGCATCAATATGTATTAATTCTTTGAAGGTCAGACATTTCAATAACACTTACAACTTATGCATAATGTACAAATTATTTTAATCAGAGATGTGTGATGCAAGTGCATAGAGCACTGAAAACAGTTTCATCTATTGTCTTTCTCTTTTCACTTTTCTTTTTTTTAAATAAATGCTTCAAAAATGATGAAATTGTTTTGTGTACTGTGGACTACAAAAAAAAGAGATACTGTCTCTGGAGACAACTATTGATTCATTCCCATAGTACAGTGATAATAATCAGAAGGCTAAAACCAAATAGTGGTGTCAACTTCCCATGAAAATATGGTTCTGTATGTGAGTCCTTCAGAGTTTTTGGAATGCAAACTATATGCAAGGCTCTGTATCATTCTGACATACAGTTCATTTGACATATTCTAGCTTCTGCTTTGCAATCGATTTCTGAAGGGTTTGGAATACAACCCAAGGAGCTGAATTTCTCTGCCACGCCTCACAGTCACTGGGAGAACAGTAGAGAGTGACCTTGTTAGCTGACTTTTGAAAGAGCTCTGTCATGCTTTTAAGCAATGCTTAATTATAATTAAACTTACCTGAACTGTAATTAATAAAATGTCATTATCTCATTCACTTATTTCAACATCTTGTATCTAACTTTCTCTTGTGCAGTGTTAATGGCTGGAGGCACTTAATTTATAGTTTCTTTGATTTTAATAGGAAGGGGCTGTTGGCAGGGTGTTAGAATTTACTGCACTGTTCCTTTAATCAACCAGACCTGGGACTTGTTAACTTTCCAGATATGCTGCAAAGCTCATCTTTTTATTTTCTCTCCCCTCCCCTCTAACCCATGGGGATTGGGTGAGATGCAGGTTTTTTGTGTGGCGAAATTGCACTCCCTAGGAGTGACTATGAAGATCATGACATAATTATTTCATACCATTTTAAAGACAAAAAAATATCTGCAGTGATTTTTGTACTAACCTTTAGATTAAAAATAACTAGGATAGTGAATTTAATGTATTTGATCCATGTTATCAAAGTAATTTCCATTTTTTAAAATTCTCACATATTGTTACTCTCAGATCTATTACTCAGATGCTGTTCTGTTAAGTACTAGTGTGGCAGTATACAATTACTATGCAATCAACCAAAGCATGGCTGTGCTCCAACATTATGAATGTTGTACCTAATACCTTGTATTAAGGGTCAAATTCTGGCATTCTTTCAGCACATGTTAATTATGGCAATTGTGAGTTTATGTTCTACCAGCCTTGGTCCCAAGTATGGTATTGTATATTGTGAGCCAGTGGTGCCCCATGTATAATACCCCTGTGCAGATTACTCCTGACGGGAGCAGATGGAAACCAAATAGAGTAGTGGTAAATGGGCTTTGATCAATGGATGCACGTCTTAAAATGTGCAGACCTCCAGTCTGTCCCAGAATGTCCTTCTGCAGCTTCATTTGCAGAACACCTGTGGAAGGGCTGCATAACCACCCCTGGGTCCAACACTTCTTCCCTGTTGCGTTTTGTTTTGCAGTGTCTGGATGTAGTGAGACCTATAGCATTAACATTTTAAATGCCTTCCACCACATCCCCCAGATTTCCCCCTTACGCCAGCTTTACACATATGCAATTTGCTGCCAGAATCTGGCTCATGGAGTTTCTGTGTTATCTTGTGAAACTTTTCTGTCCTAACAGGCCCAGGAGTGTAGTGATCATGACAGCAATCAAATAGAAAACCATAGGAGGCATCTTTCTCAAAGGGAAAATCTTCTGGATTTAATTAGCAGCCCTGTATCAGAATTAGTTAAGATCAGGCTTTCTCAAACATGCTGAGGACTCAGTACTCTGTACTTCTGATTAGATCCCCACTGTTCTCAACAGCATCTAGCATACTGAGCTAGAGAAACTCACAGCACTTTGCTATTAATCACTAACATGGTCTGTAGCTCCACGAATCAAACTCTCTCTTAAGAGCGCAAGGTTATGCACATGTACCCCTTAGGGTACGTCCAGACTTCCCGCCATATCGGTGGGTAGCGATCGATTTTTCAGGGATCAATATATCGCTTCTCATCTAAACGCGATATATCGATCCCCAAACGCGCTCCCGTCAACTCCGTAACCCCACTGGAGCGAGCGGCAGTAGCAGAGTCGACACGGGGAGCCGCAGACGTCAATCCCGCGCCATGAGGACCCGAGGCAAATCGATCTAAGATCCTTCGACTTCAGCTACGCTATTCACATAGCTGAAGTTAAATATCTTAGATCGATACGCCCCCCAGTGTAGACCAGCCCTTAGTATTAGAAATAATCAGAATGGCTATGTTACTCATTGACTGAACTAGTTTAAATTCTGTCACCATCATTTATGTAATGTCTTACATTGGCAACTGTACTTAAATCTTACTAAGCCAGACCTATCTACTTCACTATGTTACATTGGTGGGTGAGGTAAAAGGATGATAGGAATACTCACGCTGGATCAGACCAGTCGGCATTTCAGAAAAAGCTACTATAGAAGTTCTGGATTTAAACCCTTTTCCTAGTTATCTAAATAACTCACAAGACCTCTCTTTTACACCTTCCTACATAATTGGTACCAACATATACCACGACCACAAGCTCCTCCCGCTCCTTTAGATGTCTTTAGATCAACACAATGTGATGTTTTGGGGATCACCTGGGGAGGGGGGGGCACAGCCTGGGGAGGAGCACAGCCTGGAGGGGGGGGGCACAGCCTGGGGAGGAGCACCACGGGATTCTGTCACCACCTGGCTTGTAACGTTGGGTGCTTTCAAGCTCTGCATCTTTGGTTCAGAGCTCTGACATGAGTACTCTGCCCATAAATACAAGGTCTCACCCTGACTTCCACCAACCTCATTATTCCTTGTACGGGGACTCAAATAGCTCTTCCAGTTCCAGGTCTCCCCAAATCCACCCCTCTGAGTTCTTAACTACCAGGCACTCTGACTTTTCCCCTCTGATTTATCCCCAGGAAGGCATGAAACCAACCCTGCAGACATCAGCTTGCTTTGGCACATACACTTCATACCATTTGCACACCAGAGACCTATTCAGGGTAAATAAACAAAAAGGTTTGTTTAATAGAAAAATCACAGATTCAAAGATGAAATAGCACTGAAAGCAAACATATTCAAGTTACACAGAAAATAAACATAAAGATGCCACCCCATGCTTTATACTTTAAAATTAGATAAAAATCCCTTTTTTCAAATACAAGTTTACCTATAGCTTTTGAACAGTTTCCCAGCTATAATGGAGGAGATGCAGGATTTCCAAAGACACCACCTGCCAAATGACTCTTCCTCAATTTCTGGATACCTTTCATTTAAAACCTCTTTCATTTTAAAAGTTTTTTTTTTCAAGGTTTTTTTTTTTGTTTTTCTTCAATCACTACCGATATTCCAAGTGGGGAAATTCCCAGTTGTCTTAATGTCTTTGCATTAACTTTAATGGACCATTGTTGCCTTTTCCTGTATTGTACAATGTATAGTTACCTTCATCTGGTTTTATGCAAACACCTGGCTTGGGAGTGCCCCCTTATTGCTGCGCGGTTTAACAAATTGTACTGCAGATTATAAAGCTACGTTTTACTCATGGGGATTTTTAGTAAAAGTCATAGACAGGTTATGGGCAGTAAACAAAAATTCACGGCCCATAACCTGTCCATGACTTTTACTATATTCCCCTGACTAAAACTTGGGATGGGGTGCCTCGGGGGGCCAGGGGGGATGCCCTGGGGGATGCTGTGGGTGCTCGCGGTGGGGGAGGGTACAGCCTGGGGAGGGGCACCACGGGAAGTGGCGACCTCCAGCTCCATGTGCTGTCCCCACCCAAACTCCTGCTGCTCGGGAGCGGGGGGCAGCCAAGACCAACACGGAGACTTAGTTATGAGCACAGTTTTCCATATACATAAATACATGGATTCATAACTACAGTCTGCATATGTATCTCATGATCATCAAGTTCAGAACATTACAAGCTTTCATAAAAGACCTTACTCGACATATTTTTATACACAATAACATATCCATTAGTTGATTCAGTTGCTTATTCTTTGGGGTACAGAGCTGCTGTTCTCTGCTGGAAGTGTCTGGACTCTGACTGTTACACACAACCTTCCTATGTTGCTGGAAAATCACCAAACAGTTGTACACAGACTCAGTGTTGGACTAATAGGGTAAAGGGGAACTCTGTCCAGGAAGGAGAATGTAGTTAGAGAGAATATGCATTGGCAAGTGTGTGACTGTAGTGGCCATTGCTGGGTTGGGTACATAAATGCCCAGCTAAATCCCTGACCCTAGGTTCTGCCCGATCACAAATTTTTATAGCGTCTATCACGTGGGAGTTGTATAGTGGCTACTCTAGAGATTGAGGCAGGGAGCCAGACTAATGAGGAAACCTCCAATAACATTATGATGATGCTGTTATTAAACTCTAATATAGATATTTTCTGTCAAATCTTGGCTGATCTTAACATAAAATGAGAAATACAGCTGGGAGAGCTTTGCTGTTAAATCGATCAGCATCAAAGTGGGAAGAAGCATTTATTTTACTTTGACTTTATTCTTTCATTTTCCTAAGTGGTCAGTGCCTATAATGGCAGATCCATTGCTGAATTTTATTGAAGTCTTCAATGTAGAACCAACATAATAGCAGCAGTATAGGCTGTGTTGTTTCCTGACTTGTATGCAAATGATTGCTGCTCTCAGAATTTGGATAGCTGGTGATGCATACAGAAGTAAAAACACACCTCGATTTTCAAGACAAGAGATGGTGCTTGCAATAGACAATTTGTTTGTCAGATAGACAAATCTGTCTGTTAGACAGCACTCCTTGTCAGAAACAAAAATGTTTCTTAGACGGATAAGCAAAATGTTGTTTTTTTATATGAAATTCTCAGAGAGAAAATAAAATATAGAACCCTGTAGGGTAATTCTGTCCAATCCCATTCTTTAATCAGAAATACTGGAAGGGCATGAAATATGTGTAACAAGAGAAGAAAAGGGGAAAAGTTGATCTCTTTGCATTTCAACCTGACTTAGAACCACTGTTCTGAATTTTCTGCATTTTACCAATGTTTAATTAAAAAGGGGCCCCTTTTCTATCACATGGCCAAAGTGAATTACTATGTTGCCAACAGAGCTAGATGCAAAATACTTTCAGCTGTTACTCATTTTAATTTTTAAGTGAATTCATTGTGGGCGTATTCCTTCCAGTTTTCTTTCCACTTTTGAACATTTCATTCTTACTGACACAAATGATTGTGGAATTTGAATTTTAAAGGTCCATGTACAAATATTCAGAGAAACTGTATTTTAGACCCCAATTCGCAAGCCCTTGTGCATATATTTAACTTTATACATCTTTGTAGTCCCAATGAAGTCAATGGGACTACTCACAGGAGTAAAGTTACACAAGCGTTTGCAGGATCTGGGTCTTAAATTTGTACATACACACATTCACCCCCAAAATGCTTACTTATCCACTGGACCTAATCCTGAGTAAGTTGAAGTCAGTGGAAAGACCTTAATGGACATCAATTGATGATAAATCTAATAAGTACAGCTTGAAGGGCAAACACAAATAAAATAAAATCCTTGCAGAGAATTATTTATAAACAATCCATAGATAGAAATTTTTTATATATGTCATAACTTCAAATAAGAAATTCAGGGAAATCAAAAGTTGCTTGCAGACATTCCAGGAGCAGAAAAAGAAACAAAATGTATTTCATAAATTATGTGTTGCAAAGTATGTATTTGTTCATTGCAAATCCACAACATGAAGAATTATTCCCTTTGCTCCATCTTTATGCTTTGACATTAAAAATAGTTGCTGATTTGAAAACCTTTCAAAAATTCCTTTTATTGACTTTAATTTTAATCCTAAGGGAGAGTTTTCAGTATCAATCTTTGATTTAAAAATAGCTTTGCAATTTCATTTTAAATTAAGCTTCTCTGAGGTATATTTTTCTGTTTAATGTAAGTAACTAACTTAGTTGTGTGCTTTTAAAAGGATTTACAGTGGTAGATCATATTTTTCCTGGGTCTTATATATCTTGGGATGATGACATTTTCATATATAAAAATAACTATCACTTTTACAAGCTTGTTCAGTGCATTGGGTTCTATGTACTGTAGATTGAGTTAAATTACCTGCATAATTTAACAATAGTCTTCTTAGATTCCTTAAGTTTTAACTATATGTAATCAGAGCACACGATAATTGTTCAGGACTTCACTGTTCAGGAATTGTTCAGGACTTCACAGAGCAAGAGGTCATTTGACCTTAGACATGAAGGGGAACTGTTTCAAGGATTTTGAGCATGCATATATTTGTCACAATTTATGGGACGCCAACATAGTTGCAAGAAAATGTAAACAGAAAATTACATTTCTAATTAGCTTCTAATAATTCTAAAGAATGCTATTCCTCTAATGAATAGGGGAATTACACCCTAAAGGTGTTACCATGGTAACCCATGTAAATTATGACCAAGCAAAAGTTTACTGCTTGCACACAAAGGTGAAAGCAAAAATGCAGAGGAAGAGTCTAACTACCAGGGCTTGATTTCAATAATGTATATATACAATACACTGTCTAGGTTTTGGGATATCCATGTACATAAAGGCAAAAGCTTGTCACTAATACAGCTTTAGAAGCAAATCCTGCAAGTGCTTATTACCGGGCACAGTGGTACTCCCACTCCTGTCCTGTTCAATGGCCTTAGAGATTAAATGAGAACCTCAGTGGAGGATCACTCTGCTTTGCAGACTCCATGCTTGGGATCAGAGTGTCTTTCTCCTTGCATTGTTGGTGGAAAGCAGACACAGGTGACTAGGGTAGCACAGGGTTATAAATGCTGGGTTATAGATTCTGTATTATCAACTTAAAAATGGCTTTAATAGGATTTTGCCTGAGTAAGGTTTAGTCACACAGTTCTGTTTCATAAAAATGTAGCAATTATTGAATTGTTTTTCACTTCCAATGACTGTCTTAGGAAGTAAAATTGATTGACTGCCTATTAGATAATGTTGTCTAAATACTACATCTTCTGAACTTATTTCATGTGATCACAAAAGGGGATGAATTTTCTTATTTGAGATGACTTACAAGCTACTAGGCTGAAAAATGCCATTAAACATGAAATTTGTTAGCTACCTTTTCTCATTTAAATGATCCCCAATAAATGCTGTACCAGGTGTGTCCACATATAGGGTGAAATGATTCAGTATGAAAGATCACATCATCTAAAAGCAAAATTTTGTGTCTATGTAGTGAGGCCAGCACAAGTCCTTCATAAATCTGTCATAGGGCCTGTCTGGATCCTCTGCACGCAAGGGTGAATTTCAACCAGAATGAAGAATTTCCACTGAAGTCAATGGGAGTTGTTCACTATGGGCCTTAGGCAACCAGGCCACTACCATGCCGTTTGTGGTGTCTTTGGGAATCTTCGTTATGCTATGGAGTTTCTGTTTAACACAAAATACACTGTTTCAAGCACTCTCTGCAATTGATTTCCACGTGTAACACTTGTCAGCACTATAATAAAAGGTTGACCACTTATCACAAAGGTTTGCTATATGTTTCTTACACATTCAAAGCACAATCTGAATTTCCTCATGTACACATAGATATCATAGTGATGGATCATTCTTATATACCACCTTCCATCACAGGTTCAGAAAATACTTTCTGTCCTCACCATTGTACAGATGGGGAAACTGAGCTTCAGAGCTGCTAAGTGACTTGTCCAAGATCCCACAGCATGTCAGTATCAGGTACAGAATCCAGAGATGAAACCCTGGCGCCAATGAAAAACTTCCACTGACTTCAGTGTGCCAGGATTTCACCATAGATCTTTCTGACTTTCAACCCTGTTCTTGAACCAGGAGCCCTCTCTCTGCCTCCTATATATTCTGAGGAAAGAGCTCAGTTTCCATTTCCAAATTTGAAATAAAGTGACATAAAACTTCTTTGCAAAGAAGCGTGTGGTTCTTTTACTGCCATTATCCAGCAAGCACTTAGTGTTTTCAAAAGCCCAGGCTAAGTGCTCACGGTTCCCAGAAACATAATATTATCCCTTAACTCGCATATTATAAAAAAAACTAGCATTTTTAATAGCTATCAAACATATAACATACCTTGAGAAGATGTATGTCTGTGAAAGAAAAGACATTTTTTTATCCTGGTTGATTAAACTGGCCACAAATCAAATACATTACCTGTACAGTAACAGCTTTATAAGAGATGGCCAGCTGCTGAAATGAATTACCTCCTGTTCCCCAGCAGACTTTAAGTACAGTACAGAAGGCCTTCAGATTTGTCCTGATGTTTAAGCTCATGTTTTGTGCTGTAAACTAATGAGAGGATTCTACCACATCAGTTCTGTTGAGTAGAACTAATGAAAGCTACATCGCGATTAATCAGAGTTCAGTAGCCTTCTTCTTGTCTATGCAGCCCTGTCCATTCATTCTGTGATCTGCTCCCTCGTTGCTAGACTATGCTAATTGATGTTCAGTTCCAGCACCTCCTCCTTGCTTAGCTTTACTATACATGTCCAATTATTATGTCTTTAGTTAGGATCCGTTCCTCCTTCAATTTGACAGAACAACCACACGGGGCAAAGCTGCATTGATTAAAAAATCTTTTTTTTTTTAATTGTCTTGGATGTTTAATCAATGAAACAATATTCCACGCAACTGTAAAAGGGCAGCTTACCCAACTGAGAGACTCTGCAGCTCATGCTCCAGTGTAAGGAGTGAGGAGGGGGAAATCTTTTCTTTTTCCCTTTGTTTCCCTTTGGATGAATTAAAATATTACGCACAAATTAAACAATTCAGTGATGACGAAAGGTACCAAAATGACAGCACTGGAGCCTGAAGTTCTCTTTTCCAATGATCAGGTGCAGGATTATGCTGCTGCCTTTAAAACACAGATGTAAATGTATCATCCTTCAGAATAAATAAGTGGGAGAGGGAGAATTAATGGTTACAGGGCAGCGCGGAGTGTCCGGAGATCTGGGTTCCATTCCTGTCTCTGCCACAGCAAGTTTCTCAAACTGCCTCATCTCAGACCAGGAGAAATCCCCACAAGAGAAGGAGCAGTGCTTTAGTCCAGCCTTTCTCCTTTCTGGTGACTGCGAACAAGGGTGCCAGGTGTGGTAGTGTTTTGTGCGGTGAGGGTCTTGTACCACTTGGAACTGGACTGAGGTCATGTAGGCCAGATGATCACCTCTTCAAGGAATGCATAATTTCATTAATTGAGGAAACTGTAGCCACCACCATCATTGCATCAGATATATTCAATAATCCTACCTAAATGTTCATTCAGTAGCAAAAATATCTATTACTGGGCAAGGGGAGGGGACATAGCTATCTACTTCTTTGTTTCTCTCAACGTTTCCAGCTCAAGTAAAGTGGATTTTGAAAACCAGTAGTCAGTGTTTTTGGCCTCCCATCCCCCAACTTCCAGCTATTAGCCCGAGGCAGGAAAAGATGATAAAGGATACCCCTGCCAAAGTTTGTGCCATAAGGTAAGTATCCATTGTGACAGACCCAGACCAGTGGGGTACAGGAGTCTGGTAGAGGGCAAATATACTGGTCACTAGATGAGCAGTTTTCTGTCCCCTGAGTGACCAGAGCAGAGGTTTCACTAGAGTAATCAGGAACCTGCTAGAACCAATTAAGGCACACAGGCTGATTAGAACACCTGCAACCAATCAAGGCAGGCTAATCAGGGCACCTGGGACCAAGAGGTGCAAGGAGTGGGAGTGGGAGTGCTGCCGGAGGACTAAGGAGTACAAGCGTTATCAGACACCAGGAGGAAGGTCCGGTGGTGAGGATAAAAAAGGTGTTTGGAAGAGGCCATGGGGATGTAGCTCAGGGAGTTGTAGCTGTCATGCAGCTGTTACAGGAGGCACTATAGACAGCTGCAATCCACAGGGCCCTGGGCTGGAACCCGGAGTAGAGGGCAGGCCTGGGTTTCCCCCAAATCTCCCAACTCCTGATCAGACACAGGAGTAGTTGACCCAGACTGTGGGTTCCACCAGACAGGAAGATCACTGAGGTGAGCAAATCTGCCAATAAGCTCAGGACCCACCAAAGTAGAGGAGGAACTTTGTCACACCATGTACAATCCACTCTCAATCGTGTCAAATATTTCCATTGCTAGTGGCTATGACCTCAGTCAGTGATTTACCCTCTTTCAACTCAGTATGAGTTGCATACATCACATACGTTTGTACAGAGTTTCCTGCTTTCTCGAATAACAGGTATCAGTTTGGCCCACCAACATGCACCCACAAACACATACTTACCCACTTGCCTTAAATACACGTACAGAAAGGATCAATAGACATGCAGACCTGCTCCTTCCTGAACTGAGGAGTTTGTAAACCATTTCTCCCTGCACTAAACCTCACTGGGGCATCCCACTGGGCAGTGCTTCATTCATGGGGAGAGTTGGATGCATTCATTGCTCCCCTACGTACTCTATGCACAGTGCTACTACTGAGTGGAAGGCGTATGGCACATTGCAGGAGCTGGTCCATAAGTTCCTGGCTTGCAAAATGAAATGCCGATTTATGGACACACATGTGGGTTTTGAAGGGGGGTGTCTCATGCCCACTTTGAAAATTTATCCCTTTTAAAAATCAATCAGACATTAATTAGCATATATTGCTAGGGTTCTCCAACCTTCCCTTTATTTTCACCTCTGATAAAGCTGAAAAGTCATGCTTGGATGGTAACTGAATTATTCTAAGACAACAATAAATCATTAAAAAAAGGATTGGATCTTTTACAGTTCCATTCTTCCAGGACTTGCAAAGTGCCTCTTACTAAAATTAATTAATGGTGCCCCATCACACCTGTTTGAGGTGGGGCAGTATAATCATCCCAGGTTTACTGATGGAAAAAACTGAGGCTCAGAGAGTTTGCAATTTGCCCAAGACAATGTGACAAGAACAAAGCCAAAAATAAAACTCAGGAGATGTGGTTCACAGTCCTCTCCTCAAATCACTCCCTTTTGATGTTGCAGATGTGTCTTTCCCGAAAGATCACTATGAACCAAAAATGTAGAAAATTCTAACCCTGGGAAAAAGTGATTGAAATGATTTCTAACTATTCTGGCCTTCGGGGACTCCAGCAAGAGACAGAGTCACTATATTTTTCAGTTCTCACCCAAACCACAGATAAAATCTCTTACACTCCTCTCTTATGCCACACAGGCATGTTTTTTTTACTGGTGGTGTGTCACTGCCTTCAGTGGACTTACCCCTGATTTACACAGATAAAAGTGAAAGGCGAATGGGTTTTCCCACGGTGCTTCTCTCAAATATTATATATGCCTCTCTGAGCTTTTATCCATTAGCCCATTCTATAAAAGTAACATCAGAAAATAATTTTGCTTTTAGTCATAGATAAGAGAGGATTTTTCCTTTTGATAGCTGGCTTCTGAATACTTGTGAGACCTTTAATATAATTTTTACGTTGTTAATAGAGAGAGGCAAATGCACCAGATCTGAACCTACAGGTACACAGGTAAAAAACTTTTGTGATAGTTCACCATGGCTCTGCCCTCAAAGGCCATTTTTATCAATACAGCTGTACCCTGATATAACGCTGTCCTCGGGAGCCAAAAAATCTTACCGTGTTATTGGTGAAACCACATTATATCGAACTTGCTTTGATCCACTGGACTGCGCAGCCCCGCCCCCCCAGAGCGCTGCTTTACTGCGTTATATCTGAATTCGTGTTATATTGGGTCACGTGATAGTGGGGTAGAGGTGTATTTTATGTTTTGCAAAGCTTCAGTATGTCTCAACCTGGGGTACGCACACCTCTGGGGGTACATCAGCTCATCTAGATATTTGCCTAGTTTTACAAAAGGATACATAAAAAGTACTAGCAAAGTCAATACAAACTGTGATACAGCATGGCCAGAGGGCAGCAGGGGAGTGTTAGCAGGAAGCCTTATTCCCTGCAAGGGGAGGAAGGTTTGCTATAGATTAACTAGAGCACCTGAAGCCAATTAGAGCACCAGCAGTCAGTCATGTAATAAAAAACCCCTGCTTCAGTCAGACAGTGTGGAAGTTGGAGCAGGAAGGTTTGGTTGGAGCAGAGAGCGGTTTGAAGGAGTTGGAGCAGAGAACAGTTTTGAAGAGAGACCAAAAGGAAAGTTTGGAGGAGTGCTGCGGTGAGCTGAGAAATCCAAAAAAAACCCTAGGTAAGGGGCACTTGGCTTATGTAGAAGGAGTGCAAGAAGCCCCTTCACAAGCTGAAGGGCAGGAGAGGGAAGTAGCTCAGGGGAAGGAACTGCTAGTTTAAGCGGTTCATCACAAACCTCAGGGCCCCTGGGTTGGGACCTCGAGAAGAGGGCGGGCCCAGGTCCCTCCCTCTCCACTCCCCTTCTCAAGGACACTAGTGGGGTAATTAAAATACCGATTCAGGGGCAAGCAATGGTGCCCTGAACCTTCCCCAAAGAAGAGAAAGCGCAAGACCCAGTATAACAGTACTGGCAATTTGCCACAAAACTAAAATTTCATAAAGACAATGACTTGTTTGTACTGCAGTATATACTGCACCAGGGTGGCCAACCTGTGGCTCTGAAGTTAACATGCGGCTCCTTGTATAGGCATTGACTCCGGGGCTGGAGCTACAGACGCCAACTTTCCAATGTGCCATAGGTGATCACTGCTCAACACCTGGCTCTGCCTCCACTCCACCCCTTCCTTCCCCCTCCCCTGAGCCTACCTTGCCCTTGCTCCTCCCCCTCACCCCCAGAGCCTCCTGCACGCCACAAAAAAGGTGGTCAGGAGACGTGCGGAGGGAGCATGAGGCGCTGATCTGCGAGGCTGCTGGTGGGCAGGAGGTGCTGGGAGCCAGGGGTGGGAGCTGATGAGGGTCTGCTGACATATTACTGTGGCTCTTTAGCAATGTAAATTGGTAAATTCTGGCTCCTGCTCAGGCTCAAGTTGGCCACCCGTGTACTATACACTGAAATGTGAGGACAATATTTATATTCCAATTGATTTATTTTATAATGATATGATAATAATGAGAAAGCCAGCAATTGTTCAATAATAGTGTGCTGTGGTACTTTTGTATTTTTATGTCTGATTTTGTAAACAATTACTTTTTAAGTGAGGTGAAACTTGGGCATATGCAAGACAAATCAGACTCCTGAAAGGGGTACAGTAAGCTGGAAGGATTGAGAGCCACTGCTCTGCAGCTCTCTGTGCGTATGTACATGCCTGTAGTGCATTTCAGAGATATAAAATAAAGCCTTTATAAAAGACTAGGGGCCAGATTCTCTTCTCACACCTGTGTATGTCAGGAGTAACTCCTCTGAAATCAATGGAGTTGCCCTGGCATAAAGCCAGGCTGGAAAGGAGAATCCAGCCCCCTTTATAGCCTTTATCTGTTGAATAAATGGAGTGCTGTCTTATGTAGCATGATCTTCATCTGCTCATAAAGCAGCAGTTTTGATGGCAGCTGTTACTGTCATATATACTGTCACTATATTCCATAGTGTGACATGAGCTCAGTCTGTAGAACTGATTTTCTAATGAAAAATGACAGATGATTGCTTTGATGTTAAGATTGATTGTACGTTTAGGGTTGGATGAAATGAGTATGTGGCCAATCTGAATGTCATTAATACTGTACAGTGGAATGACAGGCCCCAATTGACAACAAAGTTAATGTCCCATACTGATCAAGCATCTAAGTGGAGAAATAACCTTTTTTTAAAGCTATAGACATGGAGTCAACACTGCTGACTAGCTGAAAATCACTTTAATACCAAAAGCAGTTTATTGCCAGCTAATATACATTGGAACTTGGCATATTAACATCAGACATTTATCTAGGTATTTATTGTGAATCAAATATCCTTGGCAAATTCCATTAACATAAAAGTACAGACGTATTCTCCATGTGTTAAACTATAATGGAAAAGTAACTATTTATCTTTGGTTACTGATCTCACTAACAGGTTTTTTGTTTGTTTTTCTGATATACATTGGAATAATTTCTCTATCGAGTTAAACTGTGATTCACAATCCTATCAACCCATCTTATTATTTTGGGATCATTTGACCAAATAAATATAGTCCATTTAGTATAGTATTCATTGACTATAAGTTCTTAGACTTTTTGTGCAAATCTTGTCAGTCTCCTTTTATTGAGATTTCTTTGGCAAATTTGGGACAGGCACAGAACATAATGAAAAAATAGTAATTGTACTTGGAGGGATTCAGTCAAATCCTAAAGTTTCTAGTCTGTTTTCAATCTGTCCTTACTCTCACTGACTGCCATGGGAATTTTGTGCAAGTAAGGTCAGCAGGATTTGGTTCCATTTCTAAATTGCACATTGTAATCATAGTTACGTTGGCACGCTTATCCTTAATCCTAGGTTCAACATCTTCAGAACTATAGCAAGTAAAATGGAAAAGCTGGCTCCTAGGGTTAGTGTACTGGAAGACATTTATATATACATTAAACATTCTCTTCTCTAATGTTATAAAATCAGAGCACAGTTAATTAATGTAATGAAACTCACTTGACTATATAATAATCCTATGTAGCATTTAACATCTTGAAACAAGTAGACAACCATTAATTAACTCATGCTCACAACAATCCTGAGAAATGAGATCATTATTTAATTAAATATATCAATTTATAAAGCTAGGCAAGAAAATGTAATTATGAACATTGTGTAGATGTGGAACCACTGAAATGCAGAAAAGTTATTTGACCGGCCTATGGCCGTCCGTGGTACAGTGGAGATTAGAACTCAGACACAGAGAAAATATTTCCCAAAGTGTTGGTAGGTATTAGATCAGATAAACACTGCAAATTCATTCCTACAGCTTCTATAACTCTTTTATTCCCTTTTCCAAAACATTTCTGTGAATGACATTTTGTTCACAAGGATGTTGGATACAAAGGCAAATGTCTTCAAAACACATGGGATTATGTATTTGCTTATGGATGGTTTTCAGGTTGACTCGAAATAAAAATTTCAATTTTTCTATTTGATTTGTCCATTTTTAAGGGGTTGTTCATCTTCTGTGTGTGTGTGTGTGTATGTGTGTGTTTTCTCACTGGCCAAATCTGACTACAAATGAAATTTAGAAACAAAAACTTAAAATGAGGCATTTTGAAATAGTCTAACAAAATGTTACAATATTTTTCAAAAGAAGTTGGCATTTTTTCAGTTGAAATTATTTGTCATATTCATTCCTAAAAAAAAGTATTTTTTTTTAAAAAAAAGTTCTGTTCACTAAAGTAAATTGTCCAGCTCTTCTTGTATTTTGGGTGTCTCAAATTTTGTATGCTCAATTTGACAGCTGAAAGGGTTCTGATTTTCAGTGTGTGAGGGCCAAAAGCATTCTGAAAATAAGGCCCTTCAGATTGGGCACCCAAAATCATTAGATGCCTTGGACACTAAGGGTCAAAGTTTTTCCACAAAAAAAGGGTATGAAGTGGTTGTCGGTGAGCAAATTAGTAAAGGAAGACTTGGCAAAATACGAGGACGAGAGTCCTTAATAAAGTAGAAATGGGAAGCCGTTCCTGCTAGAGGTGGCATGGAGTGAAGCCAGAAAGTGGAGCTGAAGTAGCAGCTAGGATGCAGAGCGTAAGAGGAAGATCTTGAACCTGAAGTAAAAACAAAGCAGCAGCCAATGAATGGCTTTGAGGAGATGCTCTGGTACCATTGTGAGCTACATAAATAGGCAGAAGATAATCAAGTAAAAGGCTACACTGATCTGTCAGTAATGTTAGATATATAAACCACTAGATGACTTACCACAATGTAACCAATATAGAGGAAATGTATAAATTTCATTAGAACAAACACCACTGATATACTAGCTGACATAATGGTTAATGGAATCTTGGGCACTGGCTTGCAGCAGCCTGTGTTCTTTGTTGTTTTCTCTCCATTGTCTAATATTTTCTTCTTCTCTGTGCTTTCTTTCTCCATTGCTTTGCATATTTCCTCTATCATTGTCTTCTTTGTGTTTGTAGCAGTACAAATAGCAGTTCTGCAAAAAGTCACATCTGAATGAAATGGATGGCTGTAAAATTAAAGATATTTGGTTTATGGAGAAGATGAGATTAGAATTATATACCATATGGAAAATTGATTTTGGTGTAGTGACTAACATAATTATACTTTATTTATGTTCTTATTTATCTTATTACATTAATGTGACAGCCTAGGAAATATTATAATCCTATAATATATTTCTCGGAGCTTTATTGTTGCATGTGGACATATTTGTAGTTTTAAACACAAAATAATAAAAATATAATTGGAAGAACTGAAATGTCCCATAACTGTTAGACCATCTCCGTGGCATATTAGGAGGTAGTTACTTAAAATCATATTCATACTTGATGTGCAACATGCAGAAAACATGCCATTTTCCTTATACTGAACCCAAAGAGAAGTTTCACTCTGTGTGTGTTTGAGGTGTCTTTTAATTTCAAGTATCTTAATTCAATTTAGCACTGAAAGCTTGATCCAAAGTCCATTGATGCCCAAGATTGCTATAGAAAAAACAAGGACAGATTACATTTCAGCTGTGCATAATGGGGGTAAATCAGGGAATTAGAGTGATAGCTGAGTGGTAGCTGTCAATAATATCATTCTCTAAAAAACAAAACCCTATAGGTACTGCTGAGAGTTTGTTGCTTTCAAGCAAACAAACCAGTCTGACTTATCCTTCCCCTAAAGTAAATTTAATGGTTATAATGTTAGAATGGCCATCAAAGAGAATGAGATTCTAAATGTATCTGCATCAAAGGAAAACATGTCCAAGCTTCCACACATTGCCCAGCCAATGTGTCTCAATCCTACCCGGGAGGGACCATCTATAGGAGTGAGGGAAATTTGTTCTCCTATCCTAATCCATTCTTGTACTCTCTGCTGAGATGTTAGTGAGGGTTCAAGTGGTCGTGTGCATATGCCCTTTAGCATGTGGGCTAAGGCCACCAACTAATTGTACATAGTCTTTAGACTACAAACTCTAATCCCCTAAATTTTCTTGCTTTCGTTGATTGAATCATAGTATTAGAATAATTTAGATGTTTTTATCTATTTAGATTAATAATACATTAGGTTATAGAAATTAATTAGAGGGCATCCTTTGCAATCAAAGTGTTAAACATTTTAGTAAGTGCAAGGAGGAATCAGGGTTTAGTTCAAAATTATGATATTGACAGAGCATTTATTAATGGTAGAACGTGGCTTAAGAGCTGTAATCCATCTGTAATTTTCTTTGCCTCTGATATTGATTAATGAAATAAATGAAGGTTGCCCCTCAGAGCATGGTCAGAAAGCAGATGAAATGGCAAACGTAGACCAAATAACTAATGCTTGTGTTATGACTATGACAAGAAGAGAACAAGACAGCTTGACTCTACAAGAGCTTCAACCCAGGATCAAACCAACTGTTACTATTGGATTGAAGTCAGACAATTCCATCCCTTACAATCATATAGGCTATAGTGACCCTTAACTTTAGCAGGAGTGTCTATTGTTTATTTCTGAGCCCATCCCAGGATAAAGTAGTTGAGTAAATTTGTCTCCAATGAGAGGCTTAATATGGCAGAGAGCAACATCTCTTTTCTATACTGAAGTGTCCTTCTTAAGATCCTTCCTTCTCCTTTGGGTGGGAGAAGAGCCTCCTTTTCAGGATTTTCACAGTACCTTAGGCTCAATTTTCGTGTTTAAAAAAAAAATCTCTCCCTGTGAAAGTTTCCCTCACAGAAAGCTCTTAACTCTACTAGTGAATGCTCTTCACTTCCCCTAGCAATAACTGTCAAAAAGCTAGCCTCTTTTATAGATGTAGGGCGGGATTTTCAAAACATCTAGGGGATTTAGGAGCATAACTCTCAATTAGGTAAACAGCATCTCGGAACACAAAGCCCTTTTCAAGTGAGGCAGGAGAAGCTGCATGTTAGCCATCATTAGGAAAGGGGCAACAGGGGTACGGAGTGAAGATTAGGATTTACCTAGGGGCATCAGGAGAGATGATGTAGGAGGTGTTGGGGATATATATTTCTTCTGGAGAAGTGGAGAGCTTTTGGCTGCAGCCCAGCCTGTTAATTCTGACCTTTCAGCATCTCACAAGAGGGCACCCATGGAAGAAACTCCTCTTTTATTATAGACCTAAACAATAAGCAAGTCAGAGAGCTAGTTCCACCTCTCTGCCGTTCCTCAACCTCCCCAGAAACAGGGAAATGTTATGCTCCTGGGTCTTTATCTGCTCTCATTTGCAACTGACTGTAGAGACCACCCCTTTGAGAGTAAACACAGGGAGTTTTGTTTAGCCAGTATCGGTGTGAGCTGCTGGCGCATTCTGTGAGGTTTCCAGTCTCTTGGACATAAAAGTTATAAAACAAGTTTAAAGGAGATGGCTTTTAATGAACATTTCACTCTGCTGTCATTTTTCTGTGAGAACACATTTTGTGCCTGTAAAATGCACTTTGCACATCTTTCCTGTCTCTGTCTTTCCCCACTATCCCATTTAGCCCATTCACTTCATGTCCCTTGTTCTGCTTTTAGGTCAGGCACTACCAGTATCTACATAACTACTGTTCTGCTGATTGTATTACATGACAGCAAAACTTGCTTGTTCTCCTTTGCCACTGCTCATTTTTAATGTTCAAAAGACGGTGTAATTGGATTTGGTAGTGTCATGTTGGCTTAACTCTGTCATTAGGCAGTATAGCAAGGATGTAAAGTCACCAAACCTTTGACAAAATTTGACAAAGGTTTGGTTGGCTGATAAGTCTAATATGGAACAAGCTTGAATGGCTCTCCCGCAAGCATTCACGCACACGCATTATTTGTTCATTTTAAAATTCCAAAGAGGAAATCAATATGTACATTTCAGCTGTGTCCATTGGGAAGTCAAGCCAGGTAAACTGGGATGGGACGGGGCAATATAAGGAAGCAGCCTAGGTCTTCCACCGGTATTTATGGGATGCTTAGGGAGACATCATCCTTCAATGTAATATGTCTCTCATCTAAAAGTGAATGGCACTATCACTTACACTGAAAGCTAAAGCTGTTTACATTTGTCCCAGTAATTGATTTTGTTCCAAAGATCTTTCTAGATTTAAACTGCAGCTCCTGTGTTAGTCCTCTCCAAATCTTACTGGGTAATTATGTGTAGCACTATGTCAATTCCAGACGGATAATTCTCTGAAAGTTTTTTAAAGTGGATTATGCCTTGATAGAAGGTGCCAGGCTGATGGCCCTGAAAACCAATATTCTTTATTTATTAACACAATGGATACATCACAGTTACTGTCAGCACAGGCTTCCTTGTAATGGCCTACAGTTAGAGAAAGGAGCCCAGTTCAGCCCTGGGGTAAACAGCTGCAACTCCTTTTCAGTCAATAGAGTCAACACCACCAGGGCTAATACTTTTTAAAATAAAAGCTGAGATTTCCTTTCATGGGGCCCAAAAGCAGCTCTTTTTTCACAAGATTGTTGTGAGCCCCTTCCAGATCATCATTGGCAGCAAATTCCTGATATAATGCATCTGTGAGATCTGAAAAGTTAATAGAAAAGGGAAATTGTCATCAATTGTAGAGGAGCCTACATAACAAGCTTATGTTTATAGAAAAAAAGGAGGGAGGGAATCTAATCATTTTTTCCCATGACAACCTGAAAATCTCCTTGTTCTGTTTTGTAAATACATTTTCAGAGATTTGTAACAGTCAGAAGGCGTGAAACTGAGTGGATATTATCAACATTAGCAGCATATGCAATTACCTCTGGCACAGTGGGTCATTCAAAATATCCTTCTGTGCATGGGGGGGGGAAACCTCACTACATCCACTGAATTCATTGGGATAATCATGAAGGAAATGCAATAATATTTCCATGATTTCATAATACATTAACAATCTAACAGACACCTGACCTGGACAATGTGGGGCCCAGCAAACATTGTGGGTCTGGTATTAACAGATTGAGTGTGTCATTAATTATTTCATGTGATATTTTCAGAAATGAGTAAATATCAAATACTTGATGATTCCTGGAGCTTGCAATGGGATATAAATTCTTTTATATCTGTGCCACTGGCTCTAATGCAGTGACTGAAAGTTGTTCCAATTTGACAGCTAATTAGTAGCCTGTGCCTATGTGAAATGAGATAGTGCATTTTAGTTGAGTTCCTAGTGCACAGTGTCCAAGTACCAAAATCCACCATCATTACACCTATATCAGCAACCTCAGCAGAGAAGATTGAACTGCCCTCTCTCATCCCTGAGGCAGTTCTGCTAGTGGAAGGTTGAAGGACATTGGAGGACGTTCCTCGCACTGCTGTTGCTCAGGTTGTTCATGTCATGTGTATGAACAGAAGGCTGTGCTCTCCGCAGCTTCAATCCGACATCTCTCATCAGTAAAAATTCAATTAACACACTGGGTGTTTGGGGGTCATTTCTGTCATTCACGCAAAAGAGCAGCTGCATAAGCTGTCTGAACTTTGAGATTCAGCTGGAGATCTCATTCAAACAGCCTTTCTCACAATACTTTCAGGACATCCATTTCCAGTCCCACACCCAGCTAGAATCTAATATAGCAAGGCAAAGAGAGAAAGTCTGAACAGCTCCGAACTCCAAAATGGGTTATGTCCAGTTGACTTTTATAAGTGCCATGAAGGTTTAGGAGACTCCCATTTTATATGAACTGTGATTTACAGATTTATCTATGTCCCTCGGAGCCATTAATCATGTGCTTTCCCAACCCCCCCCACACACACACGCACCATCCCCATCATTCTGAGTTTCCCATAAGAGAGATTTTATTATGGAAATAACCAATTCTGTAGCATATGTTTGAACAACAAATACAACAGGGAACATCATAGCAGATAGAAAAAAAAGGTATTGTAGCTGAACTCCACTGATTCTCAATATGAATGGGATTTGAGTCTTGGATGAAACATTCTTTTAAACTAACCTTGTTAAAAAGGTATAAAGCTATACAAATTGGGGAAAATTGCATTTTCTCTCCAACCAAGACCAAATGTTGCTAATAGTGCTAGTAAAAACAATTAAGAAGCTCCTTTGTAGACAGCACAAAACTAACTGCCTCTGAGTCAAAAAGTCAGTATAATATGTAGCTAAGCAAAGGGAATATTCTTTCTTGTCTGTTGTCCTGCTCTTGCCAGTGAAATGATCACAGACAACCTCGGCGTATTTTCTACACATGCCCGATCTGTCATTGTTGCCTTGTGTTTTTCAAAGAGGTAGCAGTGTACCCCATCCCCAGTGGCTATAGCATAAATGGAAGGTGACATGAATGTCTGCCCAGTGCTCATTCAGGAACTTTTCCCTTTCCATAGACTTTTAGCACTGTTCAGTGAAAAAGGTTAATTGTCAGATAAGCTCCAGTCTTCCAGATTCAACGTGGCAGTTGCATTAGAAATCGATGATGGGGAATAATTGTGATGCTCTTTCAACCTCAGTTTCTAAGATTTAATTAAATCTTGAACAATGACATTCCTTTTAAAAGTTTTACATTCGTTTATCAAACAAGCAGTGGATAGGCTCCATGATGGTGACTCCGAACGAAGGTTGCTTGTGGGTGTTCCCTCTCTGATGATTTAATTGCATAATTTCTCCAAATAACAGATTTCTTGATTCTCTGAAGCACGGTGTGGATAAAATATGCCCCTGAATAATTAATCCCCAGCCATAAATTATTAAACAATATTTAAAATGTATTAGAAAGGTCATCTTCAACTGGCCTAAAAATGTTCCTACAGATTAAGCTGTTTTCCAATAATATATTTTAGTGGACCTGAGACATTTACTGGTAACAAACTAAAAATAACACTCTTTCCATTCATATTTAAGGAGAGTTATGTATAGCATATGCATTTTTTAGTCTAGTTCTGCAAATCTTCCATTATTTTAATCTGATGAAACAAATGATCTTGTTCACTAGTATTGGAAGAAGAATTACACACACACAAAAAATCAAATATTCTCTTTTTATATTCAGAGTTTTATCTTGACTGAGGAAATATATATTCTGTCCTAAAAGGACTCTGGGATGACATTAATCCAAGAAAGTATGTGTTGATAACTACTGAATGGCCCATTGTCTAATGGTGGGAGGGACTGGAGTGCCTCCCCCAAACCTGACTCTCCATGGCATCAGAATGCCATCCTGTACTGTTTGGGTCCAACCCAACTCTAACTGGAAAGCAATGAGAACCTTTCCATTGACTTTAGAAAGAGATGTATTGGACCCTGCAGATGTCGTTTTTCTCCCTTAAAATCATATGCATTGGGGTGTTTTATGGTATTTTTATCTGACACTTGTAAAAAGATTAATTTGTATAAAGGTATTGATTCCACATGGTCATACCTTGGATTAAGGTCAGCCAATGGGAATTTATGTTAATAAAGGAGTGCTTTTAACTTGATCTCCTGCTGGTAGGTGACGTTTCAGTGGATTGAAATAGATAAGGGAATTCTCCTCTTGTGCAGTTTCTATTAAATTCAGTTCAGTTAATCTCTTGTTCTTAATACAGTTTTTATTGTTGTTTTCTAATTGTCTTTGGACTCTAAAATACTCTTATTTTGACCACAGCAAATATGATGCCTTTACAGGCAGTATTCATTCCATGATAGATTTCATTCATAATTTTTCATAGAACAAATATGTTAGAGATGGAAAAGACCTTTAAGTAATCCAGCTCATCTCTTGCCCAGTGCAGGATTACTGCTTACAGTTCATTTCCTTGTATTTTGTTGTTTTTCTTAGCAAGCATTCACTTCTCCTAGTTCTGCTGAAGTTATTAGTTGAGGAAAATATATACAGCTTTTTCTTAAAAAAAAAAAAAAGTAACCTCATAATTAATGTTGTCATTTTTTTGCAGCAATTAATAAAAGTGGGGTAGTTATTTTTGATTTCCTAAGTAGATTTACTTATGATAAAGATAAATGAAGTGTGACATATCAGCAACTGATTCAATGGCAAAAGCTCATGTGTCATTCTTCAACGTAACTAATATCAGACTTTTTTCGTTAAAAAATGCTAATCTTAGCATGGATCAAACAGCAAGATGCAATAAATATCTTTGTTATTTTTTTATTTACTTTGGAAAAGAAAATTAAATGTCCCTAAAATAAATGCATTTAACATGCTCTTTAAACATTTAAAATTAAAAATGCTTGACTCAAGAAAAATATCCTAAGAACAGCACCTTCCTGACGCTTCCTTAGTGATAGATTTGTGTTGTTGTTACTCTGATCCCAAGCAGTAGTGCTATAGTTTTCTGCTAATGTTTCCATTGTAATATAAACAACACTTTTTAGAGAACTATATTAAATTGCTTTTTTAAAAAGTATTTAAAAATATATAAAGATCCAGCCCAGTAGTTAGTTTTTCATTTAAAATAATGAGTCAAGAAAAAGAAACAGCTCAGCAATTTTTAAGTTGGCAGTGATTTGACATTGGTGGGATACTTAAGGATGGAAAGAACTTAGAAGGTTTTGGTGGACAGAAGACAGACTGAACTTTACCATAGTCTATTTTACTCTTATATCTCCTCTGGTAGTGATGTTCATCATCATTTTTGGAAAGGAGTGAAAAAATAGAGGTTGACTGGGATCTGGGCTCAAAAGCCGTTAGGGTGAGGCGTCACACCTAGTTCATGTCTTATGTTCCTAAAATCCTTCCTCTGAAGCATCAGAGATGGTCACAGCTGAACCTGAATGTAGCAGGGTGCTGGTGCACAAGCATCTAATTAGCCCTGCCCAGTCAGCTCCAATCAGGGGAAACAGATTGGGGCTGATGGAAAAGGCCTGATGCTGGCCTGAGTATTGGCAACACCTGTTGGCCTGACAAGCCAAGAGCTATAAAGGCTGGGAGGGGGCCAGAAGGTGGGGGAGCAGCTAGGGAGAAGTCAGTCAGGGAAGGAACTGGTGAGTGAGTGAGGCTGCTTCTGCCTGTAAAGGAGGTGACTAATCCTGCAAGGCTTCTATATAGATAGATGCTGTTGGTGGGAGATCCTTTTATAAATAAAGACATAGGTGGTTCACAACCCTGATGCCTCTCTGAGCTTTATTGGGGGCAGCAAGTGGGCCCCAGGGAGAGAGGTGGGACTGGAACCCTGTTACACTGAAACTTTGGAAAAGATGGGCCAGTGCTTTGATGTCCTGAGAATTTTCTCTCTCAGATGCTTGGCTAGTGGGTCTTGCTCATGTGCTCAGGGTCTAACTGTTGCCATATGTGGGGTTTGGAAGGAATTTTCCCCCAGGTCAGATTGGTAGGGACCTTGGTGGTGGCAGTGAGTAACTTTCCTTTGTGGTATGTGAGTCACTTGCTAGGATCATCTGGGCATATCTCACATAATCAATTCCCTACCATTGCAGGGGCCTCAGACATTGGTGCACCTCAGTCCCTCCTGTTCTCTGTGAATGACACACAATAATTTAGTCTCCTGAGAGCTGTAATACTTTGGTCCGATTCTGGTTGATGGGCCAGGGTGCAGGTGACTGAGTGGGGTTCCGTGGCCTCCGATATATACAGGTGGTCAGACTTGATGTGGTCCCTTCTGGCCTTCAATTCTATAACAAAGATCTCTTATAGAATCACTGAAAGGACCCCTTGCACACACACATCATTGTCCTGCCAGAGCAGCATTGGCTGGTACAATATTTTTCAGTGTTCACAGAATATGTGTGACAGGTCAGACAAGTTTTCAAACACACTTAACATATCCTTACCTTACATTAATATTAAAAGTTTTGAGTGGGAGGAGGTATTTGAGGACTTTTAAAAATAGGGCAAAGTAAGGGAAGGCAGTTAGATACCACACTGATGAGTGTGAAATAAGGATCTTCATAGAGTAGAGAAATACTAACATCAAGGTTGTAGTCAGCTGGAAGCAGACAATATACGTATAAACTTAACTAAGAGAAAGAAGTAGCCCTAGTGAAAGCCCCATGATAGTCTTTGTACTGTTCATGATGCTGAATTCCATTTCAGACAAGCAGGAGCCTTCCCGGTTCATAAAGCCAAGCAGGCATTGAAGGACCCCAAATCTGAATCTAAACTTTTCACTGATACTAAAAGTGATCCTTTGTCAACTGCTCTTATCAAACCATCAGCTAACTATGATTTGCACTAGACTTAACAGCAATTCCACTGGAGATTTGTGTCACGGTCATTGGCTGGGTGCTGAGGGAGGAGCAGATGCAGGCTGGAATAGAGACTGGTTGGCATGGAAACAGATTTGGCAAGGTCAGGTAGTTGAAACTACTGTGTTCCTAGCCAGGTAGTGTCACTGAGCAGATTGGAGAAAGACTGCTCCCTTTAGCAACCCATATGTCTGCTTTGTGATCATCTGGGGGGAGGGGTCCACACCTGTGGATTGGCTGAACTCTGGTTGAATGGTATCAAGCCTACCACAGGTAATTGCCAGGGGCATTCTCTGGCACAATGATGGCTCATCAGGCTTAAGGACACTCAGGTATAGCGGTAGTTCAGGGATGAATCATCAGTTTTAAGGAGGCTCAGACTTAGAATTAAGTCAGGCTTAGAGATATCACAGTTGGACTGTCTCTTAGGAAGAAGGAAACAGCAGATTATTACAATCAGTTACACAAAGTGGAGGTGTGAAGGATGTAGAGCAGCTCTGTAATAGCTTATTAATATTGTATGTTGACCAAGTTATTGGGATGTTTGCTGTATGCCAACACTGTGTTACATCCAGGGCTGTTGGGAAACAAGCAGCAAGGTGAAACAATGTCTGAAAGTAAAACACCCTTCCTCAGGGAAACACTTCAGGGTTATTAAGAGACTATGCCCAAGCTATGTGTTGATGATTCTATCGCCTGATTCCAGCCAAGTTATAAAACCTGTTTCACCAAGCAGACCTAAAAACCAAGGAACTGAGAAAACAAAGGAACTAGGGCTGGATAAAAAGCAGCACTCTCTCTTTACAGATGAGGTAGTTATTGAGGAACTCCTCAGACTAACACAATCACTGGCTGGGGTGTCTGAAGAAGCTAGGCCTGTCTAGATCACCATTGCAGGACAGTAGGATTTCAGGTAAGATGGATGTGTATCGACTCTTTTTTGTTATGTTCCTACTGTTAAAATTAAATATACTTTGGTTTAAGAAGGCTACCTGGTAGTTCCATTCACCACTGGTCACAGACTCCCAGAGGGATGAACCATCAGTGCCAAACCAGTTGGACCTGCTGAGTAAACATAATGGATACCCAGGATACTATGGCCCAGAGCTCAGTCTAAGAGTGGGAGAATTAAGGGATTCCACCTCAGGAGAGGTAAAGGCTCCAGATCTGACACCTGAGGGGGTGCACTCACTGACCAGGAAGGGGACAGAGGTGCAGCTAGCATTATAACCATGACAGAAGCCTTCAGTCATAGACTGTATATACCATATTATCACTTGCTTCATTTTGCAGACTTGCAGTTCCACAGTTGAAATATTAAATGTTTGACAAAAGCTTCAGATTCAAATGCACATCATATCTTAGACCAATGGATAATTTCTGTTCTTTCTGAGACATTTATGTTTGAATTGTGCCATCTGCCAGTTTTATTTCTTAAAAAAAATAAGTTAACCTTTGTAAGGTGCTCAATAATTCTGTAAATGCAACACAAAGGAAGAGAGGCCATTAAGTATAATATGTTGATGGTGGTGCATTAAAATTTAAAAAACATTTCCTATTGCTGTTCGCTTGTGCCCTTATTTCCTAGCTTGACAAATGATTCATGTTTAGAGGTTTTGAGGGAGTCAAGAGATGAGTGAGGAATGCCAAAGACAGTGGGGAAAAGTAAGATATTATTTTTAAAATAATACATGCATGCCCAATGGAGTTGACCTTCCATTTTTCTTCCTGATAATTTAAATGCATGCTACAGTGATACATAGGGTTTTTATTAAAAAAAAAAACAACAACAACTCATTTTAGGCAAAGTCTGGGAAAAAATATTTACTGGTAATTCCTGCCTCTTTAGCAGAAGCAGAAAATATCTGAGTCCATGACCCAGCAAAACACTTATTACATGTCTAACTTTAAGGATGTACTTAACTTTAAGCACATGAACACACTCAATGCATTTAATGACATTGGTCATATGATTAAATGTTTGGGTGGATCAGGGTTTTATTCTGGTGCCTTTTTACACATATCCACTGCAAGGAAAAAGGTGTGAGGGGGATTTGTATGTATTTATTTCTTCTCTCTACAGATCTGGACACAGGTGAGGTTTATAGCAATTAAGGACAGGCAAAACAGTTTGGATAGGATACAACCTACACCATTTATTGTGCAATACCAAACAAATCTTTTTTAAGTTTGAAAAATTTTGTTGTTTGTTTGTCATTGTAAATGAGCCACACAGTGCTGCATTTGTTGGTTTAAAGCATGGCAATGTCATCCTATTCTTACAGAGCTATGTATCCAGCCCAGTCAGAATCAAACCGGGGTATATTAGAAATCCTCATAAACATATTTCTGATGATATTCCAGACAATTTCAGAGAAACTTTGAATAAGGATCTGACCTTTTAGATGTATTTGAACTGAAACTCTCCCCCTTACCCTTTTTTGTTAATATCAAGTATTTTTAAAGTGAAAATTTGCTGCCCAGAAACATTTAGAGAGTGAGGACCAGAAGGATTTCTAGATTATTCAACAGCTGTCAAAGTTTTTAAAAAATAAGCTTTTAATGTAAAACCCCTTGCAGAGGTGGAATGAAACTGGTAAGGAAACAACAACTAAATCATGGCATGGCATTTCACTGAAGAAGCAAGAGATTTGGAAGCTAGAACTGCAGCAGTATACATAAGAACACAGGAACTGCCATATTGGGTCAGATCAATGGTCTATCTAGTCCAGTATCCTGTCTTCTGACAGCGGCTAATGCCAGATGTTTCAAAGGGAATGAACAGAACAGGTCAATTATCAAGTGATCCATCCCCTGTTGTCCAGTCCCAGCATCTGGCAGTCAGAGGCTCAGGGACTCCTAGAGCATGTGGTTGCATCCCAGGCCATCTTTGCAAATAGCCATTGATGGACCTGTCCTCCATGAACTTATCTAGTTCTTTTCTGAACTCCATTATACCTGTGGCCTTCACAATATCCCCTAGTAATGAGTTCCACAGGTTGACTGTGCTTTGTGTGAAGAAGTATTTCCTTATGTTTGTTTTAAATCTGCTGCCTATTAAGTTCATTGGGTTATATGAAAGAATAAATAACACATTCACTTTCTCCATACCATTCATGATTTTATAGACATCATATCCCGTCTTAGTCATCTCTTTTCCAAGCTGAACAGTCCCTGTCTTTTTAATTTCTCCTCACACAGAAGATGTTCCAAACACCTAAGTCCTTCTGTTGCCCTTATCTATACCTTTTCCAATTCTAATATGTCTGTTTTGAGATGGGGCAATCAGAACTGCATGCGATATTCAAGGTGCATACTATGGATTGATATCGTGGCATGATATTTGCTATCTTAATATCTATCCTTTCCTAATGGTTCCTGACATTCTCTTAACTTTTTTGACTGCCACTGCACATTGAGCAGATGTTTTCAGAGAACTATCCACAATGACTGCAAGATCTTTCTTGAGTGGTAACAGCTAATTTAGACCCTATCAGTTTGTGTATATAGTTGGTATTATATTTTCCAATATGCGTTACTTTGCATTTATCAACACAGAATTTCATTTGCCATTTTGTTGCCCAGTCACCCAGTTTTGTGAGATCCTTTTGAGTCCCTGTGCAGTCAGCTTTGGACTTAACTATTGAGTAATTTTGTATCATCTGCAAACTTTGCTGCCTCATTGTTTACCATTTTTTTCTAGATCTTTTATAAATATATTAAACAGCACTGGTCCCAGTACAGATCCCTGGAGGAGACCACTATTTACCTCTCTCCATTCTGAAAACTGACCATTTGTTTCTACCTTTTGTTTCCCATATTTTAATCAGTTATTGATCCATGAGAGGACCTTCCCTTTTATTCCATGACTGCATACTTATACAATCAGTAAATTGTGTTTAGGTCCACGTAATGCAGTGTGAAAAAATCATTTAGGGCCCAATCCAAATCAGATTTGAAAACAATGGAAGAACACTATGGGACTTCTGTGGAAGTTGGATCATGCCTTTAATGCAGTGTTGTCTGAGAAGGGTGCCAGGGTCCTGTAGTTAGTCATATGTGTTAAGAAACACATTGTATGAGCCTTTGGCATTGTGATCTGGGCACTTTAGAAATATGTATAGTATAAGTAGGCTTGGAAGGATTCCATATTAATCCATAAATGTCAGTACCTGTCCATTTTACCATACACAAACAAACCAATGAAAAATATTTCTATCAATAATAACCAAGATGTGCAGAGGCAAAATAAGAAAAAAGCTGCTTGAGAACTCAGAGTTTGATTTAGGGATATTTAATGTGTATATTTTCACATATATCATGGAGCAGGTCCTCAAGAAATCAATTCTGATGCACTTAGAGGAGAGGAAAATGATCAGGAAGAGTCAGCATGGATTCCCTAAGGGCAAGTCATGCTTGACTAACCTAATTGCCTTCTATGATGGCTCTGTGGATGAGGAGAAAGCAGTGGACATGTTGTTCCTTGACTTTAGCAAAGCTTTTGATATGGTCTCCCACCGTATTCTTGCCAGCAAGTTAAAGAAGTATGGGCTGGATGAATGGCAGAAATGCTGCTAGCCATTCGTACCCTATCTGTCAGCACTGCTATGGGATGTCTTCCATCTAAGTTCAGAAACTCTGGCACTTGTCCCTTGTTGACTCATAGATTTCTTTTGACCAATGCCTCTAATTTGTTCTAGTGTCTCTCTGTATCCTATCCCCTACCCTTCCAGCATATCTAACCACTCCTACCCAGTCATGTCATCTGCAAACTTTGCTGAGAGAGATGGCAGCCACGCCATCCTCCAGATCATTTAATGAACGACTATTGAACAAAAACCAGCCCCAGGACTGACCCTTGGGCCACTTCACATTTCGTACCGGTTGCCAACTAGACATGGGAGCCATTATCACTACTCATTGAGCACAGATGATCTAACAGCTTTCTCCACCCTTACAGTTGCC